>NW_027184615.1:3089142-3398056 GCF_032405125.1 Capricornis sumatraensis | reverse complement strand
GCAACTCGCATGGGGACTGGCCTCTCCTGAGGCCACCAGGGCGGGTCCCTGAGGTCCCCGTCGTAACTCGAGAACACCTGCCGCAACTCGAGAAAATCCAGGAAGTTCTCCCTTCCAGGCGAGATGAGGTCTATTTCCGATGAGGCGTCTGGAGACTGACACGTAACCTCTGGAACTTCGGAAGGGTCTTTCACACCCTTGCTGCAACTCAAGAAGTTCACCGCCAGACCCGTCTCCACTCGAGAGGAAGCACGATGGTCCCGCCCACATCCCGAGGAGCCCCGTTTCCCCCTCGTAGCTCGAGATGAGGGATCCTTTCCCTGCTTTCAACGGGAAAGTATTCCCGGCGTTCCCGTCGCATCTCAAGAGGAGGCACTCTCAACAGGAAAGGCGAGAGGAACTCCATGGTCGTACCACCATTCCAAGAGTCCCCCAGATGTCTCAGTCCATTCCAGAGGAACCTCTTTGCCCTGCACTGGCTCATCTTTCACGCCGAGGATCGACTCACACCACGGTGGCACGTGGGACAGCCCTGTGGGAAAGCCTCGAGGGAAAGCGTCGAGGGAAAACCACAGATCCTTTGATCCACGCGACGGGAAGCGTGACATTGCTGCTACAGCCTGGAAGGAAAGTGCACGTGCATGCCCCGACTCGAGACGAGGCCTGTCTCCCCTGGCGAGACTCCAGATGTACCCAAAGATCCATATCAGCCCCTGAGAGGAATCCTCGGTTCCGGCCCTGACTCCACACAAGGTTTTTGGCCCCGGTATCGAAGGGAGAGGAATCCCGAGAGGCCCCCTAGCAACTCGCATGGGGACTGGCGTCTACTGAGGCCACCAGGGCGGGTCCCTGAGGTCCCCGTCGTAACTCGAGAACACCTGCCGCAACTCGAGAAAATCCAGGAAATTCTCCTTTCCAGGCGAGATGAGGCCTATTTCCAATGAGGCGTCTGGAGACTAATGACACCTAACCTCTGGGACTTCGAAAGGGTCTTTCACACCCTTGCTGCAACTCAAGAAGTTCACCGCCATAAACGTGTCCACTCAAGAGGAAGCACGATGGTCCCGCCCACATCCAGAGGAGCACCGTTTCCCCCTCGTAGCTCGAGATGAGGGATCCTTTCCCTGCTTTCAACGGGAAAGAATTCCCGGCGTTCCCGTCGCATCTCAAGAGGAGGCACTCTCAACAGGAAAGTCGAGAGGAACTCCATGGTCGTACCACCATTCCAAGAGTCCCCCAGATGTCTCAGTGCATTCCAGAGGAACTTCTTTGCCCTGCACTGGCTCATCTTTCACGCCGAGGATCGACTCACACCACGGTGGCACGTGGGACAGCCCTGTGGGAAAGCCTCGAGAGAAAGCCTCGAGGGAAAACCACAGATCCTTTGATCCACGCGACGGGAAGCGTGACATTGCTGCTACAGCCTGGAAGGAAAGCGCACGTGCATGCCCCCACTCGAGACGAGGCCTGACTCCCCTGGGGAGACTCCAGAAGTACCCAAAGATCCATGTCAGCCCCTGAGAGGAATCCTCGGTTCCGGCCCTGACTCCACCAAAGGGTTTTGGCCCCGGTATCGACGGAAGAGTAATCCCGAGAAGCCCCCTAGCAACTCGCATGGGGACTGGCCTCTCCTGAGGCCACCAGGGCGGGTCCCTGTGGTCCCCGTCGTAACTCGAGAACACCTGCCGCAACTCGAGAAATCCAGGAAGTTCTCCCTTCCAGGCGAGATGAGGCCTATTTCCGATGAGGCGTCTGGAGACTAATGACACCTAAATTCTGGAACTTCGAAAGGGTCTTTCACACCCTTGCTGCAACTCAAGAAGTTCACCGCCATACCCGTGTCCACTCAAGAGGAAGCACGATGGTCCCGCCCACATCCAGAGGAGCACCGTTTCCCCCTCGTAGCTCGAGATGAGGGATCCTTTCCCTGCTTTCAACGGGAAAGAATTCCCGGCGTTCCCATCGCATCTCAAGAGGAGGCACTCTCAGCAGGAAAGGCGAGAGGAACTCCATGGTCGTACCACCATTCCAAGAGTCCCCCTGATGTCTCAGTCCATTCCAGAGGAACCTCTTTGCCCTGCACTGGCTCATCTATCATGCCGAGGATCGACTCACACCATGGTGGCACGTGGGACAGCCCTGTGGGAAAGCCTCGAGCGAAAGCCTCGAGGGAAAACCACAGATCCTTTGATCCACGCCACGGGAAGCGTGACATTGCTGCTACAGCCTGGAAGGAAAGCGCACGTGCATGCCCCCAGTCGAGACGAGGCCTGACTCCCCTGGGGAGACTCCAGAAGTACTCAAAGATCCATGTCAGCCCATGAGAGGAATCCTCGGTTCCGGCCCTGACTCCACCAAAGGTTTTTGGCCCCGGTATCGACGGGAGAGGAATCCCGAGAGGCCCCCTAGCAACTCGCATGGGGACTGGCCTCTCCTGAGGCCACCAGGGCGGGTCCCTGAGGTCCCCGTCGTAACTCGAGAACACCTGCCGCAACTCGAGAAAATCCAGGAAGTTCTCCCTTCCAGGCGAGATGAGGCCTATTTCCGATGAGGCGTCTGGAGACTAATGACACCTAACCTCTGGAACTTCGAAAGGGTCTTTCACACCCTTGCTGCGACTCAAGAAGTTCACCGCCATACCCGTGTCCACTCGAGAGGAAGCACGATGGTCCCGCCCACATCCAGAAGAGCACCGTTTCCCCCTCGTAGCTCGAGATGAGGGATCCTTTCCCTGCTTTCAACGGGAAAGAATTCCCGGCGTTCCCGTCGCATCTCAAGAGGAGGCACTCTCAACAGGAAAGGCGAGAGGAACTCCATGGTCGTACCACCATTCCAAGAGTCCCCCAGATGTCTCAGTCCATTCCAGAGGAACCTCTTTGCCCTGCACTGGCTCATCTTTCACGCCGAGGATCGACTCACACCACGGTGGCAAGTGCGACAGCCCTGTGGGAAAGCCTCGAGGGAAAACCACAGATCCTTTGATCCACGCGACGAGAAGCGTGACATTGCTGCTACAGCCTGGAAGGAAAGCGCACGTGCATGCCCCCACTCGAGACGAGGCCTGACTCCCCTGGGGAGACTCCAGAAGTACCCAAAGATCCATGTCAGCCCCTGAGAGGAATCCTCGGTTCCGGCCCTGACTCCACACAAGGTTTTTGGCCCCGGTATCGACGGGAGAGGAATCCCGAGAGGCCCCCTAGCAACTCGCATGGGGACTGGCCTCTCCTGAGGCCACCAGGGCGGGTCCCTGAGGTCCCCGTCGTAACTCGAGAACACCTGCCGCAACTCGAGAAAATCCAGGAAGTTCTCCCTTCCAGGCGAGATGAGGCCTATTTCCGATGAGGCGTCTGGAGACTAATGACACCTAACCTCTGGAACTTCGAAAGGGTCTTTCACACCCTTGCTGCGACTCAAGAAGTTCACCGCCATACCCGTCTCCACTCGAGAGGAAGCACGATGGTCCCGCCCACATCCAGAGGAGCCCCGGTTCCCCCTCGTAGCTCGAGATGAGGGATCCTTTCCCTGCTTTCAACGGGAAAGAATTCCCGGCGTTCCCGTCGCATCTCAAGAGGAGGCACTCTCAACAGGAAAGGCGAGAGGAACTCCATGGTCGTACCACCATTCCAAGAGTCCCCCAGATGTCTCAGTCCATTCCAGAGGAACCTCTTTGCCCTGCACTGGCTCATCTTTCACGCCGAGGATCGACTCACACCACGGTGGCACGTGGGACAGCCCTGTGGGAAAGCCTCGAAGGAAAGGCTCGAGGGAAAACCACAGATCCTTTGATCCACGCGACGGGAAGAGTGACATTGCTGCTACAGCCTGGAAGGAAAGTGCACGTGCATGCCCCGACTCGAGACGAGGCCTGTCTCCCCTGGCGAGACTCCAGATGTACCCAAAGATCCATATCAGCCCCTGAGAGGAATCCCCTGTTCCGGCCCTGACTCCACACAAGGTTTTTGGCCCCGGTATCGACGGGAGAGGAATCCCGAGAGGCCCCCTAGCAACTCGCATGGGGACTGGCCTCTCCTGAGGCCACCAGGGCGGGTCCCTGAGGTCCCCATCGTAACTCGAGAACACCTGCCGCAACTCGAGAAATCCAGGAAGTTTTCCCTTCCAGGCGAGATGAGGCCTATTTCCGATGAGGCGTCTGGAGACTAATGACACCTAAACTCTGGAACTTCGAAAGGGTCTTTCACACCCTTGCTGCAACTCAAGAAGTTCACCGCCATACCCGTGTCCACTCAAGAGGAAGCACGATGGTCCCGCCCACATCCAGAAGAGCACCGTTTCCCCCTCGTAGCTCGAGATGAGGGATCCTTTCCCTGCTTTCAACGGGAAAGAATTCCCGGCGTTCCCGTCGCATCTCAAGAGGAGGCACTTTCAGCAGGAAAGGCGAGAGGAACTCCATGGTCGTACCACCATTCCAAGAGTCCCCCAGATGTCTCAGTCCATTCCAGAGGAACCTCTTTGCCCTGCACTGGCTCATCTATCACGCCGAGGATCGACTCACACCATGGTGGCACGTGGGACAGCCCTGTGGGAAAGCCTCGAGGGAAAGCCTCGAGGGAAAACCACAGATCCTTTGATCCACGCGACGGGAAGCGTGACATTGCTGCTAGGCCTGGAAGGAAAGTGCACGTGCATGCCCCGACTCGAGACGAGGCCTGTCTCCCCTGGCGAGACTCCAGATGTACCCAACGATCCATATCAGCCCCTGAGAGGAATCCTCGGTTCCGGCCCTGACTCCACACAAGGTTTTTGGCCCCGGTATGGACGGGAGAGGAATCCCGAGAGGCCCCCTAGCAACTCGCATGGGGACTGGCCTCTCCTGAGGCCACCAGGGCGGGTCCCTGAGGTCCCCGTCGTAACTCGAGAACACCTGCCGCAACTCGAGAAATCCAGGAAGTTCTCCCTTCCAGGCGAGATGAGGCCTATTTCCGATGAGGCGTCTGGAGACTAATGACACCTAAACTCTGGAACTTCGAAAGGGTCTTTCACACCCTTGCTGCAACTCAAGAAGTTCACCGCCATACCCGTGTCCACTCGAGAGGAAGCACGATGGTCCCGCCCACATCCAGAGGAGCACAGTTTCCCCCTCGTAGCTCGAGATGAGGGATCCTTTCCCTGCTTTCAACGGGAAAGAATTCCCGGCGTTCCCGTCGCATCTCAAGAGGAGGCACTCTCAACAGGAAAGTCGAGAGGAACTCCATGGTCGTACCACCATTCCAAGAGTCCCCCAGATGTCTCAGTCCATTCCAGAGGAACCTCTTTGCCCTGCACTGGCTCATCTTTCACGCCGAGGATCGACTCACACCACGGTGGCACGTGGGACAGCCCTGTGGGAAAGCCTCAAGGGAAAGCCTCGAGGGAAAACCACAGATCCTTTGATCCACGCGACGGGAAGCGTGACATTGCTGCTACAGCCTGGAAGGAAAGTGCACGTGCACGCCCCGACTCGAGACGAGGCCTGTCTCCCCTGGCGAGACTCCAGATGTACCCATAGATCCATATCAGCCCCTGAGAGGAATCCTCGGTTCCGGCCCTGACTCCACACAAGGTTTTTGGCCCCGGTATCGACGGGAGAGGAATCCCGTGAGGCCCCCTAGCAACTCGCATGGGGACTGGCGTCTCCTGAGGCCACCAGGACGGGTCCCTGAGGTCCCCGTCGTAACTCGAGAACACCTGCCGCAACTCGAGAAAATCCAGGAAGTTCTCCCTTCCAGGCGAGATGAGGCCTATTTCTGATGAGGCGTCTGGAGACTAATGACACCTAACCTCTGGAACTTCGAAAGAGTCTTTCACACCCTTGCTGCAACTCAAGAAGTTCACCGACATACCCGTGTCCACTCAAGAGGAAGCACGATGGTCCCGCCCACATCCAGAGGAGCACCGTTTGCCCCTCGTAGCTCGAGATGAGGGATCCTTTCCCTGCTTTCAACGGGAAAGAATTCCCGGCGTTCCCGTCTCATCTCAAGAGCAGGCACTCTCAACAGGAAAGGCGAGAGGAACTCCATGGTCGTACCACCATTCCAAGAGTCCCCCAGATGTCTCAGTCCATTCCAAAGGAACCTCTTTGCCCTGCACTGGCACATCTTTCACGCCGAGGATCGAATCACACCACGGTGGCACGTGGGACAGCCCTGTGGGAAAGCCTCGAGGGAAAGCCTCGAGGGAAAACCACAGATCCTTTGATCCACGCGACGGGAAGCGTGACATTGCTGCTACAGCCTGGAAGGAAAGTGCACGTGCATGCCCCCACTCGAGACGAGGCCTGACTCCCCTGGGGAGACTCCAGAAGTACCCAAAGATCCATGTCAGCCCCTGAGAGGAATCCTAGGTTCCGACCCTGACTCCACCAAATGTTTTTGGCCCCGGTATCGACGGGTGAGGAATCCCGAGAGGCCCCCTAGCAACTCGCATGGGGACTGGCCTCTCCTGAGGCCACCAGGGCGGGTCCCTGAGGTCCCCGTCGTAACTCGAGAACACCTGCCGCAACTCGAGAAAATCCAGGAAGTTCTCCCTTCCAGGCGAGATGAGGCCTATTTCCGATGAGGCGTCTGGAGACTAATGACACCTAAACTCTGGAACTTCGAAAGGGTCTTTCACACCCTTGCTGCAAATCAAGAAGTTCACCGCCATACCCGTCTCCACTCGAGAGGAAGCACGATGGTCCCGCCCACATCCAGAGGAGCCCCGTTTCCCCCTCGTAGCTCGAGATGAGGGATCCTTTCCCTGCTTTCAACGGGAAAGAATTCCCGGCGTTCCCGTCGCATCTCAAGAGGAGGCACTCTCAACAGGAAAGGCGAGAGGAACTCCACGGTCGTACCACCATTCCAAGAGTCCCCCAGATGTCTCAGTCCATTCCAGAGGAACCTCTTTGCCCTGCACTGGCTCATCTTTCACGCCGAGGATCGACTCACACCACGGTGGCACGTGGGACAGCCCTGTGGGAAAGCCTCGAGGGAAAGCCTCGAGGGAAAACCACAGATCCTTTGATCCACGCGACGGGAAGCGTGACATTGCTGCTACAGCCTGGAAGGAAAGTGCACGTGCATGCCCCGACTCGAGACGAGGCCTGTCTCCCCTGGCGAGACTCCAGATGTACCCAAAGATCCATATCAGCCCCTGAGAGGAATCACCGGTTCCGGCCCTGACTCCACACAAGGTTTTTGGCCCCGGTATCGACGGGAGAGGAATCCCGAGAGGCCCCCTAGCAAC
Organism: Capricornis sumatraensis; assembly: GCF_032405125.1. Lineage (NCBI taxonomy): Eukaryota > Metazoa > Chordata > Mammalia > Artiodactyla > Bovidae > Capricornis > Capricornis sumatraensis. The sequence continues at coordinate 3,390,835 of NW_027184615.1, read as the reverse complement.
TCGCATGGGGACTGGCGTCTCCTGAGGCCACCAGGGCGGGTCCCTGAGGTCCCCGTCGTAACTCGAGAACACCTGCCGCAACTCGAGAAAATCCAGGAAGTTCTCCCTTCCAGGCGAGATGAGGCCTATTTCCGATGAGGCGTCTGGAGACTAAAGACACCTAACCTCTGGAACTTCGAAAGGGTCTTTCACACCCTTGCTGCAACTCAAGAAGTTCACCGCCATACCCGTGTCCACTCGAGAGGAAGCACGATGGTCCCGCCCACATCCAGAGGAGCACAGTTTCCCCCTCGTAGCTCGAGATGAGGGATCCTTTCCCTGCTTTCAACGGGAAAGAATTCCCGGCGTTCCCGTCGCATCTCAAGAGGAGGCACTCTCAGCAGGAAAGGCGAGAGGAACTCCATGGTCGTACCACCATTCCAAGAGTCCCCCAGATGTCTCAGTCCATTCCAGAGGAACCTCTTTGCCCTGCACTGGCTCATCTATCACGCCGAGGATCGACTCACACCATGGTGGCACGTGGGACAGCCCTGTGGGAAAGCCTCGATGGAAAGCCTCGAGGGAAAACCACAGATCCTTTGATCCACGCCACGGGAAGCGTTGCTGCTACAGCCTGGAAGGAAAGCGCACGTGCATGCCCCCAGTCGAGACGAGGCCTGACTCCCCTGGGGAGACTCCAGAAGTACTCAAAGATCCATGTCAGCCCCTGAGAGGAATCCTCGGTTCCGGCCCTGACTCCACACAAGGTTTTTGGCCCCGGTATCGACGGGAGAGGAAACCCGAGAGGCCCCCTAGCAACTCGCATGGGGACTGGCCTCTCCTGAGGCCACCAGGGCGGGTCCCTGAGGTCCCCGTCGTAACTCGAGAACACCTGCCGCAACTCGAGAAATTCCAGGAAGTTCTCCCTTCCAGGCGAGATGAGGCCTATTTCCGATGAGGCGTCTGGAGACTAATGACACCTAACCTCTGGAACTTCGAAAGGGTCTTTCACACCCTTGCTGCGACTCAAGAAGTTCACCGCCATACCCGTGTCCACTCGAGAGGAAGCACGATGGTCCCGCCCACATCCAGAGGAGCCCCGTTTCCCCCTCGTAGCTCGAGATGAGGGATCCTTTCCCTGCTTTCAACGGGAAAGAATTCCCGGCGTTCCCGTCACATCTCAAGAGGAGGCACTCTCAGCAGGAAAGGCGAGAGGAACTCCATGGTCGTACCACCATTCCAAGAGTCCCCCAGATGTCTCAGTCCATTCCAGAGGAACCTCTTTGCCCTGCACTGGCTCATCTATCACGCCGAGGATCGACTCACACCATGGTGGCACGTGGGACAGCCCTGTGGGAAAGCCTCGATGGAAAGCCTCGAGGGAAAACCACAGATCCTTTGATCCACGCCACGGGAAGCGTGACATTGCTGCTACAGCCTGGAAGGAAAGCGCACGTGCATGCCCCCAGTCGAGACGAGGCCTGACTCCCCTAGGGAGACTCCAGAAGTACTCAAAGATCCATGTCAGCCCCTGAGAGGAATCCTCGGTTCAGGCCCTGACTCCACCAAAGGTTTTTGGCCCCGGTATCGACGGGAGAGGAATCCCGAGAGGCCCCCTAGCAACTCGCATGGGGACTGGCCTCTCCTGAGGCCACCAGGGCGGGTCCCTGAGGTTCTCGTCGTAACTCGAGAACACCTGCCGCAACTCGAGAAAATCCAGGAAGTTCTCCCTTCCAGGCGAGATGAGGCCTATTTCCGATGAGGCGTCTGGAGACTGATGACACCTAACCTCTGGAACTTCGAAAGGGTCTTTCACACCCTTGCTGCGACTCAAGAAGTTCACCGCCATACCCGTGTCCACTCGAGAGGAAGCACGATGGTCCCGCCCACATCCAGAAGAGCACCGTTTCCCCCTCGTAGCTCGAGATGTGGGAACCTTTCCATGCTTTCAACGGGAAAGAATTCCCGGCGTTCCCGTCGCATCTCAAGAGGAGGCACTCTCAACAGGAAAGTCGAGAGGAACTCCATGGTCGTACCACCATTCCAAGAGTCCCCCAGATGTCTCAGTCCATTCCAGAGGAACCTCTTTGCCTTGCACTGGCTCATCTTTCACGCCGAGGATCGACTCACACCATGGTGGCACGTGGGACAGCCCTGTGGGAAAGCCTCGAGGGAAAGCCTCGAGGGAAAACCACAGATCCTTTGATCCACGCAACGGGAAGCGTGACATTGCTGCTACAGCCTGGAAGGAAAGTGCACGTGCATGCCCCGACTCGAGACGAGGCCTGTCTCCCTTGGCGAGACTCCAGATGTACCCAAAGATCCATATCAGCCCATGAGAGTAATCCTCGGTTCCGGCCCTGACTCCACACAAGGTTTTTGGCCCCGGTATCGACGGGAGAGGAATCCCGAGAGGCCCCCTAGCAACTCGCATGGGGACTGGCCTCTCCTGAGGCCAACAGGGCGGGTCCCTGAGGTCCCCGTCGTAACTCGAGAACACCTGCCGCAACTCGAGAAAATCCAGGAAGTTCTCCCTTCCAGGCGAGATGAGGCCTATTTCCGATGAGGCGTCTGGAGACTAATGACACCTAACCTCTGGAACTTCGAAAGGGTCTTTCACACCCTTGCTGCGACTCAAGAAGTTCACCGCCATAACCGTCTCCACTCGAGAGGAAGCACGATGGTCCCGCCCACATCCAGAGGAGCCCCGTTTCCCCCTCGTAGCTCGAGATGAGGGATCCTTTCCCTGCTTTCAACGGAAAAGAATTCCCGGCGTTCCCGTCGCATCTCAAGAGGAGGCACTCTCAACAGGAAAGGCGAGAGGAACTCCATGGTCGTACCACTATTCCAAGAGTCCCCCAGATGTCTCAGTCCATTCCAGAGGAACCTCTTTGCCCTGCACTGGCTCATCTTTCACGCCGAGGATCGACTCACACCACGGTGGCACGTGGGACAGCCCTGTGGGAAAGCCTCAAGGGAAAGCCTCGAGGGAAAACCACAGATCCTTTGATCCACGCGACGGGAAGCGTGACATTGCTGCTACAGCCTGGAAGGAAAGTGCACGTGCACGCCCCGACTCGAGACGAGGCCTGTCTCCCCTGGCGAGACTCCAGATGTACCCATAGATCCATATCAGCCCCTGAGAGGAATCCTCGGTTCCGGCCCTGACTCCACACAAGGTTTTTGGCCCCGGTATCGACGGGAGAGGAATCCCGAGAGGCCCCCTAGCAACTCGCATGGGGACTGGCGTCTCCTGAGGCCACCAGGACGGGTCCCTGAGGTCCCCGTCGTAACTCGAGAACACCTGCCGCAACTCGAGAAAATCCAGGAAGTTCTCCCTTCCAGGCGAGATGAGGCCTATTTCTGATGAGGCGTCTGGAGACTAATGACACCTAACCTCTGGAACTTCGAAAGAGTCTTTCACACCCTTGCTGCAACTCAAGAAGTTCACCGACATACCCGTGTCAACTCAAGAGGAAGCACGATGGTCCCGCCCACATCCAGAGGAGCACCGTTTCCCCCTCGTAGCTCGAGATGAGGGATCCTTTCCCTGCTTTCAACGGGAAAGAATTCCCGGCGTTCCCGTCGCATCTCAAGAGCAGGCACTCTCAACAGGAAAGGCGAGAGGAACTCCATGGTCGTACCACCATTCCAAGAGTCCCCCAGATGTCTCAGTCCATTCCAAAGGAACCTCTTTGCCCTGCACTGGCACATCTTTCACGCCGAGGATCGAATCACACCACGGTGGCACGTGGGACAGCCCTGTGGGAAAGCCTCGAGGGAAAGCCTCGAGGGAAAACCACAGATCCTTTGATCCACGCGACGGGAAGCGTGACATTGCTGCTACAGCCTGGAAGGAAAGCGCACGTGCATGCCCCCACTCGAGACGAGGCCTGACTCCCCTGGGGAGACTCCAGAAGTACCCAAAGATCCATGTCAGCCCCTGAGAGGAATCCTAGGTTCCGACCCTGACTCCACCAAATGTTTTTGGCCCCGGTATCGACGGGTGAGGAATCCCGAGAGGCCCCCTAGCAACTCGCATGGGGACTGGCCTCTCCTGAGGCCACCAGGGCGGGTCCCTGAGGTCCCCGTCGTAACTCGAGAACACCTGCCGCAACTCGAGAAAATCCAGGAAGTTCTCCCTTCCAGGCGAGATGAGGCCTATTTCCGATGAGGCGTCTGGAGACTAATGACACCTAAATTCTGGAACTTCGAAAGGGTCTTTCACACCCTTGCTGCAAATCAAGAAGTTCACCGCCATACCCGTCTCCACTCGAGAGGAAGCACGATGGTCCCGCCCACATCCAGAGGAGCCCCGTTTCCACCTCGTAGCTCGAGATGAGGGATCCTTTCCCTGCTTTCAACGGGAAAGAATTCCCGGCGTTCCCGTCGCATCTCAAGAGGAGGCACTCTCAACAGGAAAGGCGAGAGGAACTCCACGGTCGTACCACCATTCCAAGAGTCCCCCAGATGTCTCAGTCCATTCCAGAGGAACCTCTTTGCCCTGCACTGGCTCATCTTTCACGCCGAGGATCGACTCACACCACGGTGGCACGTGGGACAGCCCTGTGGGAAAGCCTCGAGGGAAAGCCTCGAGGGAAAACCACAGATCCTTTGATCCACGCGACGGGAAGCGTGACATTGCTGCTACAGCCTGGAAGGAAAGTGCACGTGCATGCCCCGACTCGAGACGAGGCCTGTCTCCCCTGGCGAGACTCCAGATGTACCCAAAGATCCATATCAGCCCCTGAGAGGAATCACCGGTTCCGGCCCTGACTCCACACAAGGTTTTTGGCCCCGGTATCGACGGGAGAGGAATCCCGAGAGGCCCCCTAGCAACTCGCATGGGGACTGGCGTCTCCTGAGGCCACCAGGGCGGGTCCCTGAGGTCCCCGTCGTAACTCGTGAACACCTGCCGCAACTCGAGAAAATCCAGGAAGTTCTCCCTTCCAGGCGAGATGAGGCCTATTTCCGATGAGGCGTCTGGAGACTAAAGACACCTAACCTCTGGAACTTCGAAAGGGTCTTTCACACCCTTGCTGCAACTCAAGAAGTTCACCTCCATACCCGTGTCCACTCGAGAGGAAGCACGATGGTCCCGCCCACATCCAGAGGAGCACAGTTTCCCCCTCGTAGCTCGAGATGAGGGATCCTTTCCCTGCTTTCAACGGGAAAGAATTCCCGGCGTTCCCGTCGCATCTCAAGAGGAGGCACTCTCAGCAGGAAAGGCGAGAGGAACTCCATGGTCGTACCACCATTCCAAGAGTCCCCCAGATGTCTCAGTCCATTCCAGAGGAACCTCTTTGCCCTGCACTGGCTCATCTATCACGCCGAGGATCGACTCACACCATGGTGGCACGTGGGACAGCCCTGTGGGAGAGCCTCGATGGAAAGCCTCGAGGGAAAACCACAGATCCTTTGATCCACGCCACGGGAAGCGTTGCTGCTACAGCCTGGAAGGAAAGCGCACGTGCATGCCCCCAGTCGAGACGAGGCCTGACTCCCCTGGGGAGACTCCAGAAGTACTCAAAGATCCATGTCAGCCCCTGAGAGGAATCCTCGGTTACGGCCCTGACTCCACACAAGGTTTTTGGCCCCGGTATCGACGGGAGAGGAAACCCGAGAGGCCCCCTAGCAACTCGCATGGGGACTGGCCTCTCCTGAGGCCACCAGGGCGGGTCCCTGAGGTCCCCGTCGTAACTCGAGAACACCTGCCGCAACTCGAGAAATTCCAGGAAGTTCTCCCTTCCAGGCGAGATGAGGCCTATTTCCGATGAGGCGTCTGGAGACTAATGACACCTAACCTCTGGAACTTCGAAAGGGTCTTTCACACCCTTGCTGCGACTCAAGAAGTTCACCGCCATACCCGTGTCCACTCGAGAGGAAGCACGATGGTCCCGCCCACATCCAGAGGAGCCCCGTTTCCCCCTCGTAGCTCGAGATGAGGGATCCTTTCCCTGCTTTCAACGGGAAAGAATTCCCGGCGTTCCCGTCACATCTCAAGAGGAGGCACTCTCAGCAGGAAAGGCGAGAGGAACTCCATGGTCGTACCACCATTCCAAGAGTCCCCCAGATGTCTCAGTCCATTCCAGAGGAACCTCTTTGCCCTGCACTGGCTCATCTATCACGCCGAGGATCGACTCACACCATGGTGGCACGTGGGACAGCCCTGTGGGAAAGCCTCGATGGAAAGCCTCGAGGGAAAACCACAGATCCTTTGATCCACGCCACGGGAAGCGTGACATTGCTGCTACAGCCTGGAAGGAAAGTGCACGTGCATGCCCCGACTCGAGACGGGGCCTGTCTCCCCTGGCGAGACTCCAGATGTACCCAAAGATCCATATCAGCCCCTGAGAGGAATCACCGGTTCCGGCCCTGACTCCACACAAGGTTTTTGGCCCCGGTATCGACGGGAGAGGGATCCCGAGAGGCCCCCTAGCAACTCGCATGGGGACTGGCGTCTCCTGAGGCCACCAGGGCGGGTCCCTGAGGTCCCCGTCGTAACTCGAGAACACCTGCCGCAACTCGAGAAAATCCAGGAAGTTCTCCCTTCCAGGCGAGATGAGGCCTATTTCCGATGAGGCGTCTGGAGACTAAAGACACCTAACCTCTGGAACTTCGAAAGGGTCTTTCACACCCTTGCTGCAACTCAAGAAGTTCACCGCCATACCCGTGTCCACTCGAGAGGAAGCACGATGGTCCCGCCCACATCCAGAGGAGCCCCGTTTCCCCCTCGTAGCTCGAGATGAGGGATCCTTTCCCAGCTTTCAACGGGAAAGAATTCCCGGTGTTCCCGTCGCATCTCAAGAGGAGGCACTCTCAACAGGAAAGGCGAGAGGAACTCCATGGTCGTACCACCATTCCAAGAGTCCCCCAGATGTCTCAGTCCATTCCAGAGGAACCTCTTTGCCCTGCACTGGCTCATCTTTCACGCCGAGGATCCACTCACACCACGGTGGCACGTGGGACAGCCCTGTGGGAAAGCCTCGAGGGAAAGCCTCGAGGGAAAACCACAGATCCTTTGATCCATGCGACGGGAAGCGTGACATTGCTGCTACAGCCTGGAAGGAAAGTGCACGTGCATGCCCCGACTCGAGACGAGGCCTGTCTCCCCTGGCGAGACTCCAGATGTACCCAAAGATCCATATCAGCCCCTGAGAGGAATCACCGGTTCCGGCCCTGACTCCACACAAGGTTTTTGGCCCCGGTATCGACGGGAGAGGAATCCCGAGAGGCCCCCTAGCAACTCGCATGGGGACTGGCGTCTCCTGAGGCCACCAGGGCGGGTCCCTGAGGTCCCCGTCGTAACTCGAGAACACCTGCCGCAACTCGAGAAAATCCAGGAAGTTCTCCCTTCCAGGCGAGATGAGGCCTATTTCCGATGAGGCGTCTGGAGACTAAAGACACCTAACCTCTGGAACTTCGAAAGGGTCTTTCACACCCTTGCTGCAACTCAAGAAGTTCACCGCCATACCCGTGTCCACTCGAGAGGAAGCACGATGGTCCCGCCCACATCCAGAGGAGCACAGTTTCCCCCTCGTAGCTCGAGATGAGGGATCCTTTCCCTGCTTTCAACGGGAAAGAATTCCCGGCGTTCCCGTCGCATCTCAAGAGGAGGCACTCTCAGCAGGAAAGGCGAGAGGAACTCCATGGTCGTACCACCATTCCAAGAGTCCCCCAGATGTCTCAGTCCATTCCAGAGGAACCTCTTTGCCCTGCACTGGCTCATCTATCACGCCGAGGATCGACTCACACCATGGTGGCACGTGGGACAGCCCTGTGGGAAAGCCTCGATGGAAAGCCTCGAGGGAAAACCACAGATCCTTTGATCCACGCCACGGGAAGCGTTGCTGCTACAGCCTGGAAGGAAAGCGCACGTGCATGCCCCCAGTCGAGACGAGGCCTGACTCCCCTGGGGAGACTCCAGAAGTACTCAAAGATCCATGTCAGCCCCTGAGAGGAATCCTCGGTTCCGGCCCTGACTCCACACAAGGTTTTTGGCCCCGGTATCGACGGGAGAGGAAACCCGAGAGGCCCCCTAGCAACTCGCATGGGGACTGGCCTCTCCTGAGGCCACCAGGGCGGGTCCCTGAGGTCCCCGTCGTAACTCGAGAACACCTGCCGCAACTCGAGAAATTCCAGGAAGTTCTCCCTTCCAGGCGAGATGAGGCCTATTTCCGATGAGGCGTCTGGAGACTAATGACACCTAACCTCTGGAACTTCGAAAGGGTCTTTCACACCCTTGCTGCGACTCAAGAAGTTCACCGCCATACCCGTGTCCACTCGAGAGGAAGCACGATGGTCCCGCCCACATCCAGAGGAGCCCCGTTTCCCCCTCGTAGCTCGAGATGAGGGATCCTTTCCCTGCTTTCAACGGGAAAGAATTCCCGGCGTTCCCGTCACATCTCAAGAGGAGGCACTCTCAGCAGGAAAGGCGAGAGGAACTCCATGGTCGTACCACCATTCCAAGAGTCCCCCAGATGTCTCAGTCCATTCCAGAGGAACCTCTTTGCCCTGCACTGGCTCATCTATCACGCCGAGGATCGACTCACACCATGGTGGCACGTGGGACAGCCCTGTGGGAAAGCCTCGATGGAAAGCCTCGAGGGAAAACCACAGATCCTTTGATCCACGCCACGGGAAGCGTGACATTGCTGCTACAGCCTGGAAGGAAAGCGCACGTGCATGCCCCCAGTCGAGACGAGGCCTGACTCCCCTAGGGAGACTCCAGAAGTACTCAAAGATCCATGTCAGCCCCTGAGAGGAATCCTCGGTTCAGGCCCTGACTCCACCAAAGGTTTTTGGCCCCGGTATCGACGGGAGAGGAATCCCGAGAGGCCCCCTAGCAACTCGCATGGGGACTGGCCTCTCCTGAGGCCACCAGGGCGGGTCCCTGAGGTTCTCGTCGTAACTCGAGAACACCTGCCGCAACTCGAGAAAATCCAGGAAGTTCTCCCTTCCAGGCGAGATGAGGCCTATTTCCGATGAGGCGTCTGGAGACTGATGACACCTAACCTCTGGAACTTCGAAAGGGTCTTTCACACCCTTGCTGCGACTCAAGAAGTTCACCGCCATACCCGTGTCCACTCGAGAGGAAGCACGATGGTCCCGCCCACATCCAGAAGAGCACCGTTTCCCCCTCGTAGCTCGAGATGTGGGAACCTTTCCATGCTTTCAACGGGAAAGAATTCCCGGCGTTCCCGTCGCATCTCAAGAGGAGGCACTCTCAACAGGAAAGTCGAGAGGAACTCCATGGTCGTACCACCATTCCAAGAGTCCCCCAGATGTCTCAGTCCATTCCAGAGGAACCTCTTTGCCTTGCACTGGCTCATCTTTCACGCCGAGGATCGACTCACACCATGGTGGCACGTGGGACAGCCCTGTGGGAAAGCCTCGAGGGAAAGCCTCGAGGGAAAACCACAGATCCTTTGATCCACGCAACGGGAAGCGTGACATTGCTGCTACAGCCTGGAAGGAAAGTGCACGTGCATGCCCCGACTCGAGACGAGGCCTGTCTCCCTTGGCGAGACTCCAGATGTACCCAAAGATCCATATCAGCCCATGAGAGTAATCCTCGGTTCCGGCCCTGACTCCACACAAGGTTTTTGGCCCCGGTATCGACGGGAGAGGAATCCCGAGAGGCCCCCTAGCAACTCGCATGGGGACTGGCCTCTCCTGAGGCCAACAGGGCGGGTCCCTGAGGTCCCCGTCGTAACTCGAGAACACCTGCCGCAACTCGAGAAAATCCAGGAAGTTCTCCCTTCCAGGCGAGATGAGGCCTATTTCCGATGAGGCGTCTGGAGACTAATGACACCTAACCTCTGGAACTTCGAAAGGGTCTTTCACACCCTTGCTGCGACTCAAGAAGTTCACCGCCATAACCGTCTCCACTCGAGAGGAAGCACGATGGTCCCGCCCACATCCAGAGGAGCCCCGTTTCCCCCTCGTAGCTCGAGATGAGGGATCCTTTCCCTGCTTTCAACGGGAAAGAATTCCCGGCGTTCCCGTCGCATCTCAAGAGGAGGCACTCTCAACAGGAAAGGCGAGAGGAACTCCATGGTCGTACCACTATTCCAAGAGTCCCCCAGATGTCTCAGTCCATTCCAGAGGAACCTCTTTGCCCTGCACTGGCTCATCTTTCACGCCGAGGATCGACTCACACCACGGTGGCACGTGGGACAGCCCTGTGGGAAAGCCTCAAGGGAAAGCCTCGAGGGAAAACCACAGATCCTTTGATCCACGCGACGGGAAGCGTGACATTGCTGCTACAGCCTGGAAGGAAAGTGCACGTGCACGCCCCGACTCGAGACGAGGCCTGTCTCCCCTGGCGAGACTCCAGATGTACCCATAGATCCATATCAGCCCCTGAGAGGAATCCTCGGTTCCGGCCCTGACTCCACACAAGGTTTTTGGCCCCGGTATCGACGGGAGAGGAATCCCGAGAGGCCCCCTAGCAACTCGCATGGGGACTGGCGTCTCCTGAGGCCACCAGGACGGGTCCCTGAGGTCCCCGTCGTAACTCGAGAACACCTGCCGCAACTCGAGAAAATCCAGGAAGTTCTCCCTTCCAGGCGAGATGAGGCCTATTTCTGATGAGGCGTCTGGAGACTAATGACACCTAACCTCTGGAACTTCGAAAGAGTCTTTCACACCCTTGCTGCAACTCAAGAAGTTCACCGACATACCCGTGTCAACTCAAGAGGAAGCACGATGGTCCCGCCCACATCCAGAGGAGCACCGTTTCCCCCTCGTAGCTCGAGATGAGGGATCCTTTCCCTGCTTTCAACGGGAAAGAATTCCCGGCGTTCCCGTCGCATCTCAAGAGCAGGCACTCTCAACAGGAAAGGCGAGAGGAACTCCATGGTCGTACCACCATTCCAAGAGTCCCCCAGATGTCTCAGTCCATTCCAAAGGAACCTCTTTGCCCTGCACTGGCACATCTTTCACGCCGAGGATCGAATCACACCACGGTGGCACGTGGGACAGCCCTGTGGGAAAGCCTCGAGGGAAAGCCTCGAGGGAAAACCACAGATCCTTTGATCCACGCGACGGGAAGCGTGACATTGCTGCTACAGCCTGGAAGGAAAGCGCACGTGCATGCCCCCACTCGAGACGAGGCCTGACTCCCCTGGGGAGACTCCAGAAGTACCCAAAGATCCATGTCAGCCCCTGAGAGGAATCCTAGGTTCCGACCCTGACTCCACCAAATGTTTTTGGCCCCGGTATCGACGGGTGAGGAATCCCGAGAGGCCCCCTAGCAACTCGCATGGGGACTGGCCTCTCCTGAGGCCACCAGGGCGGGTCCCTGAGGTCCCCGTCGTAACTCGAGAACACCTGCCGCAACTCGAGAAAATCCAGGAAGTTCTCCCTTCCAGGCGAGATGAGGCCTATTTCCGATGAGGCGTCTGGAGACTAATGACACCTAACCTCTGGAACTTCGAAAGGGTCTTTCACACCCTTGCTGCAAATCAAGAAGTTCACCGCCATACCCGTCTCCACTCGAGAGGAAGCACGATGGTCCCGCCCACATCCAGAGGAGCCCCGTTTCCACCTCGTAGCTCGAGATGAGGGATCCTTTCCCTGCTTTCAACGGGAAAGAATTCCCGGCGTTCCCGTCGCATCTCAAGAGGAGGCACTCTCAACAGGAAAGGCGAGAGGAACTCCACGGTCGTACCACCATTCCAAGAGTCCCCCAGATGTCTCAGTCCATTCCAGAGGAACCTCTTTGCCCTGCACTGGCTCATCTTTCACGCCGAGGATCGACTCACACCACGGTGGCACGTGGGACAGCCCTGTGGGAAAGCCTCGAGGGAAAGCCTCGAGGGAAAACCACAGATCCTTTGATCCACGCGACGGGAAGCGTGACATTGCTGCTACAGCCTGGAAGGAAAGTGCACGTGCATGCCCCGACTCGAGACGAGGCCTGTCTCCCCTGGCGAGACTCCAGATGTACCCAAAGATCCATATCAGCCCCTGAGAGGAATCACCGGTTCCGGCCCTGACTCCACACAAGGTTTTTGGCCCCGGTATCGACGGGAGAGGAATCCCGAGAGGCCCCCTAGCAACTCGCATGGGGACTGGCGTCTCCTGAGGCCACCAGGGCGGGTCCCTGAGGTCCCCGTCGTAACTCGTGAACACCTGCCGCAACTCGAGAAAATCCAGGAAGTTCTCCCTTCCAGGCGAGATGAGGCCTATTTCCGATGAGGCGTCTGGAGACTAAAGACACCTAACCTCTGGAACTTCGAAAGGGTCTTTCACACCCTTGCTGCAACTCAAGAAGTTCACCTCCATACCCGTGTCCACTCGAGAGGAAGCACGATGGTCCCGCCCACATCCAGAGGAGCACAGTTTCCCCCTCGTAGCTCGAGATGAGGGATCCTTTCCCTGCTTTCAACGGGAAAGAATTCCCGGCGTTCCCGTCGCATCTCAAGAGGAGGCACTCTCAGCAGGAAAGGCGAGAGGAACTCCATGGTCGTACCACCATTCCAAGAGTCCCCCAGATGTCTCAGTCCATTCCAGAGGAACCTCTTTGCCCTGCACTGGCTCATCTATCACGCCGAGGATCGACTCACACCATGGTGGCACGTGGGACAGCCCTGTGGGAGAGCCTCGATGGAAAGCCTCGAGGGAAAACCACAGATCCTTTGATCCACGCCACGGGAAGCGTTGCTGCTACAGCCTGGAAGGAAAGCGCACGTGCATGCCCCCAGTCGAGACGAGGCCTGACTCCCCTGGGGAGACTCCAGAAGTACTCAAAGATCCATGTCAGCCCCTGAGAGGAATCCTCGGTTACGGCCCTGACTCCACACAAGGTTTTTGGCCCCGGTATCGACGGGAGAGGAAACCCGAGAGGCCCCCTAGCAACTCGCATGGGGACTGGCCTCTCCTGAGGCCACCAGGGCGGGTCCCTGAGGTCCCCGTCGTAACTCGAGAACACCTGCCGCAACTCGAGAAATTCCAGGAAGTTCTCCCTTCCAGGCGAGATGAGGCCTATTTCCGATGAGGCGTCTGGAGACTAATGACACCTAACCTCTGGAACTTCGAAAGGGTCTTTCACACCCTTGCTGCGACTCAAGAAGTTCACCGCCATACCCGTGTCCACTCGAGAGGAAGCACGATGGTCCCGCCCACATCCAGAGGAGCCCCGTTTCCCCCTCGTAGCTCGAGATGAGGGATCCTTTCCCTGCTTTCAACGGGAAAGAATTCCCGGCGTTCCCGTCACATCTCAAGAGGAGGCACTCTCAGCAGGAAAGGCGAGAGGAACTCCATGGTCGTACCACCATTCCAAGAGTCCCCCAGATGTCTCAGTCCATTCCAGAGGAACCTCTTTGCCCTGCACTGGCTCATCTATCACGCCGAGGATCGACTCACACCATGGTGGCACGTGGGACAGCCCTGTGGGAAAGCCTCGATGGAAAGCCTCGAGGGAAAACCACAGATCCTTTGATCCACGCCACGGGAAGCGTGACATTGCTGCTACAGCCTGGAAGGAAAGTGCACGTGCATGCCCCGACTCGAGACGGGGCCTGTCTCCCCTGGCGAGACTCCAGATGTACCCAAAGATCCATATCAGCCCCTGAGAGGAATCACCGGTTCCGGCCCTGACTCCACACAAGGTTTTTGGCCCCGGTATCGACGGGAGAGGGATCCCGAGAGGCCCCCTAGCAACTCGCATGGGGACTGGCGTCTCCTGAGGCCACCAGGGCGGGTCCCTGAGGTCCCCGTCGTAACTCGAGAACACCTGCCGCAACTCGAGAAAATCCAGGAAGTTCTCCCTTCCAGGCGAGATGAGGCCTATTTCCGATGAGGCGTCTGGAGACTAAAGACACCTAACCTCTGGAACTTCGAAAGGGTCTTTCACACCCTTGCTGCAACTCAAGAAGTTCACCGCCATACCCGTGTCCACTCGAGAGGAAGCACGATGGTCCCGCCCACATCCAGAGGAGCCCCGTTTCCCCCTCGTAGCTCGAGATGAGGGATCCTTTCCCAGCTTTCAACGGGAAAGAATTCCCGGTGTTCCCGTCGCATCTCAAGAGGAGGCACTCTCAACAGGAAAGGCGAGAGGAACTCCATGGTCGTACCACCATTCCAAGAGTCCCCCAGATGTCTCAGTCCATTCCAGAGGAACCTCTTTGCCCTGCACTGGCTCATCTTTCACGCCGAGGATCCACTCACACCACGGTGGCACGTGGGACAGCCCTGTGGGAAAGCCTCGAGGGAAAGCCTCGAGGGAAAACCACAGATCCTTTGATCCATGCGACGGGAAGCGTGACATTGCTGCTACAGCCTGGAAGGAAAGTGCACGTGCATGCCCCGACTCGAGACGAGGCCTGTCTCCCCTGGCGAGACTCCAGATGTACCCAAAGATCCATATCAGCCCCTGAGAGGAATCCTCGGTTCCGGCCCTGACTCCACACAAGGTTTTTGGCCCCGGTATCGACGGGAGAGGAATCCCGAGAGGCCCCCTAGCAACTCGCTTGGGGAATGGCGTCTCCTGAGGCCACCAGGGCGGGTCCCTGAGGTCCCCGTCGTAACTCGAGAATAACTGCCGCAACTCGAGAAAATCCAGGAAGTTCTCCCTTCCAGGCGAGATGAGGCCTATTTCCGATGAGGCGTCTGGAGACTAATGACACCTAACCTCTGGAACTTCGAAAGGGTCTTTCACACCCTTGCTGCAACTCAAGAAGTTCACCGCCATACCCGTCTCCACTCGAGAGGAAGCACGATGGTCCCGCCCACATCCAGAGGAGCCCCGTTTCCCCCTCGTAGCTCGAGATGAGGGATCCTTTCCCTGCTTTCAACGGGAAAGAATTCCCGGCGTTCCCGTCGCATCTCAAGAGGAGGCACTCTCAACAGGAAAGGCGAGAGGAACTCCATGGTCGTACCACCATTCCAAGAGTCCCCCAGATGTCTCAGTCCATTCCAGAGGAACCTCTTTGCCCTTCACTGGCTCATCTTTCACGCCGAGGATCGACTCACACCACGGTGGCACGTGGGACAGCCCTGTGGGAAAGCCTCGAGGGAAAGCCTCGAGGGAAAACCACAGGTCGTTTGATCCACGCGACGGGAAGCGTGACATTGCTGCTACAGCCTGGAAGGAAAGCGCACGTGCATGCCCCCACTCGAGACGAGGCCTGACTCCCCTGGGGAGACTCCAGAAGTACCCAAAGATCCATGTCAGCCCCTGAGAGGAATCCTCGGTTCCGGCCCTGACTCCACCAAAGGGTTTTGGCCCCGGTATCGACGGAAGAGTAATCCCGAGAGGCCCCCTAGCAACTCGCATGGGGACTGGCCTCTCCTGAGGCCACCAGGGCGGGTCCCTGAGGTCCCCGTCGTAACTCGAGAACACCTGCCGCAACTCGAGAAAATCCAGGAAGTTCTCCATTCCAGGCGAGATGAGGCCTATTTCCGATGAGGCGTCTGCAGACTAATGACACCTAACGTCTGGAACTTCGAAAGGGTCTTTCACACACTTGCTGCAACTCAAGAAGTTCACCGCCATACCCGTCTCCACTCGAGAGGAAGCACGATGGTCCCGCCCACATCCAGAGGAGCCCCGTTTCCCCCTCGGAGCTCGAGATGAGGGATCCTTTCCCTGCTTTCAACGGGAAAGAATTCCCGGCGTTCCCGACGCATCTCAAGAGGAGGCACTCTCAACAGGAAAGGCGAGAGGAACTCCATGGTCGTACCACCATTCCAATAGTCCCCCAGATGTCTCAGTCCATTCCAGAGGAAGCTCTTTGCCCTGCACTGGCTCATGTTTCACGCCGAGGATCGACTCACACCACGGTGGCACGTGGGACAGCCCTGTGGGAAAGCCTCGAGGGAAAGCCTCGAGGGAAAACCACAGATCCTTTGATCCACGCGACGGGAAGCGTGACATTGCTGCTACAGCCTGGAAGGAAAGCGCACGTGCATGCCCCCACTCGAGACGAGGCCTGACTCCCCTGGGGAGACTCCAGAAGTACCCAAAGATCCATGTCAGCCCCTGAGAGGAATCCTCGGTTCCGGCCCTGACTCCACACAAGGTTTTTGGCCCCGGTATCGACGGGAGAGGAATCCCGAGAGGCCCCCTAGCAACTCGCATGGGGACTGGCCTCTCCTGAGGCCACCAGGGCGGGTCCCTGAGGTCCCCGTCGTAACTCGAGAACACCTGCCGCAACTCGAGAAAATCCAGGAAGTTCTCCCTTCCAGGCGAGATGAGGCCTATTTCCGATGAGGCGTCTGGAGACTAATGACACCTAACCTCTGGAACTTCGAAAGGGTCTTTCACACTTTTGCTGCAACTCAAGAAGTTCACCGCCATACCCGTCTCCACTCGAGAGGAAGCACGATGGTCCCGCCCACATCCAGAGGAGCCCCGTTTCCCCCTCGGAGCTCGAGATGAGGGATCCTTTCCCTGCTTTCAACGGGAAAGAATTCCCGGTGTTCCCGTCGCATCTCAAGAGGAGGCACTCTTAACAGGAAAGGCGAGAGGAACTCCGTGGTCGTACCACCATTCCAAGAGTCCCCCAGATGTCTCAGTCCATTCCAGAGGAACCTCTTTGCCCTGCACTGGCTCATCTTTCACGCCGAGGATCCACACACACCACGGTGGCACGTGGGACAACCCTGTGGGAAAGCCTCGAGGGAAAGCCTCGAGGGAAAACCACAGATCCTTTGATCCACGCGACGGGAAGCGTGACATTGCTGCTACAGCCTGGAAGGAAAGCGCACGTGCATGCCCCCACTCGAGACGAGGCCTGACTCCCCTGGGGAGACTCCAGAAGTACCCAAAGATCCATGTCAGCCCCTGAGAGGAATCCTCGGTTCCGGCCCTGACTCCACACAAGGTTTTTGGCCCCGGTATCGACGGGAGAGGAATCCCGAGAGGCCCCCTAGCAACTCGCATGGGGACTGGCCTCTCCTGAGGCCACCAGGGCGGGTCCCTGAGGTCCCCGTCGTAACTCGAGAACACCTGCCGCAACTCGAGAAAATCCAGGAAGTTCTCCCTTCCAGGCGAGATGAGGCCTATTTCCGATGAGGCGTCTGGAGACTAATGACACCTAACCTCTGGAACTTCGAAAGGGTCTTTCACATCCTTGCTGCAACTCAAGAAGTTCACCGCCATACCCGTCTCCACTCGAGAGGAAGCACGATGGTCCCGCCCACATCCAGAGGAGCCCCGTTTCCCCCTCGTAGCTCGAGATGAGGGATCCTTTCCCTGCTTTCAACGGGAAAGAATTCCCGGCGTTCCCGTCGCATCTGAAGAGGAGGCACTCTCAACAGGAAAGGCGAGAGGAACTCCATGGTCGTACCACCATTCCAAGAGTCCCCCAGATGTCTCAGTCCATTCCAGAGGAGCCTCTTTGCCCTGCACTGGCTCATCTTTCACGCCGAGGATCGACTCACACCACGGTGGCACGTCGGACAGCCCTGTGGGAAAGCCTCGAGGGAAAGCCTCGAGGGAAAACCACAGATCCTTTGATCCACGCGACGGGAAGCGTGACATTGCTGCTACAGCCTGGAAGGAAAGCGCATGTGCATGCCCCCACTCGAGACGAGGCCTGACTCCCCTGGGGAGACTCCAGAAGTACCCAAAGATCCATGTCAGCCCCTGAGAGGAATCCTCGGTTCCGGCCCTGACTCCACACAAGGTTTTTGGCCCCGGTATCGACGGGAGAGGAATCCCGAGAGGCCCCCTAGCAACTCGCATAGGGTCTGGCCTCTCCTGAGGCCACCAGGGCGGGTCCCTGAGGTCCCCGTCGTAACTCGAGAACACCTGTCGCAACTCGAGAAAATCCAGGAAGTTCTCCCTTCCAGGCGAGATGAGGCCTATTTCCGATGAGGCCTCTTGAGACAAATGACACCTAACCTCTGGAACTTCGAAAGGGTCTTTCACACCCTTGCTGCAACTCAAGAAGTTCACCGCCGTACCCGTCTCCACTCGAGAGGAAGCACGATGGTCCCGCCCACATCCAGAGGAGCCCCGTTTCCCCCTCGTAGCTCGAGATGAGGGATCCTTTCCCTGCTTTCAACGGGAAAGAATTCCCGGCGTTCCCGTCGCATCTCAAGAGGAGGCACTCTCAACAGGAAAGGCGAGAGGAACTCCATGGTCGTACCACCATTCCAAGAGTCCCCCAGATGTCTCAGTCCATTCCAGAGGAGCCTCTTTGCCCTGCACTGGCTCATCTTTCACGCCGAGGATCCACTCACACCACGGTGGCACGTGGGATAGCCCTGTGGGAAAGCCTCGAGGGAAAGCCTCGAGGGAAAACCACAGATCCTTTGATCCATGCGACGGGAAGCGTGACATTGCTGCTACAGCCTGGAAGGAAAGTGCACGTGCATGACCCGACTCGAGACGAGGCCTGTCTCCCCTGGCGAGACTCCAGATGTACCCAAAGATCCATATCAGCCCCTGAGAGGAATCACCGGTTCCGGCCCTGACTCCACACAAGGTTTTTGGCCCCGGTATCGACGGGAGAGGGATCCCGAGAGGCCCCCTAGCAACTCGCATGGGGACTGGCGTCTCCTGAGGCCACCAGGGCGGGTCCCTGAGGTCCCCGTCGTAACTCGAGAACACCTGCCGCAACTCGAGAAAATCCAGGAAGTTCTCCCTTCCAGGCGAGATGAGGCCTATTTCCGATGAGGCGTCTGCAGACTAATGACACCTAACGTCTGGAACTTCGAAAGGGTCTTTCACACCCTTGCTGCAACTCAAGAAGTTCACCGCCATACCCGTCTCCACTCGAGAGGAAGCACGATGGTCCCGCCCACATCCAGAGGAGCCCCGTTTCCCCCTCGGAGCTCGAGATGAGGGATCCTTTCCCTGCTTTCAACGGGAAAGAATTCCCGGCGTTCCCGTCGCATCTCAAGAGGAGGCACTCTTAACAGGAAAGGCGAGAGGAACTCCGTGGTCGTACCACCATTCCAAGAGTCCCCCAGATGTCTCAGTCCATTCCAGAGGAACCTCTTTGCCCTGCACTGGCTCATCTTTCACGCCGAGGATCCACACACACCACGGTGGCACGTGGGACAACCCTGTGGGAAAGCCTCGAGGGAAAGCCTCGAGGGAAAACCACAGATCCTTTGATCCACGCGACGGGAAGCGTAACATTGCTGCTACAGCCTGGAAGGAAAGCGCACGTGCATGCCCCCACTCGAGACGAGGCCTGACTCCCCTGGGGAGACTCCAGAAGTACCCAAAGATCCATGTCAGCCCCTGAGAGGAATCCTCGGTTCCGGCCCTGACTCCACACAAGGTTTTTGGCCCCGGTATCGACGGGAGAGGAATCCCGAGAGGCCCCCTAGCAACTCGCATGTGGACTGGCCTCTCCTGAGGCCACCAGGGCGGGTCCCTGAGGTCCCCGTCGTAACTCGAGAACACCTGCCGCAACTCGAGAAAATCCAGGAAGTTCTCCCTTCCAGGCGAGATGAGGCCTATTTCCGATGAGGCGTCTGGAGACTAATGACACCTAACCTCTGGAACTTCGAAAGGGTCTTTCACACTTTTGCTGCAACTCAAGAAGTTCACCGCCATACCCGTCTCCACTCGAGAGGAAGCACGATGGTCCCGCCCACATCCAGAGGAGCCCCGTTTCCCCCTCGGAGCTCGAGATGAGGGATCCTTTCCCTGCTTTCAACGGGAAAGAATTCCCGGCGTTCCCGTCGCATCTCAAGAGGAGGCACTCTTAACAGGAAAGGCGAGAGGAACTCCGTGGTCGTACCACCATTCCAAGAGTCCCCCAGATGTCTCAGTCCATTCCAGAGGAACCTCTTTGCCCTGCACTGGCTCATCTTTCACGCCGAGGATCCACACACACCACGGTGGCACGTGGGACAACCCTGTGGGAAAGCCTCGAGGGAAAGCCTCGAGGGAAAACCACAGATCCTTTGATCCACGCGACGGGAAGCGTGACATTGCTGCTACAGCCTGGAAGGAAAGCGCACGTGCATGCCCCCACTCGAGACGAGGCCTGACTCCCCTGGGGAGACTCCAGAAGTACCCAAAGATCCATGTCAGCCCCTGAGAGGAATCCTCGGTTCCGGCCCTGACTCCACACAAGGTTTTTGGCCCCGGTATCGACGGGAGAGGAATCCCGAGAGGCCCCCTAGCAACTCGCATGGGGACTGGCCTCTCCTGAGGCCACCAGGGCGGGTCCCTGAGGTCACCGTCGTAACTCGAGAACACCTGCCGCAACTCGAGAAAATCCAGGAAGTTCTCCCTTCCAGGCGAGATGAGGCCTATTTCCGATGAGGCCTCTGGAGACAAAAGACACCTAACCTCTGGAACTTCGAAAGGGTCTTTCACACCCTTGCTGCAACTCAAGAAATTCACCGCCATACCCGTCTCCACTCGAGAGGAAACACGATGGTCCCGCCCACATCCAGAGGAGCCCCGTTTCCCCCTCGTAGCTCGAGATGAGGGATCCTTTCCCTGCTATCAACGGGAAAGAATTCCCGGCGTTCCCGTCGCATCTCAAGAGGAGGCACTCTCAACAGGAAAGATGAGAGGAACTCCATGGTCATACCACCATTCCAAGAGTCCCCGAGATTTCTCAGTCCATTCCAGAGGAAACTCTTTGCCCTGCACTGGCTCATCTTTCACGCCGAGGATCGACTCACACCATGGTGGCACGTGGGACAGCCCTGTGGGAAAGCCTCGAGGGAAAGCCTCGAGGGAAAACCACAGATCCTTTGATCCACGCGACGGGAAGCATGACATTGCTGCTACAGCCTGGAAGGAAAGCGCACGTGCATGCCCCCACTCGAGACGAGTCCTGACTCCCCTGGGGAGACTCCAGAAGTACCCAAAGATCCATGTCAATCCCTGAGAGGAATCCTCGGTTCCGGCCCTGACTCCACACAAGGTTTTTGGCCCCGGTATCGACGGGAGAGGAATCCCGAGAGGCCCCATAGCAACTAGCATGGGGACTGGCCGTTCCTGAGGCCACCAGGGCGGGTCCCTGAGGTCCCAGTCGTAAATCGAGAACACCTGCCGCAACTCGAGAAAATCCAGGAAGTTCTCCTTTCCAGGCGAAATGAGGCCTATTTCCGATGAGGCGTCTGGAGACTAATGACCCCTAACATCTGGAACTTCGAAAGGGTCTTTCACACCCTTGCTGCAACTCAAGAATTTCACCGCCATACCCGTCTCCACTCGAAAGGAAGCACGATGGTCCCGCCCACATCCAGAGGAGCCCCGTTTCCCCCTCGTAGCTCGAGATGAGGGATCCTTTCCCTGCTTTCAACGGGAAAGAATTCCCGGCGTTCCCGTCGCATCTCAAGAGGAGGCACTCTCAACAGGAAAGGCGAGAGGAACTCCATGGTCGTACCACCATTCCAAGAGTCCCCCAGATGTCTCAGTCCATTCCAGAGGAACCTGTTTGCCCTGCACTGGCTCATCTTTCACGCCGAGGATCGACTCACACAACGGTGGCACGTGAGACAGCCCTGTGGGAAAGCCTCGAGGGAAAGCCTCGAGGGAAAACCACAGATCCTTTGATCCACGCGACGGGAAGCGTGACATTGCTGCTACAGCCTGGAAGGAAGGCGCACGTGCATGCCCCCACTCGAGACGAGGCCTGACCCCCCTGGGGAGACTCCAGAAGTACCCAAAGACCCATGTCAGCCCCTGAGAGAAATCCTCGGTTCCGGCCCTGACTCCACAGAAGGATTTTGGCCCCGGTATCGACGGGAGAGGAATCCCGAGAGGCCCCCGAGCAACTCGCATCGGGACTGGCCTTTCCTGAGGACACCAGGGCGGGTCCCTGAGGTCCCCGTCGTAACTCGAGAACACCTGCCGCAACTCGAGAAAATCCAGGAAGTTCTCCCTTCCAGGCGAGATGAGGCCTATTTCCGATGAGGCGTCTGGAGACTAATGACACCGAACCTCTGGAACTTCGAAAGGGTCTTTCACACCCTTGCTGCAACTCAAGAAGTTCACCGCCATACCCGTCTCCACTCGAGAGGAAACACGATGGTCCCGCCCACATCCAGAGGAGCCCCGTTTCCCCCTCGTAGCTCGAGATGAGGGATCCTTTCCCTGCTATCAACGGGAAAGAATTCCCGGCGTTCCCGTCGCATCTCAAGAGGAGGCACTCTCAACAGGAAAGATGAGAGGAACTCCATGGTCGTATCACCATTCCAAGAGTCCCCGAGATTTCTCAGTCCATTCCAGAGGAAACTCTTTGCCCTGCACTGGCTCATCTTTCACGCCGAGGATCGACTCACACCATGGTGGCACGTGGGACAGCCCTGTGGGAAAGCCTCGAGGGAAAGCCTCGAGGGAAAACCACAGATCCTTTGATCCACGCGACGGGAAGCATGACATTGCTGCTACAGCCTGGAAGGAAAGCGCACGTGCATGCCCCCACTCGAGACGAGTCCTAACTCCCCTGGGGAGACTCCAGAAGTACCCAAAGATCCATGTCAGCCCCTGAGAGGAATCCTCGATTCCGGCCCTGACTCCACACAAGGTTTTTGGCCCCGGTATCGACGGGAGAGGAATCCCGAGAGGCCCCCTAGCAACTAGCATGGGGACTGGCCGTACCTGAGGCCACCAGGACGGGTCCCTGAAGTCCCCGTCGTAAATCGAGAACACCTGACGCAACTCGAGAAAATCCAGGAAGTTCTCCTTTCCAGGCGAAATGAGGCCTATTTCCGATGAGGCGTCTGGAGACTAATGACACCTAACCTCTGGAACTTCGAAAGGGTCTTTCACACCCTTGCTGCAACTCAAGAATTTCACCGCCATACCCGTCTCCACTCGAGAGGAAGCACGATGGTCCCGCCCACATCCAGAGGAGCCCCGTTTCCCCCTCGTAGCTCGAGATGAGGGATCCTTTCCCTGCTTTCAACGGGAAAGAATTCCCGGCGTTCCCGTCGCATCTCAAGAGGAGGCACTCTCAACAGGAAAGGCGAGAGGAACTCCATGGTCGTACCACCATTCCAAGAGTCCCCCAGATGTCTCAGTCCAATCCAGAGGAACCTCCTTGCCCTGCACTGTCTCATCTTTCACGCCGAGAATCGACTCACACCACGGTGGCACGTGGGACAGCCCTGTGGGAAAGCCTCGAGGGAAAACCACAGATCCTTTGATCCACGCGACGGGAACCGAGACATTGCTGCTACAGCCTGGAAGGAAAGCGCACGTGCATGCCCCCACTCGAGACAAGGCCTGACTCCCCTGGGGAGACTCCAGAAGTACCCAAAGATCCATGTCAGCCCCTGAGAGGAATCCTCGGTTCCGGCCCTGACTCCACACAAGTTTTTTGGCCCCGGAATCGACAGGAGAGGAATCCTGAGAGGCCCCCGAGCAACTCGCATG
The DNA here is from genome assembly GCF_032405125.1 of Capricornis sumatraensis. Taxonomy (NCBI): domain Eukaryota; kingdom Metazoa; phylum Chordata; class Mammalia; order Artiodactyla; family Bovidae; genus Capricornis; species Capricornis sumatraensis. Next base: position 3,367,545 of record NW_027184615.1, on the reverse strand, counting down.
GGGATTGGCCTTTCCTGAGGCCACCAGGGCGGGTCCCTGAGGTCCCCGTCGTAACTCGAGAACACCTGCCGCAACTTGAGAAACTTCAGGAAGTTCTCCCTTCCAGGCGAGATGAGGCCTATTTCCGATGAGGCGTCTGGAGACTAATGACACCTAACCTCTGGAACTTCGAAAGGGTCTTTCACACCCTTGCTGCAACTCAAGAAGTTCACCGCCATACCCGTCTCCACTCGAGAGGAAGCACGATGGTCCCGCCCACATCCAGAGGAGCCCCGTTTCCCCCTCGTAGCTCGAGATGAGGGATCCTTTCCCTGCTTTCAACGGGAAAGAATTCCCGGCGTTCCCGTCGCATCTCAAGAGGAGGCACTCTCAACAGGAAAGGCGAGAGGAACTCCATGGTCGTACCACCATTCCAAGAGTCCCCCAGATGTCTCAGTCCATTCCAGAGGAACCTCTTTGCCCTGCACTGGCTCATCTTTCACGCCGAGGATCGACTCACACAACGGTGGCACGTGAGACAGCCCTGTGGGAAAGCCTCGAGGGACAGCCTCGAGGGAAAACCACAGATCCTTTGATCCACGCGACGGGAAGCGTGACATTGCTGCTACAGCCTGGAAGGAAGGCGCACGTGCATGCCCCCACTCGAGACGAGGCCTGACCCCCCTGGGGAGACTCCAGAAGTACCCAAAGACCCATGTCAGCCCCTGAGAGAAATCCTCGGTTCCGGCCCTGACTCCACAGAAGGATTTTGGCCCCGGTATCGACGGGAGAGGAATCCCGAGAGGCCCCCGAGCAACTCGCATGGGGACTGGCCTTTCCTGAGGACACCAGGGCGGGTCCCTGAGGTCCCCGTCGTAGCTCGAGAACACCTGCCGCAACTCGAGAAAATCCAGGAAGTTCTCCGTTCCAGGCGAGATGAGGCCTATTTCCGATGAGGCATCTGGAGTCTAATGACAGCTAATCTCTGGGACTTCAAAAGGGTCTTTCACACCCTTGCTGCAACTCAAGAAGTTCACCGCCATACCCGTCTCCACTCGAGAGGAAGCACGATGGTCCCGCCCACATTCAGAGGAGCCCCGTTTCCCCCTCGGAGCTCGAGATGAGGGATCCTTTCCCTGCTTTCAACAGGAAAGAATTCCCGGCGTTCCCGTTCCATCTCAAGAGGAGGAACACTCAACACGAAAGGCGAGAGGAACTCCATGGTCGTACCACCATTCCAAGAGTCCCCCAGATGTCTCAGTCCATTCCAGAGGAACCTCTTTGCCCTGCACTGGCTCATCTTTCACGCCGAGGATCGACTCACACCACGGTGGCACGTGGGACAGCCCTGTGGGAAAGCCTCGAGGGAAAACCACAGATCCTTTGATCCACGCGACGGGAACCGTGACATTGCTGCTACAGCCTGTAAGGAAAGCGCACGTGCATGCCCCCACTCGAGACGAGGCCTGACTCCCCTGGGGAGACTCCAGAAGTACCCAAAGATCCATGTCAGCCCCTGAGAGGAATCCTCGGTTCCGGCCCTGACTCCACACAAGTATTTTGGCCCCGGTATCGACGGGAGAGGAATCCCGAGACGCCCCCTAGGAACTCGCAAGGGGACTGACCTTTCCTGAGGCCACCATGGCGGGTTCCTGAGGTCCCCGTCGTAACTCGAGAACACCTGCCGCAACTCGAGAAAATCCAGGAAGTTCTCCTTTCCAGGCGAAATGAGGCCTATTTCCGATGAGGCGTCTGGAGACTAATGACACCTAACCTCTGGAAATTCGAAAGGGTCTTTCACACCCTTGCTGCAACTCAAGAATTTCACCGCCATACCCTTCTCCACTCGAAAGGAAGCACGATGGTCCCGCCCACATCCAGAGGAGCCCCGTTTCCCCCTCGTAGCTCGAGATGAGGGATCCTTTCCCTGCTTTCAACGGGAAAGAATTCCCGGCGTTCCCGTCGCATCTCAAGAGGAGGCACTCTCAACAGGAAAGGCGAGAGGAACTCCATGGTCGTACCACTATTCCAAGAGTCCCCCAGATATCTCAGTCCATTCCAGAGGAACCTCTTTGCCCTGCACTGGCTCATCTTTCACGCCGAGGATCGACTCACACCACGGTGGCACGTGGGACAGCCCTGTGGGATAGCCTCGAGGGAAAGCCTAGAGGGAAAACCACAGATCCTTTGATCCACGCGACGGGAAGCGTGACATTGCTGCTACAGCCTGGAAGGAAAGCGCACGTGCATGCCCCCACTCGAGACGAGGCCTGACTCCCCTGGGGAGACTCCAGAAAGACTCAAAGATCCATGTCAGCCCCTGAGAGGAATCCTCGGTTCCGGCCCTGACTCCACACAAGGTTTTAGGCCCCGGTATCGACTGGAGAGGAATCCCGAGAGGCACCCTAGCAACTCGTATGGGGACTGGAGTTTCCTGAGGCCACCAGGGCTTGTCCCTCACGTCCCCGTCGTAACTCGAGAACACCTGCCGCAACTCGAGAAAATCCAGGAAGTTCTCCCTTCCAGGCGAGATGAGGCTTATTTCCGATAAGGCGTCTGGAGACTAATGACACGGAACCTCTGGAACTTCGAAAGGGTCTTTCACACCCTTGCTGCAACTCAAGAAGTTCACCGCCATATCCGTCTCCACTCGAGAGGAAACATGATGGTCCCGCCCACATCCAGAGGAGCCCCGTTGGCCCCTCGTAGCTCGAGATGAGGGATCCTTTCCCTGCTATCAACGGGAAAGTATTTTCGGCGTTCCCGTCGCATCTCAAGAGGAGGCACTCTCAACAGGAAAGACGAGAGGAACTCCATGGTCGTACCACCATTCCAAGAGTCCCCCAGATGTCTCAGTCCATTCCAGAGGAACCTCTTTGCCCTGCACTGGCTCATCTTTCACGCCGAGGATCGACTCACACCACGGTGGCACGTGGGACAGCCCTGTGGGAAAGCCTCGAGGGTAAACCACAGATCCTTTGATCCACGCGACGGGAAGCGTGACATTGCTGCTACAGCCTGGAAGGAAAGCGCACGTGCATGCCCCCACTCGAGACGAGGCCTGACTCCCCTGGGGAGACTCCAGAAGTACCCAAAGATCCATGTCAGCCCCTGAGAGGAATCCTCGGTTCCGGCCCTGACTCCACACAAAGTTTTTGGCCCCCGTATCGACGGGAGAGGAATCCCGAGAGGCCCCCGAGCAACTCGCATGGGGACTGGCCTTTCCTGAGGCCACCAGGGCGGGTCCCTGAGGTCCCCGTCGTAACTCGAGAACACCTGCCGCAACTAGAGAAAATCCAGGAAGTTCTCCCTTCCAGGCGAGATGAGGCCTATTTCCGATGAGGTGTCAGGAGACTAATGACACCTAACCTCTGGAACTTCGAAAGGGTCTTTCACACCCTTGCTGCAACTCAAGATGTTCACCACCATACCCGTCTCCACTCGAGAGGAAGCACTATGGTCCGGCCCACATCCAGAGGAGCCCCGTTTCCCCCTCGTAGCTCGAGATGAGGGATCCTTTCCCTGCTTTCAACGGGAAAGAATTCCCGGCGTTCCCGACGCATCTCAAGAGGAGGCACTCTCAGCAGGAAAGGCAAGATGAACTCCATGGTCGTACCACCATTCCAAGAGTCCCCCAGATGTCTCAGTCCATTCCAGAGGAAACTCTTTGCCCTGCACTGGCTCATCTTTCACGCCGAGGATCGACTCACACCACGGTGGCACGTGGGACAGCCCTGTGGGAAAGCCTCGAGGGAAAACCACAGATCCTTTGATCCACGCCACGGGAAGCGTGACATTGCTGCTACAGCCTGGAAGGAAAGCGCACGTGCATGCCCCCACTCGAGACGAGGCCTGACTCCCCTGGGGAGACTCCACAAGTACCCAAAGATCCATGTCAGCCCCTGAGAGGAATCCTCGGTTCCGGCCCTGACTGCACACAAGGTTTTTGGCCCCGGTATCGACGGGAGAGGAATCCCGAGAGGCCCCCTAGCAACTCGCATGGGGACTGGCCTCTCCTGAGGCCACCAGGGCGGGTCCCTGAGGTCCCCGTCGTAACTCGAGAACAGCTGCCGCAACTCGAGAAAATCCAGGAAGTTCTCCCTTCCAGGCGAGATGAGGCCTATTTCCGATGAGGCGTCTGGAGACTAATGACACCTAACCTCTGGAACTTCGAAAGGGTCTTTCACACCCTTGCTGCAACTCAAGAAGTTCACCGCCACACCCGTCTACACTCGAGAGGAAGCACGATGGTCCCGCCCACATCCAGAGGAGCCCCGTTTCCCCCTCGGAGCTCGAGATGAGGGATCCTTTCCCTGCTTTCAACGGGAAAGAATTCCCGGTGTTCCCGTCGCATCTCAAGAGGAGGCACTCTCAACAGGAAAGGCGAGAGGAACTCCATGGTCGTACCACCATTCCAAGAGTCCCCCAGATGTCAAAGTCCATTACAGAGGAACCTCTTTGCCCTGCACTGGCTCATCTTTCACGCCGAGGATCGACTCACACCACGGTAGCACGTGGGACAGCCCTGTGGGAAAGCCTCGAGGGAAAGCCTCGAGGGAAAACCACAGATCCTTTGATCCACGCGACGGGAAGCGTGACATTGCTGCTACAGCCTGGAAGGAAAGCGCACGTGCATGCCCCCAATCGAGACGAGGCCTGACTCCCCTGGGGAGACTCCAGAAGTACCCAAAGATCCATGTCAGCCCCTGAGAGGAATCCTCGGTTCCGGCCCTGACTCCACACAAGTTTTTTGGCCCCGGTATCGACAGGAGAGGAATCCTGAGAGGCCCCCGAGCAACTCGCATGGGGATTGGCCTTTCCTGAGGCCACCAGGGCGGGTCCCTGAGGTCCCCGTCGTAACTCGAGAACACCTGCCGCAACTCGAGAAACTTCAGGAAGTTCTCCCTTCCAGGCGAGATGAGGCCTATTTCCGATGAGGCGTCTGGAGACTAATGACACGGAACCTCTGGAACTTCGAAAGGGTCTTTCACACCCTTGCTGCAACTCAAGAAGTTCACCGCCATATCCGTCTCCACTCGAGAGGAAACATGATGGTCCCGCCCACATCCAGAGGAGCCCCGTTTGCCCCTCGTAGCTCGAGATGAGGGATCCTTTCCCTGCTATCAACGGGAAAGTATTTTCGGCGTTCCCGTCGCATCTCAAGAGGAGGCACTCTCAACAGGAAAGACGAGAGGAACTCCATGGTCGTACCACCATTCCAAGAGTCCCCCAGATGTTTCAGTCTATTCCAGAGGAAACTCTTTGCCCTGCACTGACTCATCTTTCATGCCGAAGATCGACTCACACCACGGTGGCACGTGGGACAGCCCTGTGGGATAGCCTCGAGGGAAAGCCTAGAGGGAAAACCACAGATCCTTTGATCCACGCCACGGGAAGCGTGACATTGCTGCTACAGCCTGGAAGGAAAGCGCACGTGCATGCCCCCACTCGAGACGAGGCCTGACTCCCCTGGGGAGACTCCAGAAAGACTCAAAGATCCATGTCAGCCCCTTAGAGGAATCCTCCGTTCCGGCCCTGACTCCACACAAGGTTTTAGGCCCCGGTATCGACTGGAGAGGAATCCCGAGAGGCACCCTAGCAACTCGTATGGGGACTGGAGTTTCCTGAGGCCACCAGGGCTTGTCCCTCACGTCCCCGTCGTAACTCGAGAACACCTGCCGCAACTCGAGAAAATCCAGGAAGTTCTCCCTTCCAGGCGAGATGAGGCTTATTTCCGATAAGGCGTCTGGAGACTAATGACACGGAACCTCTGGAACTTCGAAAGGGTCTTTCACACCCTTGCTGCAACTCAAGATGTTCACCACCATACCCGTCTCCACTCGAGAGGAAGCACTATGGTCCCGCCCACATCCAGAGAAGCCCCGTTTCCCCCTCGTAGCTCGAGATGAGGGATCCTTTCCCTGCTTTCAACGGGAAAGAATTCACGGCGTTCCCGACGCATCTCAAGAGGAGGCACTCTCAGCAGGAAAGGCAAGAGGAACTCCATGGTCGTACCACCATTCCAAGAGTCCCCCAGATGTCTCAGTCCATTCCAGAGGAAACTCTTTGCCCTGCACTGGCTCATCTTTCACGCCGAGGATCGACTCACACCACGGTGGCACGTGGGATAGCCCTGTGGGAAAGCCTCGAGGGAAAACCACAGATCCTTTGATCCACGCGACGGGAAGCGTGACATTGCTGCTACAGCCTGGAAGGAAAGCGCACGTGCATGCCCCCACTCGAGACGAGGCCTGACTCCCCTGTGGAGACTCCAGAAGTTCCCAAAGATCCATGTCAGCCCCTGAGAGGAATCCTCGGTTCCGGCCCTGACTCCACACAAGGTTTTTGGCCCCGGTATCGACGGGAGAGGAATCCTGAGAGGCCCCCTAGCAACTCGCATGGGGACCAGCCTCTCCTGAGGCCACCAGGGCGGGTCCCTAATGTCCCTGTCGTAACTTGAGAACACCTGCCGCAACTCGAGAAAATCCAGGAAGTTCTCCCTTCCAGGCGAGATGAGGCCTATTTCTGATGAGGCGTCTGGAGACTAATGACACCTAACCTCTGGAACTTCGAAAGGGTCTTTCACACCCTTGCTGCAACTCAAGAAGTTCACCGCCATACCCGTCTCCACTCGAGAGGAAGCACGATGGTCCGGCCCACATCCAGAGGAGCCCCGTTTCCCCCTCGTAGCTCGAAATGAGGGATCCTTTCCCTTTTTCAACGGGAAAGAATTCTCGGTGTTCTCGTCGCATCTCAAGAGGAGGCACTCTCAACAGGAAAGGCGAGAGGAACTCCATGGTCGTACCACCATTCCAAGAGTCACCCAGATGTCAAAGTCCATTACAGAGGAACCTCTTTGCCCTGCATTGGCTCATCATTCACGCCGAGGATCGACTCACACCACGGTGGCACGTGGGACAGCCCTGTGGGAAAGCCTCGAGGGAAAGCCTCGAGGGAAAACCACAGATCCTTTGATCCACGCGACGGGAAGCGTGACATTGCTGCTACAGCCTGGAAGGAAAGTGCACGTGCATGCCCCCACTCGAGACGAGGCCTGACTCCCCTGGGGAGACTCCAGAAGTACCCAAAGATCCATGTCAGCCCCTGAGAGGAATCCTCGGTTCCGGCCCTGACTCCACACAAGGTTTTTGGCCCCGGTATCGACGGGAGAGGAATCTCGAGAGGCCCCCTAGCAACTCGCATGGGGACTGGCCGTTCCTGAGGCCACCAGGGCGGGTCCCTGAGGTCCCCGTCGTAACTCGAGAACACCTGCCGCAACTCGAGAAAATCCATGAAGTTCTCCCTTCCAGGCGAGATGAGGCCTATTTCCGATGAGGCGTCTGGAGACTAATGACACCTAACCTCTGGAACTTCGAAAGGGTCTTTCACACCCTTGCTGCAACTCAAGAAGTTCACCGCCATACCTGTCTCCACTCGAGAGGAAGCACGATGGTCCGGCCCACATCCAGAGGAGCCCCGTTTCCCCCTCGTAGCTCGAGATGAGGGATCCTTTCCCTGCTTTCAACGGGAAAGATTTCCCGGCGTTCCCGTCGCATCTCAAGAGGAGGCACTCTCAACAGGAAAGGCGAGAGGAACTCCATGGTCGTTACACCATTCCAAGAGTCCCCCAGATGTCTCAGTCCATTCCAGAGGACTCTCTTTGCCCTGCACTGGCTCATCTTTCACGCCGAGGATCGACTCACACCACGGTGGCACGTAGGACAGCCCTGTGGGAAAGCCTCGAGGGAAAGCCTCGAGGGAAAACCACAGATCCTTTGATCCACGCCACGGGAAGCGTGACATTGCTGCTACAGCCTGGAAGGAAAGCGCACGTGCATGCCCCCACTCGAGACGAGGCCTGACTCCCCTGGGGAGACTCCATAAGTACCCAAAGATCCATGTCAGTCCCTGAGAGGAATCCTCGGTTCCGGCCCTGACTCCACACAAGGTTTTTGTCCCCGGTATCGATGGGAGAGGAGTCCCGAGAGGAACCCTAGCAAGTCTCATGGGGACGGGCCACTTCTGAGGCCACCAGGGCGGGTCCCTGAGGTACCCGTCGTAACTCGAGAACACCTGCCGCAACTCGAGAAAATCCAGGAAGTTCTCCCTTCCAGGCGAGATGAGGCCTATTTCCGATGAGGCGTCTGGAGACTAATGACACCTAACCTTTGGAACTTCGAAAGGGTCTTTCACACCCTTGCTGCAACTCAAGAAGTTCACCGCCATACCTGTCTCCACTCGAGAGGAAGCACGATGGTCCGGCCCACATCCAGAGGAGCCCCGTTTCCCCCTCGTAGCTCGAGATGAGGGATCCTTTCCCTGCTTTCAACGGGAAAGAATTCCCGGCGTTCCCATCGCATCTCAAGAGGAGGCACTCTCAACAGGAAAGGCGAGAGGAACTCCATGGTCGTACCACCATTCCACGAGTACCCCAGATGTCGCAGTCCATTCCAGAGGAACCTCTTTGCCCTGCACTGGCTAATCTTTCACGCCGAGGATCGACTCACACCACGGTGGCACGTGGGACAGCCCTGTGGGAAAGCCTCGAGGGAAAGCCTAGAGGGAAAACCACAGATCCTTTGATCCACGCCACGGGAAGTGTGACATTGCTACTACAGCCTGGAAGGAAAGCGCACGTGCATGCCCCCACTCGAGACGATGCCTGACTCCCCTGGGGAGACTCCAGAAGTACCCAAAGATCCATGTCAGCCCCTGAGAGGAATCCTCGGTTCCGGCCCTGACTCCACACAAGGTTTTTGGCTCCGGTATCGACGGGAGAGGAATCCCGAGAGGCCCCCTAGCAACTCTCATGGGGACTGGCCTCTCCTGAGGCCACCAGGCCGGGTCGCTGAGGTCCCCGTCGTAACTCGAGAACACCTGCCGCAACTCGAGAAAATCCAGGAAGTTCTCCCTTCCAGGCGAGATGAGGCCTATTTCCGATGAGGCGCCTGGAGACTAATGACAGCTAACCTCTGGAACTTCGAAAGGGTCTTTCACACCCTTGCTGCAACTCAAGAAGTTCACCGCCATACCCGTCTCCACTTGAGAGGAAGCACGATGGTCCCGCCCACATCCAGAGGAGCCCCGTTTCCCCCTCGTAGCTCGAGATGAGGGATCCTTTCCCTGCTTTCAACGGGAAAGAATTCCCGGCGTTCCCGTCGCATCTCAAGGGGAGGCACTCTCAACAGGAAAGGCGAGAGGAACTCCATGGTCGTACCACCATTCCAAGAGTCCCCCAGATGTCTCAGTCCATTCCAGAGGAACCTCTTTGCCCTGCACTGGCTCATCTTTCACGCCGAGGATCGATTCACACCACGATGGCACGCGGGACATCCCTGTGGGAAAGCCTCGAGGGAAAACCACAGATCCTTTGATCCACGTGACGGGAAGCGTGACATTGCTGTTACAGCCTGGAAGGAAAGCGCAGGTGCATGCCCCCACACGAGGCGAGGCCTGACACCGCTTGGGAGACTCCAGAAGTACCCAAAGATCCATGTCAGCCCCTGAGAGGAATCCTCGGTTCCGGCCCTGACTCCACACAAGGTTTTTGGCCCCGGTATCGACGGGAGAGGAATCCCGAGAGGCCCCCTAGCAACTCGCATGGGGACTGGCCTCTCCTGAGGCCACCAGGGCGGGTCCCTGAAGTCCCCGTCGTAACTCGAGAACACCTGCCGCAACTCGAGAAAATCCAGGAAGTTCTCCCTTCCAGGCGAGATGAGGCCTATTTCCGATGAGGCGTCTGGAGACTAATGACACCTAAACTCTGGAACTTCGAAAGGGTCTTTCACACCCTTGCTGCAACACAAGAAGTTCACCGCCACACCCGTCTCCACTCGAGAGGAAGCACGATGGTCCCGCCCACATCCAGAGGAGCCCCGTTTCCCCCTCGCAGCTCGAGATGAGGGATCCTTTCCCTGCTTTCAACGGGAAAGAATTCCCGGCGTTCCCGTCGCATCTCAAGAGGAGGCACTCTCAACAGGAAAGGCGAGAGGAACTCCATGGTCGTACCACCATTCCAAGAGTCCCCCAGATGTCGCAGTCCATTCCAGAGGAACCTCTTTGCCCTGCACTGGCTCATCTTTCACGCCGAGGATCGACTCACACCACGGTGGCACGTGGGACAGCCCTGTGGGAAAGCCTCGAGGGAAAGCCTCGAGGGAAAACCACAGATCCTTTGATCCACGCGACGGGAAGCGTGACATTGCTGCTACAGCCTGGAAGGAAAGCGCACGTGCATGCCCCCACTCGAAACGAGGCCTGACTCCCCTGGGGAGACTCCACAAGTACCCACAGATCCATGTCAGCCCCTGAGAGGAATGCTCGGTTCCGGCCCTGACTCCACACAAGGTTTTTGGCCCCCGTATCGACGGGAGAGGAATCCCGAGAGGCCCCATAGCAACTCGCATGGGGACTGGCCTCTCCTGAGGCCACCAGTGCGGGTCCCTGAGGTCCCCGTCATAACTCGAGAACACCTGCCACAACTCGAGATAATCCAGGAAGTTCTCCCTTCCAGGCGAGATGAGGCCTATTTCCGATGAGGCGTCTGGATACTAATGACACCTAACCTCTGGAACTTCGAAAGGGTCTTTCACACCCTTGCTGCAACTCAAGAAGTTCACCGCCATACCCATCTCCACTCGAGAGGAAGCACGATGGTCCCGCCCACATCCAGAGGAGCCCCATTTCCCCCTCGGAGCCCGAGATGAGGGATCCTTTCCCTGCTTTCAACGGGAAAGAATTCCCGGCGTTCCCGTCGCATCTCAAGAGGAGGGACTCTCAACAGGAAAGGCGAGAGGAACTCCATGGTCGTACCACCATTCCAAGAGCCCCCCAGATGTCTCAGTCCATTCCAGAGGAAACTCATTGCCCTGCACTGGCTCATCTTTAACGCCGAGGATCGACTCACACCACGGTGGCACGTGGGACAGCCCTGTGGGATAGCCTCGAGGGAAAACCACGGATCCTTTGATCCACGCCACGGGAAGCGTGACATTGCTGCTACAGCCTGGACGGAAAGCGCACGTGGATGCCCCAACTCGAGACGAGGCCTGACTCCCCTGGGGAGACTCCAGAAGTACCCAAAGTTCCATGTCAGCCCCTGAGAGGAATCCTCGGTTCCGGCCCTGACTGCACACAAGGTTTTTGGCCCCAGTATCGACGGGAGAGGAATCCCGAGAGGCCCCCTAGCAACTCGCATGGGGACTGGCCTCTCCTGAGGCCACCAGGGCGGGTCCTTGAGGTCCCCGTCGTAACTCGAGAACACCTGCCGCAACTCGAGAAAATCCAGGAAGTTCTCCCTTCCAGGCGAGATGAGGCCTATTTCCGATGAGGCGTCTGGAGACTAATGACACCTAACCTCTGGAACTTCGAAAGGGTCTTTCACACCCTTGCTGCAACTCAAGAAGTTCACCGCCATACCCGTCTCCACTCGAGAGGAAGCACGATGGTCCCGCCCACATCCAGAGGAGCCCCGTTTCCCCCTCGGAGCTCGAGATGAGGGATCCTTTCCCTGCTTTCAACGGGAAAGAATTCCCGGCTTTCCCGTCGCATCTCAAGAGGAGGCACTCTCAACAGGAAAGGCGAGAGGAACTCCATGGTCGTACCACCATTCCAAGAGTCCCCCAGATGTCTCAGTCCATTACAGAGGAACCTCTTTGCCCTGCACTGGCTCATCTTTCACGCCGAGGATCGACTCACACCACGGTGGCACGTGGGACAGCCCTGTGGGAAAGCCTCAAGGGAAAACCACAGATTCTTTGATCCACGCCACGGGAAGCGTGACATTCCTGCTACAACCTGGAAGGAAAGCGCACGTGGATGCCCCCACTCGAGACGAGGCCGGACTCCCCTGGGGAGACTCCAGAAGTACCCAAAGATCCATGTCATCCCCTGAGAGTAATCCTCGGTTCCGGCCCTGACAGCACACAAGGTTTTTGGCCCTGGTATCGACGGGAGAGGAATCCCGAGAGGCCTCCTAGCAACTCGCATGGGGAGTGGCCTCTCCTGAGGCCACCAGGGCGTGTCCCTGAGGTCCCCGTCGTAACTCGAGAACACCTGCCGCAACTCGAGAAAATCCAGGAAGTTCTCCCTTCCAGGCGAGATGAGGCCTATTTCCGATGAGGTGTCAGGAGACTAATGACACCTAACCTCTGTAACTTCGAAAGGGTCTTTCACACCCTTGCTGCAACTCAAGATGTTCACCACCATACCCGTCTCCACTCGAGAGGAAGCACTATGGTCCGGCCCACATCCAGAGGAGCCCCGTTTCCCCCTCATAGCTCGAGATGAGGGATCCTTTCCCTGCTTTCAACGGGAAAGAATTCCCGGCGTTCCCGACGCATCTCAAGAGGAGGCACTCTCAGCAGGAAAGGCAAGAGGAACTCCATGGTCGTACCACCATTCCAAGAGTACCCCAGATGTCTCAGTCCATTCCAGAGGAAACTCTTTGCCCTGCACTGGCTCATCTTTCACGCCGAGGATCGACTCACACCACGGTGGCACGTGGGACAGCCCTGTGGGAAAGCCTCGAGGGAAAACCACAGATCCTTTGATCCACGCCACGGGAAGCGTGACATTGCTGCTACAGCCTGGAAGGAAAGCGCACGTGCATGCCCCCACTCGAGACGAGGCCTGACTCCCCTGGGGAGACTCCAGAAGTACCCAAAGATCCATGTCAGCCCCTGAGAGGAATCCTCGGTTCCGGCCCTGACTGCACACAAGGTTTTTGGCCCCGGTATCGACAGGAGAGGAATCCCGAGAGGCCCCCTAGCAACTCGCATGGGGACTGGCCTCTCCTGAGGCCACCAGGGCGGGTCCCTGAGGTCCCCGTCGTAACTCGAGAACAGCTGCCGCAACTCGAGAAAATCCAGGAAGTTCTCCCTTCCAGGCGAGATGAGGCCTATTTCCGATGAGGCGTCTGGAGACTAATGACACCTAACCTCTGGAACTTCGAAAGGGTCTTTCACACCCTTGCTGCAACTCAAGAAGTTCACCGCCATACCCGTCTACACTCGAGAGGAAGCACGATGGTCCCGCCCACATCCAGAGGAGCCCCGTTTCCCCCTCGGAGCTCGAGATGTGGGATCCTTTCCCTGCTTTCAACGGGAAAGAATTCCCGGCGTTCCCGTCGCATCTCAAGAGGAGGCACTCTCAACAGGAAAGGCGAGAGGAACTCCATGGTCGTACCACCATTCCAAGAGTCCCCCAGATGTCTCAGTCCATTCCAGAGGAACCTCTTTGCCCTGCACTGGCTCATCTTTCACGCCGAGGATCGACTCACACCACGGTGGCACGTGGGACAGCCCTGTGGGAAAGCCTCGAGGGAAAGCCTCGAGGGAAAACCACAGATCCTTTGATCCACGCGACGGGAAGCGTGACATTGCTGCTACAGCCTGGAAGGAAAGTGCACGTGCATGCCCCCACTCGAGACGAGGCCTGACTCCCCTGGGGAGACTCCAGAAGTACCCAAAGATCCATGTCAGCCCCTGAGAGGAATCCTCGGTTCCGGCCCTGACTCCACACAAGGCTTTGGCCCCGGTATCGACGGGAGAGGAATCCCGAGAGGCCCCCTAGCCAGTCGCAAGGGGACTGGCCTCTCCTGAGGCCACCAGGGCGGGTCCCTGAGGTCCCCGTCGTAACTCGAGAACACCTGCCGCAACTCGAGAAAATCCAGGAAGTTCTCCCTTCCAGGCGAGATGAGGCCTATTTCCGATGAGGCGTCTGGAGACTAATGACACCTAACCTCTGGAACTTCGAAAGGGTCTTTCACACCCTTGCTGCAACTCAAGAAGTTCACCGCCATACCCGTCTCCACTCGAGAGGAAGCACGATGGTCCCGCCCACATCCAGAGGATCCCCGTTTCCCCCTCGTAGCTCGAGATGAGGGATCCTTTCCCTGCTTTCAACGGGAAAGAATTCCCGGCATTCCCGTCGCATCTCAAGAGGAGGCACTCTCAACAGGAAAGGCGAGAGGAACTCCATGGTCGTACCACCATTCCAAGAGGCCCCCAGATGTCTCAGTCCATTCCAGAGGAACCTCTTTGCCCTGCACTGGCTCATCTTTCACGCCGAGGATCGACTCACACCACGGTGGCACGTGGGACAGCCCTGTGGGAAAGCCTCGAGGGAAAGCCTCGAGGGAAAACCACAGATCCTTTGATCCACACGACGGGAAGCGTGACATTGCTGCTACAGCCTGGAAGGAAAGCGCACGTGCATGCCCCCACTCGAGACGAGGCCTGACTCCCCTGGGGAGACTCCAGAAGTACCCAAAGACCCATGTCAGCCCCTGAGAGGAATCCTCGGTTCCGGCCCTGACTCCACACAAGGTTTTTGGCCCCGGTATCGACGGGAGAGGAATCCCGAGAGGCCCCCTAGCAACTCGCATGGGGACTGGCCTCTCCTGAGGCCACCAGGGCGGGTCCCTGAGGTCCCCGTCGTAACTCGAGAACACCTGCCGTAACTCGAGAAAATCCAGGAAGTTCTCCCTTCCAGGCGAGATGAGGCCTATTTCCGATGAGGCGTCTGGAGACTAATGCACCTAACCTCTGGAACTTCGAAAGGGTCTTTCACACGCTTGCTGCAACTCAAGAAGTTCACCGCCATACCCGTCTCCACTCGAGAGGAAGCACGATGGTCCCGCCCACATCCAGAGGAGCCCCGTTTCCCCCTCGTAGCTCGAGATGAGGGATCCTTTCCCTGCTTTCAACGGGAAAGAATTCCCGGCGTTCCCGTCGCATCTCTAGAGGAGGCACTCTCAACAGGAAAGGGGAGAGGAACTTCATGGTCGTACCACCATTCCAAGAGTCCCCCAGATGTCTCAGTCCATTCCAGAGGAACCTCTTTGCCCTGCACTGGCTCATCTTTCACGCCGAGGATCGAATCACACCACGGTGGCACGTGGGACAGCCCTGTGGGAAAGCCTCGAGAGAAAACCACAGATCCTTTGATCCACGACACGGGAAGCGTGACATTGCTGCTACAGCCTGGAAGGAAAGCGCACGTGAATGCCCCCACTCGAGACGAGGCCTGACTCCCCTGGGGAGACTCCAGAAGTACCCAAAGATCCATGTCAGCCCCTGAGAGGAATCCTCGGTTCCGGCCCTGACTCCACACAAGGTTTTTGGCCCCGGTATCGACGGGAGAGGAATCCCGAGAGGCCCCCTAGCAACTCGCATGGTGATTGGCCTCTCCTGACGCCACCAGGGTGGGTCCCTGAGGTCCCCGTCTTAACTCGAGAACACTTGCCGCAACTCGAGAAAATCCAGGAAGTTCTCCCTTCCAGGCGAGATGAGGCCTATTTCCGATGAGGCGTCTGGAGATTAATGACACCTAACCTCTGGAACTTCGAAAGGGTCTTTCACACCCTTGCTGCAACTCAAGAAGTTCACCGCCATACCCGTCTCCACTCGAGAGGAAGCACGATGGTCCCGCCCACATCCAGAGGAGCCCCGTATCCCCCTCGTAGCTCGAGATGAGGGATCCTTTCCCTGCTTTCAACGGGAAAGAATTCCCGGCGTTCCCGTCGCATCTCAAGAGGAGGCACTCTCAACAGGAAAGGCGAGAGGAACTCCATGGTCGTAGCACCATTCCAAGAGTCCCCCAGATGTCTCAGTCCATTCCAGAGGAACCTCTTTGCCCTGCACTGGCTCATCTTTCACGCCGAGGATCGACTCACACCACGGTGGCACGTGGGACAGCCCTGTGGGAAAGCCTCGAGGGAAAGCCTCGAGGGAATACCACAGATCCTTTGATCCACGCGACGAGAAGCGTGACATTGATGCTACAGCCTGGAAGGAAAGCGCACGTGCATGCCCCCACTCGAGACGAGGCCTGACTCCCCTGGGGAGACTCCAGAAGTACCCAAAGATCCATGTCAGCCCCTGAGAGGAATCCTCGGTTCCGGCCCTGACTCCACACAAGGTTTTTGGCCCCGGTATCGACGGGAGAGGAATCCCGAGAGGCCCCCTAGCAACTCGCATGGGGACTGGCCTCTCCTGAGGGCACCAGGTCGGGTCCCTGATGTCCCCGTCGTAACTCGAGAACACCTGCCGCATCTCGAGAAAATCCAGGAAGTTCTCCCTTCCAGGCGAGATGAGGCCTATTACCGATGAGGCGTCTGGAGACAAATGACACCTAACCTCTGGAACTTCGAAAGGGTCTTTCACACCCTTGCTGCAACTCAAGAAGTTCACCCCCATACCCGTCTCCACTCGAGAGGAAGCACGATGGTCCCGCCCACATCCAGAGGAGCCCCGTTTCCCCCTCGTAGCTCGAGATGAGGGATCCTTTCCCTGCTTTCAACGGGAAAGAATTCCCGGCTTTCCCATCGCATCTCAAGAGGAGGCACTCTCAACAGGAAAGGCGAGAGGAACTCCATGGTCGTACCACCATTCCAAGAGTCCCCCAGATGTCTCAGTCCATTCCAGAGGAACCTCTTTGCCCTGCACTGGATGATCTTTCACGCCGAGGATCGACTCACACCACGGTGGCACGTGGGACAGCCCTGTGGGAAAGCCTCGAGGGAAAACCACAGATCCTTTGATCCACGCGATGGGAAGCGTGACATTGCTGCTACAGCCTGGAAGGAAAGCGCACGTGCATGCCCCGACTCGTGACTAAGCCTGACGTCCTTGGGGAGACTCCAGAAGTACCCAAAGATCCATGTCAGCCCCTGAGAGGAATCCTCGGTTCCGGCCCTGACTCCACACAAGGTTTTTGGCCCCGGTATCGACGGGAGAGGAATCCCGAGAGGCCCCCTAGCAACTCGCATGGGGACTGGCCTCTCCTGAGACCACCAGAGCGGGTCCCTGAGGTCCCCGTAGTAACTTGAAAACACTTGCCGAAACTCGAGAAAATCCAGGAAGTTCTCCCTTCCAGGCGAGATGAGGCCTATTTCCGATGAGGCGTCTGGAGACGAATGACACCTAACCTCTGGAATTTCTAAAGGGTCTTTCACACCCTTGCTGCAACTCAAGAAGTTCACCGCCATACCCGTCTCCACTCGAGAGGAAGCACGATGGTCCCGCCCACATCCAGAGGAGCCCCGTTTCCCCCTCGTAGCTCGAAATGAGGGATCCTTTCCCTGCTTTCAACGGGAAAGAATTCCCGGCATTCCCGTCGCATCTCAAGAGGAGGCACTCTCAACAGGAAAGTCGAGAGCAACTCCATGGTCGTACCACCATTCCAAGAGTCCCCCAGATGTCTCAGTCCATTCCAGAGGAACCTCTTTGCCCTGCACTGGCTCATCTTTCACGCCGAGGATCGACTCACACCACGGTGGCACGTGGGACAGCCCTGTGGGAAAGCCTCCAGGGAAAGCCTCGAGGGAAAACCACAGATCCTTTGATCCACGCGACGGGAAGCGTGACATTGCTGCTACAGCCTGGAAGGAAAGTGCACGTGCATGCCCGCACTCGAGACGAGGCTTGACTCCCATGGGGAGACTCCAGAAGTACCCAAAGATCCATGCCAGCCCCTGAGAGGAATCCTCGGTTCTGGCCCTGACTCCACACAAGGATTTTGGCCCCGGAACCGACGGGAGAGGAATCCCGAGAGGCCACCTAGCAACTCGCATGGGGACTGGCCTCTCCTGAGGCCACCAGGGCGGGTCCCTGAGGTCCCCGTCGTAACTCGAGAACACCTGCCGCAACTCGAGAAAATCCAGGAAGTTCTCCCTTCCAGGCGAGATGAGGTCTATTTCCGATGAGGCGTCTGGAGACTGACACGTAACCTCTGGAACTTCGGAAGGGTCTTTCACACCCTTGCTGCAACTCAAGAAGTTCACCGCCAGACCCGTCTCCACTCGAGAGGAAGCACGATGGTCCCGCCCACATCCCGAGGAGCCCCGTTTCCCCCTCGTAGCTCGAGATGAGGGATCCTTTCCCTGCTTTCAACGGGAAAGAATTCCCGGCGTTCCCGTCGCATCTCAAGAGGAGGCACTCTCAACAGGAAAGGCGAAAGGAACTCCATGGTCGTACCACCATTCCAAGAGTCCCCCAGATGTCTCAGTCCATTCCAGAGGAACCTCTTTGCCCTGCACTGGCTCATCTTTCACGCCGAGGATCGACTCACACCACGGTGGCACGTGGGACAGCCCTGTGGGAAAGCCTCGAAGGAAAGCCTCGAGGGAAAACCACAGATCCTTTGATCCACGCGACGGGAAGCGTGACATTGCTGCTACAGCCTGGAAGGAAAGTGCACGTGCATGCCCCGTCTCGAGACGAGGCCTGTCTCCCCTGGCGAGACTCCAGATGTACCCAAAGATCCATATCAGCCCCTGAGAGGAATCCCCTGTTCCGGCCCTGACTCCACACAAGGTTTTTGGCCCCGGTATCGACGGGAGAGGAATCCCGAGAGGCCCCCTAGCAACTCGCATGGGGACTGGCCTCTCCTGAGGCCACCAGGGCGGGTCCCTGAGGTCCCCATCGTAACTCGAGAACACCTGCCGCAACTCGAGAAATCCAGGAAGTTTTCCCTTCCAGGCGAGATGAGGCCTATTTCCGATGAGGCGTCTGGAAACTAATGACACCTAAACTCTGGAACTTCGAAAGGGTCTTTCACACCCTTGCTGCAACTCAAGAAGTTCACCGCCATACCCGTGTCCACTCAAGAGGAAGCACGATGGTCCCGCCCACATCCAGAAGAGCACCGTTTCCCCCTCGTAGCTCGAGATGAGGGATCCTTTCCCTGCTTTCAACGGGAAAGAATTCCCGGCGTTCCCGTCGCATCTCAAGAGGAGGCACTCTCAGCAGGAAAGGCGAGAGGAACTCCATGGTCGTACCACCATTCCAAGAGTCCCCCAGATGTCTCAGTCCATTCCAGAGGAACCTCTTTGCCCTGCACTGGCTCATCTTTCACGCCGAGGATCGACTCACACCACGGTGGCACGTGGGACAGCCCTGTGGGAAAGCCTCGAGAGAAAGCCTCGAGGGAAAACCACAGATCCTTTGATCCACGCGACGGGAAGCGTGACATTGCTGCTACAGCCTGGAAGGAAAGCACACGTGCATGCCCCCACTCGAGACGAGGCCTGACTCCCCTGGGGAGACTCCAGAAGTACCCAAAGATCCATGTCAGCCCCTGAGAGGAATCCTCGGTTCCGGCCCTGACTCCACCAAAGGGTTTTGGCCCCGGTATCGACGGAAGAGTAATCCCGAGAAGCCCCCTAGCAACTCGCATGGGGACTGGCCTCTCCTGAGGCCACCAGGGCGGGTCCCTGTGGTCCCCGTCGTAACTCGAGAACACCTGCCGCAACTCGAGAAATCCAGGAAGTTCTCCCTTCCAGGCGAGATGAGGCCTATTTCCGATGAGGCGTCTGGAGACTAATGACACCTAACCTCTGGAACTTCGAAAGGGTCTTTCACACCCTTGCTGCGACTCAAGAAGTTCACCGCCATACCCGTGTCCACTCGAGAGGAAGCACGATGGTCCCGCCCACATCCAGAAGAGCACCGTTTCCCCCTCGTAGCTCGAGATGAGGGATCCTTTCCCTGCTTTCAACGGGAAAGAATTCCCGGCGTTCCCGTCGCATCTCAAGAGGAGGCACTCTCAACAGGAAAGGCGAGAGGAACTCCATGGTCGTACCACCATTCCAAGAGTCCCCCAGATGTCTCAGTCCATTCCAGAGGAACCTCTTTGCCCTGCACTGGCTCATCTTTCACGCCGAGGATCGACTCACACCACGGTGGCACGTGGGACAGCCCTGTGGGAAAGCCTCGAAGGAAAGCCTCGAGGGAAAACCACAGATCCTTTGATCCACGCGACGGGAAGCGTGACATTGCTGCTACAGCCTGGAAGGAAAGTGCACGTGCATGCCCCGTCTCGAGACGAGGCCTGTCTCCCCTGGCGAGACTCCAGATGTACCCAAAGATCCATATCAGCCCCTGAGAGGAATCCCCTGTTCCGGCCCTGACTCCACACAAGGTTTTTGGCCCCGGTATCGACGGGAGAGGAATCCCGAGAGGCCCCCTAGCAACTCGCATGGGGACTGGCCTCTCCTGAGGCCACCAGGGCGGGTCCCTGAGGTCCCCATCGTAACTCGAGAACACCTGCCGCAACTCGAGAAATCCAGGAAGTTTTCCCTTCCAGGCGAGATGAGGCCTATTTCCGATGAGGCGTCTGGAAACTAATGACACCTAAACTCTGGAACTTCGAAAGGGTCTTTCACACCCTTGCTGCAACTCAAGAAGTTCACCGCCATACCCGTGTCCACTCAAGAGGAAGCACGATGGTCCCGCCCACATCCAGAAGAGCACCGTTTCCCCCTCGTAGCTCGAGATGAGGGATCCTTTCCCTGCTTTCAACTGGAAAGAATTCCCGGCGTTCCCGTCGCATCTCAAGAGGAGGCACTCTCAGCAGGAAAGGCGAGAGGAACTCCATGGTCGTACCACCATTCCAAGAGTCCCCCAGATGTCTCAGTCCATTCCAGAGGAACCTCTTTGCCCTGCACTGGCTCATCTTTCACGCCGAGGATCGACTCACACCACGGTGGCACGTGGGACAGCCCTGTGGGAAAGCCTCGAGAGAAAGCCTCGAGGGAAAACCACAGATCCTTTGATCCACGCGACGGGAAGCGTGACATTGCTGCTACAGCCTGGAAGGAAAGCGCACGTTCATGCCCCCAGTCGAGACGAGGCCTGACTCCCCTGGGGAGACTCCAGAAGTACTCAAAGATCCATGTCAGCCCCTGAGAGGAATCCTCGGTTCCGGCCCTGACTCGACCAAAGGTTTTTGGCCCCGGTATCGACGGGAGAGGAATCCCGAGAGGCCCCCTAGCAACTCGCATGGGGACTGGCCTCTCCTGAGGCCACCAGGGAGGGTCCCTGAGGTCCCCGTCGTAACTCGAGAACACCTGCCGCAACTCGAGAAAATCCAGGAAGTTCTCCCTTCCAGGCGAGATGAGGCCTATTTCCGATGAGGCGTCTGGAGACTAATGACACCTAACCTCTGGAACTTCGAAAGGGTCTTTCACACCCTTGCTGCGACTCAAGAAGTTCACCGCCATACCCGTGTCCACTCGAGAGGAATCACGATGGTCCCGCCCACATCCAGAGGAGCACCGTTTCCCCCTCGTAGCTCGAGATGAGGGAACCTTTCCATGCTTACAACGGGAAAGAATTCCCGGCGTTCCCGTCGCATCTCAAGAGGAGGCACTCTCAACAGGAAAGGCGAGAGGAACTCCACGGTCGTACCACCATTCCAAGAGTATCCCAGATGTATCAGTCCATTCCAAAGGAACCTCTTTGCCCTGCACTGGCTCGTCTTTCACGCCGAGGATCGACTCACACCATGGTGGCACGTGGGACAGCCCTGTGGGAAAGCCTCGAGGGAAAGCCTCGAGGGAAAACCACAGATCCTTTGATCCACGCGACGGGAAGCGTGACATTGCTGCTACAGCCTGGAAGGAAAGTGCACGTGCATGCCCCGACTCGAGACGAGGCCTGTCTCCCCTGGCGAGACTCCAGATGTACCCAAAGATCCATATCAGCCCCTGAGAGGAATCCTCGGTTCCGGCCCTGACTCCACACAAGGTTTTTGGCCCCGGTATGGACGGGAGAGGAATCCCGAGAGGCCCCCTAGCAACTCGCATGGGGACTGGCCTCTCCTGAGGCCACCAGGGCGGGTCCCTGAGGTCCCCGTCGTAACTCGAGAACACCTGCCGCAACTCGAGAAAATCCAGGAAGTTCTCCCTTCCAGGCGAGATGAGGCCTATTTCCGATGAGGCGTCTGGAGACTAATGACACCTAACCTCTGGAACTTCGAAAGGGTCTTTCACACCCTTGCTGAGACTCAAGAAGTTCACCGCCATACCCGTCTCCACTCGAGAGGAAGCACGATGGTCCCGCCCACATCCAGAGGAGCCCCGTTTCCCCCTCGTAGCTCGAGATGAGGGATCCTTTCCCTGCTTTCAACGGGAAAGAATTCCCGGCGTTCCCGTCGCATCTCAAGAGGAGGCACTCTCAACAGGAAAGGCGAGAGGAACTCCATGGTCGTACCACCATTCCAAGAGTCCCCCAGATGTCTCAGTCCATTCCAGAGGAACCTCTTTGCCCTGCACTGGCTCATCTTTCACGCCGAGGATCGACTCACACCACGGTGGCACGTGGGACAGCCCTGTGGGAAAGCCTCGAGGGAAAGCCTCGAGGGAATACCACAGATCCTTTGATCCACGCGACGGGAAGCGTGACATTGCTGCTACAGCCTGGAAGGAAAGTGCACGTGCATGCCCCGACTCGAGACGAGGCCGGTCTCCCCTGGCGAGACTCCAGATGTACCCAAAGATCCATATCAGCCCCTGAGAGGAATCCTCGGTTCCGGCCCTGACTCCACACAAGGTTTTTGGCCCCGGTATCGACGGGAGAGGAATCCCGAGAGGCCCCCTAGCAACTCGCATGGGGACTGGCGTCTCCTGAGGCCACCAGGGCGGGTCCCTGAGGTCCCCGTCGTAACTCGAGAACACCTGCCGCAACTCGAGAAAATCCAGGAAGTTCTCCCTTCCAGGCGAGATGAGGCCTATTTCTGATGAGGCGTCTGGAGACTAATGACACCTAACCTCTGGAACTTCGAAACAGTCTTTCACACCCTTGCTGCAACTCAAGAAGTTCACCGCCATACCCGTGTCCACTCAAGAGGATGCACGATGGTCCCGCCCACATCCAGAGGAGCACCGTTTTCCCCTCGTAGCTCGAGATGAGGGATCCTTTCCCTGCTTTCAACGGGAAAGAATTCCCGGCGTTCCCGTCGCATGTCAAGAGCAGGCACTCTCAACAGGAAAGGCGAGAGGAACTCCATGGTCGTACCACCATTCCAAGAGTCCCCCAGATGTCTCAGTCCATTCCAGAGGAACCTCTTTGCCCTGCACTGGCACATCTTTCACGCCGAGGATCGAATCACACCATGGTGGCACGTGGGACAGCCCTGTGGGAAAGCCTCGAGGGAAAGCCTCTAGGGAAAACCACAGATCCTTTGATCCACGCCACGGGAAGCGTGACATTGCTGCTACAGCCTGGAAGGAAAGTGCACGTGCATGCCCCGACTCGAGACGAGGCCTGTCTCCCCTGGCGAGACTCCAGATGTACCCAAAGATCCATATCAGCCCCTGAGAGGAATCCTCGGTTCCGGCCCTGACTCCACACAAGGTTTTTGGCCCCGGTATGGACAGGAGAGGAATCCCGAGAGGCCCCCTAGCAACTCGCATGGGGACTGGCCTCTCCTGAGGCCACTAGGGCGGGTCCCTGAGGTCCCCGTCGTAACTCGAGAACACCTGCCGCAACTCGAGAAAATCCAGGAAGTTCTCCCTTCCAGGCGAGATGAGGCCTATTTCCGATGAGGCGTCTGGAGACTAATGACACCTAACCTCTGGAACTTCGAAAGGGTCTTTCACACCCTTGCTGCGACTCAAGAAGTTCACCGCCATACCCTTCTCCACTCGAGAGGAAGCACGATGGTCCCGCCCACATCCAGAGGAGCCCCGTTTCCCCCTCGTAGCTCGAGATGAGGGATCCTTTCCCTGCTTTCAACGGGAAAGAATTCCCGGCGTTCCCGTCGCATCTCAAGAGGAGGCACTCTCAACAGGAAAGGCGAGAGGAACTCCATGGTCGTACCACCATTCCAAGAGTCCCCCAGATGTCTCAGTCCATTCAAGAGGAACCTCTTTGCCCTGCACTGGCTCATCTTTCACGCCGAGGATCGACTCACACCACGGTGGCACGTGGGACAGCCCTGTGGGAAAGCCTCGAGGGAAAACCACAGATCCTTTGATCCACGCCACGGGAAGCGTGACATTGCTGCTACAGCCTGGAAGGAAAGCGCACGTGCATGCCCCCACTCGAGACGAGGCCTGACTCCCCTGGGGAGACTCTAGAAGTACCTAAAGATCCATGTCAGCCCCTGAGAGGAATCCTCGGTTCCGGCCCTGACTCCACCAAATGTTTTTGGCCCCGGTATCGACGGGAGAGGAATCCCGAGAGGCCCCCTAGCAACTCGCATGGGGACTGGCCTCTCCTGAGGCCACCAGGGCGGGTCCCTGAGGTCCCCGTCGTAACTCGAGAACACCTGCCGCAACTCGAGAAAATCCAGGAAGTTCTCCCTTCCAGGCGAGATGAGGCCTATTTCCGATGAGGCGTCTGGAGACTAATGACACCTAACCTCTGGAACTTTGAAAGGGTCTTTCACACCCTTGCTGCGACTCAAGAAGTTCACCGCCATACCCGTCTCCACTCGAGAGGAAGCACGATGGTCCCGCCCACATCCAGAGGAGCCCCGTTTCCCCCTCGTAGCTCGAGATGAGGGATCCTTTCCCTGCTTTCAACGGGAAAGAATTCCCGGCGTTCCTGTCGCATCTCAAGAGGAGGCACTCTCAACAGGAAAGGCGAGAGGAACTCCATGGTCGTACCACTATTCCAAGAGTCCCCCAGATATCTCAGTCCATTCCAGAGGAACCTCTTTTCCTTGCAGTGGCTCATCTTTCACGCCGAGGATCGACTCACACCACGGTGGCACGTGGGACAGCCCTGTGGGAAAGCCTCAAGGGAAAGCCTCGAGGGAAAACCACAGATCCTTTGATCCACGCGACGGGAAGCGTGACATTGCTGCTACAGCCTGGAAGGAAAGTGCACGTGCATGCCCCGACTCGAGACGAGGCCTGTCTCCCCTGGCGAGACTCCAGATGTACCCAAAGATCCATATCAGCCCCTGAGAGGAATCCTCGGTTCCGGACCTGACTCCACACAAGGTTTTTGACCCCGGTATCGACGGGAGAGGAATCCCGAGAGGCCCCCTAGCAACTCGCATGGGGACTGGCGTCTCCTGAGGCCACCAGGGCGGGTCCCTGAGGTCCCCGTCGTAACTCGAGAACACCTGCCGCAACTCGAGAAAATCCAGGAAGTTCTCCCTTCCAGGCGAGATGAGGCCTATTTCTGATGAGGCGTCTGGAGACTAATGACACCTAACCTCTGGAACTTCGAAAGAGTCTTTCACACCCTTGCTGCAACTCAAGAAGTTCACCGCCATACCCGTGTCCACTCAAGAGGAAGCACGATGGTCCCGCCCACATCCAGAGGAGCACCGTTTCCCCCTCGTAGCTCGAGATGAGGGATCCTTTCCCTGCTTTCAACGGGAAAGAATTCCCGGCGTTCCCGTCGCATCTCAAGAGCAGGCACTCTCAACAGGAAAGGCGAGAGGAACTCCATGGTCGTACCACCATTCCAAGAGTCCCCCAGATGTCTCAGTCCATTCCAGAGGAACCTCTTTGCCCTGCACTGGCTCATCTATCACGCCGAGGATCGACTCACACCATGTTGGCACGTGGGACAGCCCTGTGGGAAAGCCTCGATGGAAAGCCTCGAGGGAAAACCACAGATCCTTTGATCCACGCCACGGGAAGCGTGACATTGCTGCTACAGCCTGGAAGGAAAGCGCACGTGCATGCCCCCAGTCGAGACGAGGCCTGACTCCCCTAGGGAGACTCCAGAAGTACTCAAAGATCCATGTCAGCCCCTGAGAGGAATCCTCGGTTCCGGCCCTGACTCCGCCAAAGGTTTTTGGCCCCGGTATCGACGGGAGAGGAATCCCGAGAGGCCCCCTAGCAACTCGCATGGGGACTGGCCTCTCCTGAGGCCACCAGGGCGGGTCCCTGAGGTCCCCGTCGTAACTCGAGAACACCTGCCGCAACTCGAGAAAATCCAGGAAGTTCTCCCTTCCAGGCGAGAAGAGGCCTATTTCCGATGAGGCGTCTGGAGACTGATGACACCTAACCTCTGGAACTTCGAAAGGGTCTTTCACACCCTTGCTGCGACTCAAGAAGTTCACTGCCATACCCGTGTCCACTCGAGAGGAAGCACGATGGTCCCGCCCACATCCAGAGGAGCACCGTTTCCCCCTCGTAGCTCGAGATGAGGGAACCTTTCCATGCTTTCAACGGGAAAGAATTCCCGGCGTTCCCGTCGCATGTCAAGAGCAGGCACTCTCAACAGGAAAGGCGAGAGGAACTCCATGGTCGTACCACCATTCCAAGAGTCCCCCAGATGTCTCAGTCCATTCCAGAGGAACCTCTTTGCCCTGCACTGGCACATCTTTCACGCCGAGGATCGAATCACACCATGGTGGCACGTGGGACAGCCCTGTGGGAAAGCCTCGAGGGAAAGCCTCGAGGGAAAACCACAGATCCTTTGATCCACGCCACGGGAAGCGTGACATTGCTGCTACATCCTGGAAGGAAAGCGCACGTGCATGCCCCCACTCGAGACGAGGCCTGACTCCCCTGGGGAGACTCCAGAAGTACCCAAAGATCCATGTCAGCCCCTGAGAGGAATCCTCGGTTCCGGCCCTGACTCCACCAAAGGGTTTTGGCCCCGGTATCGACGGAAGAGTAATCCCGAGAGGCCCCCTAGCAACTCGCATGGGGACTGGCCTCTCCTGAGGCCACCAGGGCGGGTCCCTGAGGTCCCCGTCGTAACTCGAGAACACCTGCCGCAACTCGAGAAATCCAGGAAGTTCTCCCTTCCAGGCGAGATGAGGCCTATTTCCGATGAGGCGTCTGGAGACTAATGACACCTAAACTCTGGAACTTCGAAAGGGTCTTTCACACCCTTGCTGCAACTCAAGAAGTTCACCGCCATACCCGTGTCCACTCAAGAGGAAGCATGATGGTCCCGCCCACATCCAGAGGAGCACAGTTTCCCCCTCGTAGCTCGAGATGAGGGATCCTTTCCCTGCTTTCAACGGGAAAGAATTCCCGGCGTTCCCGTCGCATCTCAAGAGGAGGCACTCTCAGCAGGAAAGGCGAGAGGAACTCCATGGTCGTACCACCATTCCAAGAGTCCCCCAGATGTCTCAGTCCATTCCAGAGGAACCTCTTTGCCCTGCACTGGCTCATCTATCACGCCGAGGATCGACTCACACCATGGTGGCACGTGGGACAGCCCTGTGGGAAAGCCTCGATGGAAAGCCTCGAGGGAAAACCACAGATACTTTGATCCACGCCACGGGAAGCGTTGCTGCTACAGCCTGGAAGGAAAGCGCACGTGCATGCCCCCAGTCGAGACGAGGCCTGACTCCCCTGGGGAGACTCCAGAAGTACTCAATGATCCATGTCAGCCCCTGAGAGGAATCCTCGGTTCCGGCCCTGACTCCACACAAGGTTTTTGGCCCCGGTATCGACGGGAGAGGAATCCCGAGAGGCCCCCTAGCAACTCGCATGGGGACTGGCCTCTCCTGAGGCCACCAGGGCGGGTCCCTGAGGTCCCCGTCGTAACTCGAGAACACCTGCCGCAACTCGAGAAATTCCAGGAAGTTCTCCCTTCCAGGCGAGATGAGGCCTATTTCCGATGAGGCGTCTGGAGACTAATGACACCTAACCTCTGGAACTTCGAAAGGGTCTTTAACACCCTTGCTGCGACTCAAGAAGTTCACCGCCATACCCGTGTCCACTCGAGAGGAAGCACGATGGTCCCGCCCACATCCAGAGGAGCCCCGTTTCCCCCTCGTAGCTCGAGATGAGGGATCCTTTCCCTGCTTTCAACGGGAAAGAATTCCCGGCGTTCCCGTCGCATCTCAAGAGGAGGCACTCTCAGCAGGAAAGGCGAGAGGAACTCCATGGTCGTACCACCATTCGAAGAGTCCCCCAGATGTCTCAGTCCATTCCAGAGGAACCTCTTTGCCCTGCACTGGCTCATCTATCACGCCGAGGATCGACTCACACCATGGTGGCACGTGGGACAGCCCTGTGGGAAAGCCTCGATGGAAAGCCTCGAGGGAAAACCACAGATCCTTTGATCCACGCCACGGGAAGCGTGACATTGCTGCTACAGCCTGGAAGGAAAGCGCACGTGCATGCCCCCAGTCGAGACGAGGCCTGACTCCCCTAGGGAGACTCCAGAAATACTCAAAGATCCATGTAAGCCCCTGAGAGGAATCCTCGGTTCCGGCCCTGACTCCACCAAAGGTTTTTGGCCCCGGTATCGACGGGAGAGGAATCCCGAGAGGCCCCCTAGCAACTCGCATGGGGACTGGCCTCTCCTGAGGCCACCAGGGCGGGTCCCTGAGGTCCCCGTCGTAACTCGAGAACACCTGCCGCAACTCGAGAAAATCCAGGAAGTTCTCCCTTCCAGGCGAGATGAGGCCTATTTCCGATGAGGCGTCTGGAGACTGATGACACCTAACCTCTGGAACTTCGAAAGGGTCTTTCACACCCTTGCTGCGACTCAAGAAGTTCACCGCCATACCCGTGTCCACTCGAGAGGAAGCACGATGGTCCCGCCCACATCCAGAGGAGCACCGTTTCCCCCTCGTAGCTCGAGATGAGGGAACCTTTCCATGCTTTCAACGGGAAAGAATTCCCGGCGTTCCCGTCGCATCTCAAGAGGAGGCACTCTCAACAGGAAAGTCGAGAGGAACTCCATGGTCGTACCACCATTCCAAGAGTCCCCCAGATGTCTCAGTCCATTCCAGAGGAACCTCTTTGCCCTGCACTGGCTCATCTTTCACGCCGAGGATCGACTCACACCATGGTGGCACGTGGGACAGCCCTGTGGGAAAGCCTCGAGGGAAAGCCTCGAGGGAAAACCACAGATCCTTTGATCCACGCGACGGGAAGCGTGACATTGCCGCTACAGCCTGGAAGGAAAGTGCACGTGCACGCCCCGACTCGAGACGAGGCCTGTCTCCCCTGGCGAGACTCCAGATGTACCCATAGATCCATATCAGCCCCTGAGAGGAATCCTCGGTTCCGGCCCTGACTCCACACAAGGTTTTTGGCCCCGGTATCGACGGGAGAGGAATCCCGAGAGGCCCCCTAGCAACTCGCATGGGGACTGGCGTCTCCTGAGGCCACCAGGACGGGTCCCTGAGGTCCCCGTCGTAACTCGAGAACACCTGCCGCAACTCGAGAAAATCCAGGAAGTTCTCCCTTCCAGGCGAGATGAGGCCTATTTCTGATGAGGCGTCTGGAGACTAATGACACCTAACCTCTGGAACTTCGAAAGAGTCTTTCACACCCTTGCTGCAACTCAAGAAGTTCACCGACATACCCGTGTCCTCTCAAGAGGAAGCACGATGGTCCCGCCCACATCCAGAGGAGCACCGTTTCCCCCTCGTAGCTCGTGATGAGGGATCCTTTCCCTGCTTTCAACGGGAAAGAATTCCCGGCGTTCCCGTCGCATCTCAAGAGCAGGCACTCTCAACAGGAAAGGCGAGAGGAACTCCATGGTCGTACCACCATTCCAAGAGTCCCCCAGATGTCTCAGTCCATTCCAAAGGAACCTCTTTGCCCTGCACTGGCACATCTTTCACACCGAGGATCGAATCACACCACGGTGGCACGTGGGACAGCCCTGTGGGAAATCCTCGAGGGAAATCCTCGAGGGAAAACCACAGATCCTTTGATCCACGCCACGGGAAGCGTGACATTGCTGCTACAGCCTGGAAGGAAAGCGCACGTGCATGCCCCCACTCGAGACGAGGCCTGACTCCCCTGGGGAGACTCCAGAAGTACCCAAAGATCCATGTCAGCCCCTGAGAGGAATCCTCGGTTCCGGCCCTGACTCCACCAAATGTTTTTGGCCCCGGTATCGACGGGAGAGGAATCCCGAGAGGCCCCCTAGCAACTCGCATGGGGACTGGCCTCTCCTGAGGCCACCAGGGCGGGTCCCTGAGGTCCCCGTCGTAACTCGAGAACACCTGCCGCAACTCGAGAAAATCCAGGAAGTTCTCCCTTCCAGGCGAGATGAGGCCTATTTCCGATGAGGCGTCTGGAGACTAATGACACCTAACCTCTGGAACTTCGAAAGGGTCTTTCACACCCTTGCTGCGACTCAAGAAGTTCACCGCCATACCCGTCTCCACTCGAGAGGAAGCACGATGGTCCCGCCCACATCCAGAGGAGCCCCGTTTCCCCCTCGTAGCTCGAGATGAGGGATCCTTTCCCTGCTTTCAACGGGAAAGAATTCCCGGCGTTCCTGTCGCATCTCAAGAGGAGGCACTCTCAACAGGAAAGGCGAGAGGAACTCCATGGTCGTACCACTATTCCAAGAGTCCCCCAGATATCTCAGTCCATTCCAGAGGAACCTCTTTGCCTTGCACTGGCTCATCTTTCACGCCGAGGATCGACTCACACCACGGTGGCACGTGGGACAGCCCTGTGGGAAAGCCTCAAGGGAAAGCCTCGAGGGAAAACCACAGATCCTTTGATCCACGCGACGGGAAGCGTGACATTGCTGCTACAGCCTGGAAGGAAAGTGCACGTGCATGCCCCGACTCGAGACGAGGCCTGTCTCCCCTGGCGAGACTCCAGATGTACCCAAAGATCCATATCAGCCCCTGAGAGGAATCCTCGGTTCCGGACCTGACTCCACACAAGGTTTTTGGCCCCGGTATCGACGGGAGAGGAATCCCGAGAGGCCCCCTAGCAACTCGCATGGGGACTGGCGTCTCCTGAGGCCACCAGGGCGGGTCCCTGAGGTCCCCGTCGTAACTCGAGAACACCTGCCGCAACTCGAGAAAATCCAGGAAGTTCTCCCTTCCAGGCGAGATGAGGCCTATTTCTGATGAGGCGTCTGGAGACTAATGACACCTAACCTCTGGAACTTCGAAAGAGTCTTTCACACCCTTGCTGCAACTCAAGAAGTTCACCGCCATACCCGTGTCCACTCAAGAGGAAGCACGATGGTCCCGCCCACATCCAGAGGAGCACCGTTTCCCCCTCGTAGCTCGAGATGAGGGATCCTTTCCCTGCTTTCAACGGGAAAGAATTCCCGGCGTTCCCGTCGCATCTCAAGAGCAGGCACTCTCAACAGGAAAGGCGAGAGGAACTCCATGGTCGTACCACCATTCCAAGAGTCCCCCAGATGTCTCAGTCCATTCCAGAGGAACCTCTTTGCCCTGCACTGGCTCATCTATCACGCCGAGGATCGACTCACACCATGTTGGCACGTGGGACAGCCCTGTGGGAAAGCCTCGATGGAAAGCCTCGAGGGAAAACCACAGATCCTTTGATCCACGCCACGGGAAGCGTGACATTGCTGCTACAGCCTGGAAGGAAAGCGCACGTGCATGCCCCCAGTCGAGACGAGGCCTGACTCCCCTAGGGAGACTCCAGAAGTACTCAAAGATCCATGTCAGCCCCTGAGAGGAATCCTCGGTTCCGGCCCTGACTCCGCCAAAGGTTTTTGGCCCCGGTATCGACGGGAGAGGAATCCCGAGAGGCCCCCTAGCAACTCGCATGGGGACTGGCCTCTCCTGAGGCCACCAGGGCGGGTCCCTGAGGTCCCCGTCGTAACTCGAGAACACCTGCCGCAACTCGAGAAAATCCAGGAAGTTCTCCCTTCCAGGCGAGAAGAGGCCTATTTCCGATGAGGCGTCTGGAGACTGATGACACCTAACCTCTGGAACTTAGAAAGGGTCTTTCACACCCTTGCTGCGACTCAAGAAGTTCACTGCCATACCCGTGTCCACTCGAGAGGAAGCACGATGGTCCCGCCCACATCCAGAGGAGCACCGTTTCCCCCTCGTAGCTCGAGATGAGGGAACCTTTCCATGCTTTCAACGGGAAAGAATTCCCGGCGTTCCCGTCGCATCTCAAGAGGAGGCACTCTCAACAGGAAAGTCGAGAGGAACTCCATGGTCGTACCACCATTCCAAGAGTCCCCCAGATGTCTCAGTCCATTCCAGAGGAACCTCTTTGCCCTGCACTGGCTCATTTTTCACGCCGAGGATCGACTCACACCATGGTGGCACGTGGGACAGCCCTGTGGGAAAGCCTCGAGGGAAAGCCTCGAGGGAAAACCACAGATCCTTTGATCCACGCGACGGGAAGCGTGACATTGCTGCTACAGCCTGGAAGGAAAGTGCACGTGCATGCCCCGACTCGAGACGAGGCCTGTCTCCCTTGGCGAGACTCCAGATGTTCCCAAAGATCCATATCAGCCCATGAGAGTAATCCTCGGTTCCGGCCCTGACTCCACACAAGGTTTTTGGCCCCGGTATCGACGGGAGAGGAATCCCGAGAGGCCCCCTAGCAACTCGCATGGGGACTGGCCTCTCCTGAGGCCAACAGGGCGGGTCCCTGAGGTCCCCGTCGTAACTCGAGAACACCTGCCGCAACTCGAGAAAATCCAGGAAGTTCTCCCTTCCAGGCGAGATGAGGCCTATTTCCGATGAGGCGTCTGGAGACTAATGACACCTAACCTCTGGAACTTCGAAAGGGTCTTTCACACCCTTGCTGCGACTCAAGAAGTTCACCGCCATAACCGTCTCCACTCGAGAGGAAGCACGATGGTCCCGCCCACATCCAGAGGAGCCCCGTTTCCCCCTCGTAGCTCGAGATGAGGGATCCTTTCCCTGCTTTCAACGGGAAAGAATTCCCGGCGTTCCCGTTGCATCTCAAGAGGAGGCACTCTCAACAGGAAAGGCGAGAGGAACTCCATGGTCCTACCACCATTCCAAGAGTCCCCCAGATGTCTCAGTCCATTCCAGAGGAACCTCTTTGCCCTGCACTGGCTCATCTTTCACGCCGAGGATCGACTCACACCACGGTGGCACGTGGGACAGCCCTGTGGGAAAGCCTCGAGGGAAAGCCTCGAGGGAAAACCACAGATCCTTTGATCCACGCGACGGGAAGCGTGACATTGCCGCTACAGCCTGGAAGGAAAGTGCACGTGCACGCCCCGACTCGAGACGAGGCCTGTCTCCCCTGGCGAGACTCCAGATGTACCCATAGATCCATATCAGCCCCTGAGAGGAATCCTCGGTTCCGGCCCTGACTCCACACAAGGTTTTTGGCCCCGGTATCGACGGGAGAGGAATCCCGAGAGGCCCCCTAGCAACTCGCATGGGGACTGGCGTCTCCTGAGGCCACCAGGACGGGTCCCTGAGGTCCCCGTCGTAACTCGAGAACACCTGCCGCAACTCGAGAAAATCCAGGAAGTTCTCCCTTCCAGGCGAGATGAGGCCTATTTCTGATGAGGCGTCTGGAGACTAATGACACCTAACCTCTGGAACTTCGAAAGAGTCTTTCACACCCTTGCTGCAACTCAAGAAGTTCACCGACATACCCGTGTCCTCTCAAGAGGAAGCACGATGGTCCCGCCCACATCCAGAGGAGCACCGTTTCCCCCTCGTAGCTCGTGATGAGGGATCCTTTCCCTGCTTTCAACGGGAAAGAATTCCCGGCGTTCCCGTCGCATCTCAAGAGCAGGCACTCTCAACAGGAAAGGCGAGAGGAACTCCATGGTCGTACCACCATTCCAAGAGTCCCCCAGATGTCTCAGTCCATTCCACAGGAACCTCTTTGCCCTGCACTGGCACATCTTTCACACCGAGGATCGAATCACACCACGGTGGCACGTGGGACAGCCCTGTGGGAAATCCTCGAGGGAAATCCTCGAGGGAAAACCACAGATCCTTTGATCCACGCCACGGGAAGCGTGACATTGCTGCTACAGCCTGGAAGGAAAGCGCACGTGCATGCCCCCACTCGAGACGAGGCCTGACTCCCCTGGGGAGACTCCAGAAGTACCCAAAGATCCATGTCAGCCCCTGAGAGGAATCCTCGGTTCCGGCCCTGACTCCACCAAATGTTTTTGGCCCCGGTATCGACGGGAGAGGAATCCCGAGAGGCCCCCTAGCAACTCGCATGGGGACTGGCCTCTCCTGAGGCCACCAGGGCGGGTCCCTGAGGTCCCCGTCGTAACTCGAGAACACCTGCCGCAACTCGAGAAAATCCAGGAAGTTCTCCCTTCCAGGCGAGATGAGGCCTATTTCCGATGAGGCGTCTGGAGACTAATGACACCTAACCTCTGGAACTTCGAAAGGGTCTTTCACACCCTTGCTGCGACTCAAGAAGTTCACCGCCATACCCGTCTCCACTCGAGAGGAAGCACGATGGTCCCGCCCACATCCAGAGGAGCCCCGTTTCCCCCTCGTAGCTCGAGATGAGGGATCCTTTCCCTGCTTTCAACGGGAAAGAATTCCCGGCGTTCCTGTCGCATCTCAAGAGGAGGCACTCTCAACAGGAAAGGCGAGAGGAACTCCATGGTCGTACCACTATTCCAAGAGTCCCCCAGATATCTCAGTCAATTCCAGAGGAACCTCTTTGCCTTGCACTGGCTCATCTTTCACGCCGAGGATCGACTCACACCACGGTGGCACGTGGGACAGCCCTGTGGGAAAGCCTCAAGGGAAAGCCTCGAGGGAAAACCACAGATCCTTTGATCCACGCGACGGGAAGCGTGACATTGCTGCTACAGCCTGGAAGGAAAGTGCACGTGCATGCCCCGACTCGAGACGAGGCCTGTCTCCCCTGGCGAGACTCCAGATGTACCCAAAGATCCATATCAGCCCCTGAGAGGAATCCTCGGTTCCGGACCTGACTCCACACAAGGTTTTTGGCCCCGGTATCGACGGGAGAGGAATCCCGAGAGGCCCCCTAGCAACTCGCATGGGGACTGGCGTCTCCTGAGGCCACCAGGGCGGGTCCCTGAGGTCCCCGTCGTAACTCGAGAACACCTGCCGCAACTCGAGAAAATCCAGGAAGTTCTCCCTTCCAGGCGAGATGAGGCCTATTTCTGATGAGGCGTCTGGAGACTAATGACACCTAACCTCTGGAACTTCGAAAGAGTCTTTCACACCCTTGCTGCAACTCAAGAAGTTCACCGCCATACCCGTGTCCACTCAAGAGGAAGCACGATGGTCCCGCCCACATCCAGAGGAGCACCGTTTCCCCCTCGTAGCTCGAGATGAGGGATCCTTTCCCTGCTTTCAACGGGAAAGAATTCCCGGCGTTCCCGTCGCATCTCAAGAGCAGGCACTCTCAACAGGAAAGGCGAGAGGAACTCCATGGTCGTACCACCATTCCAAGAGTCCCCCAGATGTCTCAGTCCATTCCAGAGGAACCTCTTTGCCCTGCACTGGCTCATCTATCACGCCGAGGATCGACTCACACCATGTTGGCACGTGGGACAGCCCTGTGGGAAAGCCTCGATGGAAAGCCTCGAGGGAAAACCACAGATCCTTTGATCCACGCCACGGGAAGCGTGACATTGCTGCTACAGCCTGGAAGGAAAGCGCACGTGCATGCCCCCAGTCGAGACGAGGCCTGACTCCCCTAGGGAGACTCCAGAAGTACTCAAAGATCCATGTCAGCCCCTGAGAGGAATCCTCGGTTCCGGCCCTGACTCCGCCAAAGGTTTTTGGCCCCGGTATCGACGGGAGAGGAATCCCGAGAGGCCCCCTAGCAACTCGCATGGGGACTGGCCTCTCCTGAGGCCACCAGGGCGGGTCCCTGAGGTCCCCGTCGTAACTCGAGAACACCTGCCGCAACTCGAGAAAATCCAGGAAGTTCTCCCTTCCAGGCGAGAAGAGGCCTATTTCCGATGAGGCGTCTGGAGACTGATGACACCTAACCTCTGGAACTTCGAAAGGGTCTTTCACACCCTTGCTGCGACTCAAGAAGTTCACTGCCATACCCGTGTCCACTCGAGAGGAAGCACGATGGTCCCGCCCACATCCAGAGGAGCACCGTTTCCCCCTCGTAGCTCGAGATGAGGGAACCTTTCCATGCTTTCAACGGGAAAGAATTCCCGGCGTTCCCGTCGCATCTCAAGAGGAGGCACTCTCAACAGGAAAGTCGAGAGGAACTCCATGGTCGTACCACCATTCCAAGAGTCCCCCAGATGTCTCAGTCCATTCCAGAGGAACCTCTTTGCCCTGCACTGGCTCATTTTTCACGCCGAGGATCGACTCACACCATGGTGGCACGTGGGACAGCCCTGTGGGAAAGCCTCGAGGGAAAGCCTCGAGGGAAAACCACAGATCCTTTGATCCACGCGACGGGAAGCGTGACATTGCTGCTACAGCCTGGAAGGAAAGTGCACGTGCATGCCCCGACTCGAGACGAGGCCTGTCTCCCTTGGCGAGACTCCAGATGTTCCCAAAGATCCATATCAGCCCATGAGAGTAATCCTCGGTTCCGGCCCTGACTCCACACAAGGTTTTTGGCCCCGGTATCGACGGGAGAGGAATCCCGAGAGGCCCCCTAGCAACTCGCATGGGGACTGGCCTCTCCTGAGGCCAACAGGGCGGGTCCCTGAGGTCCCCGTCGTAACTCGAGAACACCTGCCGCAACTCGAGAAAATCCAGGAAGTTCTCCCTTCCAGGCGAGATGAGGCCTATTTCCGATGAGGCGTCTGGAGACTAATGACACCTAACCTCTGGAACTTCGAAAGGGTCTTTCACACCCTTGCTGCGACTCAAGAAGTTCACCGCCATAACCGTCTCCACTCGAGAGGAAGCACGATGGTCCCGCCCACATCCAGAGGAGCCCCGTTTCCCCCTCGTAGCTCGAGATGAGGGATCCTTTCCCTGCTTTCAACGGGAAAGAATTCCCGGCGTTCCCGTTGCATCTCAAGAGCAGGCACTCTCAACAGGAAAGGCGAGAGGAACTCCATGGTCGTACCACCATTCCAAGAGTCCCCCAGATGTCTCAGTCCATTCCAGAGGAACCTCTTTGCCCTGCACTGGCTCATCTTTCACGCCGAGGATCGACTCACACCACGGTGGCACGTGGGACAGCCCTGTGGGAAAGCCTCGAGGGAAAGCCTCGAGGGAAAACCACAGATCCTTTGATCCACGCCACGGGAAGCGTGACATTGCTGCTACAGCCTGGAAGGAAAGCGCACGTGCATGCCCCCACTCGAGACGAGGCCTGACTCCCCTGGGGAGACTCCAGAAGTACCCAAAGATCCATGTCAGCCCCTGAGAGGAATCCTCGGTTCCGGCCCTGACTCCACACAAGGTTTTTGGCCCCGGTATCGACGGGAGAGGAATCCCGAGAGGCCCCCTAGCAACTCGCATGGGGACTGGCCTCTCCTGAGGCCACCAGGGCGGGTCCCTGAGGTCCCCGTCGTAACTCGAGAACACCTGCCGCAACTCGAGAAAATCCAGGAAGTTCTCCCTTCCAGGCGAGATGAGGCCTATTTCCGATGAGGCGTCTGGAGACTAATGACACCTAACCTCTGGAACTTCGAAAGGGTCTTTCACACCCTTGCTGCGACTCAAGAAGTTCACCGCCATACCCGTCTCCACTCGAGAGGAAGCACGATGGTCCCGCCCACATCCAGAGGAGCCCCGTTTCCACCTCGTAGCTCGAGATGAGGGATCCTTTCCCTGCTTTCAACGGGAAAGAATTCCCGGCGTTCCCGTCGCATCTCAAGAGGAGGCACTCTCAACAGGAAAGGCGAGAGGAACTCCATGGTCGTACCACTATTCCAAGAGTCCCCCAGATGTCTCAGTCCATTCCAGAGGAACCTCTTTGCCTTGCACTGGCTCATCTTTCACGCCGAGGATCGACTCACACCACGGTGGCACGTGGGACAGCCCTGTGGGAAAGCCTCAAGGGAAAGCCTCGAGGGAAAACCACAGATCCTTTGATCCACGCGACGGGAAGCGTGACATTGCTGCTACAGCCTGGAAGGAAAGTGCACGTGCATGCCCCGACTCGAGACGAGGCCTGTCTCCCCTGGCGAGACTCCAGATGTACCCAAAGATCCATATCAGCCCCTGAGAGGAATCCTCGGTTCCGGCCCTGACTCCACACAAGGTTTTTGGCCCCAGTATCGACGGGAGAGGAATCCCGAGAGGCCCCCTAGCAACTCGCATGGGGACTGGCGTCTCCTGAGGCCACCAGGGCGGGTCCCTGAGGTCCCCGTCGTAACTCGAGAACACCTGCCGCAACTCGAGAAAATCCAGGAAGTTCTCCCTTCCAGGCGAGATGAGGCCTATTTCTGATGAGGCGTCTGGAGACTAATGACACCTAACCTCTGGAACTTCGAAAGAGTCTTTCACACCCTTGCTGCAACTCAAGAAGTTCACCGCCATACCCGTGTCCACTCAAGAGGAAGCACGATGGTCCCGCCCACATCCAGAGGAGCACCGTTTCCCCCTCGTAGCTCGAGATGAGGGATCCTTTCCCTGCTTTCAACGGGAAAGAATTCCCGGCGTTCCCGTCGCATCTCAAGAGCAGGCACTCTCAACAGGAAAGGCGAGAGGAACTCCATGGTCGTACCACCATTCCAAGAGTCCCCCAGATGTCTCAGTCCATTCCAAAGGAACCTCTTTGCCCTGCACTGGCACATCTTTCACGCCGAGGATCGAATCACACCACGGTGGCACGTGGGACAGCCCTGTGGAAAAGCCTCGAGGGAAAGCCTCGAGGGAAAACCACAGATCCTTTGATCCACGCCACGGGAAGCGTGACATTGCTGCTACAGCCTGGAAGGAAAGCGCACGTGCATGCCCCCACTCGAGACGAGGCCTGACTCCCCTGGGGAGACTCCAGAAGTACCCAAAGATCCATGTCAGCCCCTGAGAGGAATCCTAGGTTCCGGCCCTGACTCCACCAAATGTTTTTGGCCCCGGTATCGACGGGAGAGGAATCCCGAGAGGCCCCCTAGCAACTCGCATGGGGACTGGCCTCTCCTGAGGCCACCAGGGCGGGTCCCTGAGGTCCCCGTCGTAACTCGAGAACACCTGCCGCAACTCGAGAAAATCCAGGAAGTTCTCCCTTCCAGGCGAGATGAGGCCTATTTCCGATGAGGCGTCTGGAGACTAATGACACCTAAACTCTGGAACTTCGAAAGGGTCTTTCACACCCTTGCTGCAAATCAAGAAGTTCACCGCCATACCCGTCTCCACTCGAGAGGAAGCACGATGGTCCCGCCCACATCCAGAGGAGCCCCGTTTCCCCCTCGTAGCTCGAGATGAGGGATCCTTTCCCTGCTTTCAACGGGAAAGAATTCCCGGCGTTCCCGTCGCATCTCAAGAGGAGGCACTCTCAACAGGAAAGGCGAGAGGAACTCCACGGTCGTACCACCATTCCAAGAGTCCCCCAGATGTCTCAGTCCATTCCAGAGGAACCTCTTTGCCCTGCACTGGCTCATCTTTCACGCCGAGGATCGACTCACACCACGGTGGCACGTCGGACAGCCCTGTGGGAAAGCCTCGAGGGAAAGCCTCGAGGGAAACCACAGATCCTTTGATCCACGCGACGGGAAGCGTGACATTGCTGCTACAGCCTGGAAGGAAAGCGCACGTGCATGCCCCCACTCGAGACAAGGCCTGACTCCCCTGGGGAGACTCCAGAAGTACCCAAAGATCCATGTCAGCCCCTGAGAGGAATCCTCGGTTCCGGCCCTGACTCCACACAGGTTTTTTGGCCCCGGTATCGACAGGAGAGGAATCCTGAGAGGCCCCCGAGCAACTCGCATGGGGATTGGCCTTTCCTAAGGCAACCAGGGCGGGTCCCTGAGGTCCCCGTCGTAACTCGAGATCACCTGCCGCAACTCGAGAAACTTCAGGAAGTTCTCCCTTCCAGGCGAGATGAGGCCTATTTCCGATGAGGCGTCTGGAGACTAATGACACGGAACCTCTGGAACTTCGAAAGGGTCTTTCACACCCTTGCTGCAACTCAAGAAGTTCACCGCCATATCCGTCTCCACTCGAGAGGAAACATGATGGTCCCGCCCACATCCAGAGGAGCCCCGTTTGCCCCTCGTAGCTCGAGATGAGGGATCCTTTCCCTGCTATCAACGGGAAAGTATTTTCGGCGTTCCCGTCGCATCTCAAGAGGAGGCACTCTCAACAGGAAAGACGAGAGGAACTCCATGGTCGTACCACCATTCCAAGAGTCCCCCAGATGTTTCAGTCTATTCCAGAGGAACCTCTTTGCCCTGCACTGACTCATCTTTCATGCCGAAGATCGACTCATACCACGGTGGCACGTGGGACAGCCCTGTGGGATAGCCTCGAGGGAAAGCCTAGAGGGAAAACCACAGATCCTTTGATCCACGCGACGGGAAGCGTGACATTGCTGCTACAGCCTGGAAGGAAAGCGCACGTGCATGCCCCCACTCGAGACGAGGCCTGACTCCCCTGGGGAGACTCTAGAAAGACTCAAAGATCCATGTCAGCCCCTTAGAGGAATCCTCCGTTCCGGCCCTGACTCCACACAAGGTTTTAGGCCCCGGTATCGACTGGAGAGGAATCCCGAGAGGCATCCTAGCAACTCGTATGGGGACTGGAGTTTCCTGAGGCCACCAGGGCTTGTCCCTCACGTCCCCGTCGTAACTCGAGAACACCTGCCGCAACTCGAGAAAATCCAGGAAGTTCTCCCTTCCAGGCGAGATGAGGCTTATTTCCGATAAGGCGTCTGGAGACTAATGACACGGAACCTCTGGAACTTCGAAAGGGTCTTTCACACCCTTGCTGCAACTCAAGAAGTTCACCGCCATATCCGTCTCCACTCGAGAGGAAACATGATGGTCCCGCCCACATCCAGAGGAGCCCGGTTTGCCCCTCGTAGCTCGAGATGAGGGATCCTTTCCCTGCTATCAACGGGAAAGTATTTTCGGCGTTCCCGTCGCATCTCAAGAGGAGGCACTCTCAACAGGAAAGACGAGAGGAACTCCATGGTCGTACCACCATTCCAAGAGTCCCCCAGATGTCTCAGTCCATTCCAGAGGAACCTCTTTGCCCTGCACTGGCTCATCTTTCACGCCGAGGATCGACTCACACCACGGTGGCACGTGGGACAGCCCTGTGGGAAAGCCTCGAGGGTAAACCACAGATCCTTTGATCCACGCGACGGGAACCGTGAAATTGCTGCTACAGCCTGGAAGGAAAGCGCACGTGCATGCCCCCACTCGAGACGAGGCCTGACTCCCCTGGGGAGACTCCAGAAGTACCCAAAGATCCATGTCAGCCCCTGAGAGGAATCCTCGGTTCCGGCCCTGACTCCACACAAAGTTTTTGGCCCCCGTATCGACGGGAGAGGAATCCCGAGAGGCCCCCGAGCAACTCGCATGGGGACTGGCCTTTCCTGAGGCCACCAGGGCGGGTCCCTGAGGTCCCCGTCGTAACTCGAGAACACCTGCCACAACTCGAGAAAATCCAGGAAGTTCTCCCTTCCAGGCGAGATGAGGCCTATTTCCGATGAGACGTCTGGAGACTAATGACACCGAACCTCTGGAACTTCGAAAGGGTCTTTCACACCCTTGCTGCAACTCAAGAAGTTCACCGCCATACCCGTCTCCACTCGAGAGGAAACACGATGGTCCCGCCCACATCCAGAGGAGCCCCGTTTCCCCCTCGTAGCTCGAGATGAGGGATCCTTTCCCTGCTATCAACGGGAAAGAATTCCCGGCGTTCCCGTCGCATCTCAAGAGGAGGCACTCTCAACAGGAAAGATGAGAGGAACTCCATGGTCGTACCACCATTCCAAGAGTCCCCGAGATTTCTCAGTCCATTCCAGAGGAAACTCTTTGCCCTGCACTGGCTCATCTTTCACGCCGAGGATTGACTCACACCACGGTGGCACGTGGGACAGCCCTGTGGGAAAGCCTCGAGGGAAAGCCTCGAGGGAAAACCACAGATCCTTTGATCCACGAGCCGGGAAGCGTGACATTGCTGCTACAGCCTGGAAGGAAAGCGCACGTGCATGCCCCCACTCGAGACGAGGCCTGACTCCCCTGGGGAGACTCCAGAAGTACCCAAAGATCCATGTCAGCCCCTGAGAGGAATCCTCGGTTCCGGCCCTGGCTCCACACAAGGTTTTTGGCCCCGGTATCGACGGGAGAGGAATCCCGAGAGGCCCCCTAGCAACTAGCATGGGGACTGGCCGTTCCTGAGGCCACCAGGGCGGGTCCCTGAGGTCCCCGTCGTAACTCGAGAACACCTGCCGCAACTCGAGAAAATCCAGGAAGTTCTCCTTTCCAGGCGAAATGAGGCCTATTTCTGATGAGGCGTCTGGAGACTAATGACACCTAACCTCTGGAACTTCGAAAGGGTCTTTCACACCCTTGCTGCAACTCAAGAATTTCACCGCAATACCCGTCTCCACTCGAGAGGAAGCACGATGGTCCCGCCCACATCCAGAGGAGCCCCGTTTCCCCCTCGTAGCTCGAGATGAGGGATCCTTTCCCTGCTTTCAACGGGAAAGAATTCCCGGCGTTCCCGTCGCATCTCAAGAGGAGGCACTCTCAACAGGAAAGGCGAAAGGAACTCCATGGTCGTACTACCATTCCAAGAGTCCCCCAGATGTCTCAGTCCAATCCAGAGGAACCTCTTTGCCCTGCACTGGCTCATTTTTCACGCCGAGAATCGACTCACACAACGGTGGCACGTGGGACAGCCCTGTGGGAAAGCCTCGAGGGAAAACCACAGATCCTTTGATCCACGAGACGGGAAGCGTGACATTGCTGCTACAGCCTGGAAGGAAGGCACAGGTGCATGCCCCCACTCGAGACGAGGCCTAACCACCCTGGGGAGACTCCAGAAGTACCCAAAGACCCATGTCAGCCCCTGAGAGGAATCCTCGGTTCCGGCCCTGAATCCACACAAGGATTTTGGCCCCGGTATCGACGGGAGAGGAATCCCGAAAGGCCCCCTAGGAACTCCCATGGGGACTGGCCTTTCCTGAGGCCACCAGGGCGGATCCCTGAGGTCCCCGTCGTAACTCGAGAACACCTGACGCAACTCGAGAAAATCCAGGAAGTTCTCCCTTCAAGGCGAGATGAGGCGTATTTCCGATGAGGCGTCTTTAGACTAATGACACCGAACCTCTGGAACTTCGAAAGGGTCTTTCACACCCTTGCTGCAACTCAAGAAGTTCACCGCCTTACCCGTCTCCACTCGAGAGGAAGCACGATGGTCCCGCCCACATCCAGAGGAGCCCCGTTTCCCCCTCGTAGCTCGAGATGAGG
This sequence comes from Capricornis sumatraensis, assembly GCF_032405125.1. Lineage (NCBI taxonomy): Eukaryota > Metazoa > Chordata > Mammalia > Artiodactyla > Bovidae > Capricornis > Capricornis sumatraensis. Next base: position 3,324,817 of record NW_027184615.1, on the reverse strand, counting down.
GATCCTTTCCCTGCTATCAACGGGAAAGAAATCCCGGCGTTCCCGTCACATCTCAAGAGGAGGAACTCTCAACAGGAAAGGCGAGAGGAACTCCATGGTCGTACCACCATTTCAAGAGTCCCCCAGATGTCTCAGTCCATTCCAGAGGAGCCTCTTTGCCCTGCACTGGCTCATCTTTCACGCCGAGGATCGACTCACACCACGGTGGTACGTGGGACAGCCCTGTGGGAAAGCCTCGAGGGAAAGCCTCGAGGGAAAACCACAGATCCTTTGATCCACGCGACGGGAAGCGTGACATTGCTGCTACAGCCTGGAAGGAAAGCGCACGTGCATGCCCCCACTCGAGACGAGGCCTGACACCCCTGGGGAGACTCCAGAAGTACCCAAAGATCCATGTCAGCCCCTGAGAGGAATCCTCGGTTCCGGCCCTGACTCCACACAAGGTTTTTGGCCCCGGTATCGACGGGAGAGGAATCCCGAGAGGCCCCCTAGCAACTCGCATGGGGACTGGCCTCTCCTGGGGTCACCAGGGCGGGTCCCTGAGGTCCACGTCGTAACTCGAGAACACCTGCCGCAACTCGAGAAAATCCAGGAAGTTCTCCCTTACAGGCGAGATGAGGCCTATTTCCGATGAGGCCTCTGGAGACAAATGACACCTAACCTCTGGAACTTCGAAGGGGTCTTTCACACCCTTGCTGCAACTCAAGAAGTTCACCGCCATACCCGTCTCAACTCGACAGGAAGCACGATGGTCCCGCCCACATCCAGAGGAGCCCCGTTTCCCCCTCGTAGCTCGAGATGAGGGATCCATTCCCTGCTGTCAACGGGAAAGAATTCCCGGCGTTCCCGTCGCATCTCAAGAGGAGGCACTCTCAACAGGAAAGGCGAGAGGAACTCCATGGTCGTACCACCATTCCAAGAGTCCCCCAGATGTCTCAGTCCATTCCAGAGGAGCCTCTTTGCCCTGCACTGGCTCATCTTTCACGCCGAGGATCGACTCACACCACGGTTGCATGTGGGACAGCCCTGTGGGAAAGCCTCGAGGGAAAGCCTCGAGGGAAAACCACAGATCCTTTGATCCACGCGACGGGAAGCGTGACATTGCTGCTACAGCCTGGAAGGAAAGCGCGCATGCATGCCCCCACTCGAGACGAGGCCTGACTCCCCTGGGGAGACTCCAGAAGTACCCAAAGATCCATGTCAGCCCCTGAGAGGAATCCTCGGTTCCGGCCCTGACTCCACACAAGGTTTTTGGCCCCGGTATCGACGGGAGAGGAATCCCGAGAGGCCCCCTAGCAACTCGCATGGGGACTGGCCTCTCCTGAGGCCAACAGGGCGGGTCCCTGAGGTCCCCGTCGTAACTCGAGAACACCTGACGCAACTCGAGAAAATCCAGGAAGTTCTCCCTTCCAGGCGAGATGAGGCCTATTTCCGATGAGGGGTCTGGAGACTAATGACACCTAACCTCTGTAACTTCGAAAGGGTCTTTCACACCCTTGCTGCAACTCAATAAGTTCACCGCCGTACCCGTCTCCACTCGAGAGGAAGCACGATGGTCCCGCCCACATCCAGAGGAGCCCCGTTTCCCCCTCGTAGCTCGAGATGAGGGATCCTTTCCCTGCTTTCAACGGGAAAGAATTCCCGGTGTTCCCGTCGCATCTCAAGAGGAGGCACTCTCAACAGGAAAGGCGAGAGGAACTCCATGGTCGTACCACCATTCCAAGAGTCCCCCAGATGTCTCAGTCCATTCCAGAGGAGCCTCTTTGCCCTGCACTGGCTCATCTTTCACGCCGAGGATCGACTCACACCACGGTGGCACGTGAGACAGCCCTGTGGGAAAGCCTCGAAGGAAAGCCTCGAGGGAAAACCACAGATCCTTTGATCCACGCGACGGGAAGCGTGACATTGCTGCTACAGCCTGGAAGGAAAGCGCGCATGCATGCCCCCACTCGAGACGAGGCCTGACTCCCCTGGGGAGACTCCAGAAGTACCCAAAGATCCATGTCAGCCCCTGAGAGGAATCCTCGGTTCCGGGCCTGACTCCACACAAGGTTTTTGCCCCGGTATCGACGGGAGAGGAATCCCGAGAGGCCCCCTAGCATCTCGCATGGGGACTGGCCTCTCCTGAGGCCACCAGGGCGGGTCCCTGAGGTCCCCGTCGTAACTCGAGAACACCTGCCGCAACTCGAGAAAATCCAGGAAGTTCTCCCTTCCAGGCGAGATGAGGCCTATTTCCGATGAGGCGTCTGGAGACTAATGACACCGAACCTCTGGAACTTCGAAAGGGTCTTTCACACCCTTGCTGCAACTCAAGAAGTTCACCGCCATACCCGTCTCCACTCGAGATTAAACACGATGGTCCCGCCCACATCCAGAGGAGCCCAGTTTCCCCCTCGTAGCTCGAGATGAGGGATCCTTTCCCTGCTATCAACGGGATAGAATTCCCGGCGTTCCCGTCGCATCTCAAGTGGAGGCACTCTCAACAGGAAAGATGAGAGGAACTCCATGGTCGTACCACCATTCCAAGAGTCCCCGAGATTTCTCAGTCCATTCCAGAGGAAACTCTTTGCCCTGCACTGGCTCATCTTTCACGCCGAGGATCGACTCACACCACGGTGGCACGTGGGACAGCCCTGTGGGAAAGCCTCGAGGGAAAGCCTCGAGGGAAAACCACAGATCCTTTGATCCACGCGACGGGAAGCATGACATTGCTGCTACAGCCTGGAAGGAAAGCGCACGTGCATGCCCCCACTCGAGACGAGGCCTGACTCCCCTGGGGAGACTCCACAAGTACCCAAAGATCCATGTCAGCCCCTGAGAGGAATCCTCGGTTCCGGCCCTGACTCCACACAAGGTTTTTGGCCCCGGTATCGACGGGAGAGGAATCCCGAGAGGCCCCCTAGCAACTAGCATGGGGACTGGCCGTACCTGAGGCCACCAGGGCGGGTCCCTGAGGTCCCCGTCGTAAATCGAGAACACCTGCCGCAACTCGAGAAAATCCAGGAAGTTCTCCTTTCCAGGCGAAGTGAGGCCTATTTTCGATGAGGCGTCTGGAGACTAATGACACCTAACCTCTGGAACTTCGAAAGGGTCTTTCACACCCTTGCTGCAACTCAAGAATTTCACCGCCATACCCGTCTCCACTCGAGAGGAATCACGATGGTCCCGCCCACATCCAGAGGAGCCCAGTTTCCCCCTCGTAGCTCGAGATGAGGGATCCTTTCCCTGTTTTCAACGGGAAAGAATTCGCGGCGTTCCCGTCGCATCTCAAGAGGAGGCACTCTCAACAGGAAAGGCGAGAGGAACTCCATGGTCGTACCACCATTCCAAGAGTCCCCCAGATGTCTCAGTCCAATCCAGAGGAACCTCTTTGCCCTGCACTGTCTCATCTTTCACGCCGAGAATCGACTCACACCACGGTGGCACGTGGGACAGCCCTGTGGGAAAGCCTCGAGGGAAAACCACAGATCCTTTGATCCACGCGACGAGAACCGAGACATTGCTGCTACAGCCTGGAAGGAAAGCGCACGTGCATGCCCCCACTCGAGACAAGGCCTGACTCCCCTGTGGAGACTCCAGAAGTACCCAAAGATCCATGTCAGCCCCTGAGAGGAATCCTCGGTTCCGGCCCTGACTCCACAGAAGTTTTTTGGCCCCGGTATCGACAGGAGAGGAATCCTGAGAGGCCCCCGAGCAACTCGCTTGGGGACTGGCCTTTCCTGAGGCCACCAGGGCGGGTCCCTGAGGTCCCCGTCGTAACTCGAGAACACCTGCCGCAACTCGAGAAACTTCAGGAAGTTCTCCCTTCCAGGCGAGATGAGGCCTATTTCCGATGAGGCCTCTGGAGACAAATGACACCTAACCTCTGGAACTTCGAAAGGGTCTTTCACACCCTTGCTGCAACTCAAGAAGTTCACCGCCATAACCGTCTCCACTCGAGAGGAAACATGATGGTCCCGCCCACATCCAGAGGAGCCCCGCTTGCCCCTCGTAGCTCTAGATGAAGGATCCTTTCCCTGCTATCAACGGGAAAGTATTTTCGGCGTTCCCGTCGCATCTCAAGAGGAGGCACTCTCAACAGGAAAGACGAGAGGAACTCCATGGTCGTACCACCATTCCAAGAGTCCCCCAGATGTTTCAGTCCATTCCAGAGGAACCTCTTTGCCCTGCACTGGCTCATCTTTCATGCCGAAGATCGACTCACACCACGGTGGCACGTGGGACAGCCCTGTGGGATAGCCTCGAGGGAAAGCCTAGAGGGAAAACCACAGATCCTTTGATCCACGCGACGGGAAGCGTGATATTGCTGCTACAGCCTGGAAGGAAAGCGCACGTGCATGCCCCCACTCGAGACGAGGCCTGACTCCCCTGGGGAGACTCCAGAAAGACCCAAAGATCCATGTCAGCCCCTTAGAGGAATCCTCCGTTCCGGCCCTGACTCCACACAAGGTTTTTGGCCCCGGTATCGACTGGAGAGGAATCCCGAGAGGCACCCTAGCAACTCGCATGGGGACTGGAGTTTCCTGAGGCCACCAGGGCTTGTCCCTGACGTCCCCGTCGTAACTCGAGAACACCTGCCGCAACTCGAGAAAATCCAGGAAGTTCTCCGTTCCAGGCGAGATGAGGCCTATTTCCGATGAGGCGTCTGGAGTCTAATGACAGCTAATCTCTGGGACTTCAAAAGGGTCTTTCACACCCATGCTGCAACTCAAGAAGTTCACAGCCATACCCGTCTCCACTCGAGAGGAAGCACGATGGTCCCGCCCACATTCAGAGGAGCCCCGTTTCCCCCTCGTAGTTCGAGATGAGGGATCCTTTCCCTGCTTTCAACAGGAAAGAATTCCCGGCGTTCCCGTCGCATCTCAAGAGGAGGAACTCTCAACAGGAAAGGCGAGAGGAACTCCATGGTCGTACCACCATTCCAAGAGTCCCCCAGAGGTCTCAGTCCATTCCAGAGGAACCTCTTTGCCCTGCACTGGCTCATCTTTCACGCCGAGGATCGACTCACACCACGGTGGCACGTGGGACAGCCCTGTGGGAAAGCCTCGAGGGAAAACCACAGATCCTTTGATCCACGCGACGGGAACCGTGACATTGCTGCTACAGCCTGTAAGGAAAGCGCACGTGCATGCCCCCACTCGAGACGAGGCCTGACTCCCCTGGGGAGACTCCAGAAGTACCCCAAGATACATGTCAGCCCCTGAGAGGAATCCTCGGTTCCGGCCCTGACTCCACACAAGGTTTTTTGCCCCGGTATCGACGGGAGAGGAATTCCGAGAGCCCCCTAGCAACTCGCATGGGGACTGGCCTCTACTGAGGCCACCAGGGCGGGTCCCTGAGGTCCCCGTCGTAACTCGAGAACACCTGCCGCAACTCGAGAAAATCCAGGAAGTTCTCCCTTCCAGGCGAGATGAGGCCTATTTCCGATGAGGCCTCTGGAGACTAATGACACCTAACCTCTGGAACTTCGAAAGGGTCTTTCACATCCTTGCTGCAACTCATGAAGTTCACCGCCATACCCGTCTCCACTCGAGAGGAAGCACGATGGTCCCGGCCACATCCAGAGGAGCCCAGTTTCCCCCTCGTAGCTCGAGATGAGGGATCCTTTCCCTGCTTTCAACGGGAAAGAATTCCCGGCGTTCCCGTCGCATCTCAAGAGGAGGCACTCTCAACAGGAAAGGCGAGAGGAACTCCATGGTCGTACCACCATTCCAAGAGTCCCCCAGATGTCTCAGTCCATTCCAGAGGAACCTCTTTGCCCTGCACTGGCTGATCTTTCACGCCGAGGATCGACTCACACCACGGTGGCACGTGGGACAGCCCTGTGGGAAAGCCTCGAGGGAAAGCCTCGAGGGAAAACAACAGATCCTTTGATCCACGCTACGGGAAGCGTGACATTGGTGCTACAGCCTGGAAGGAAAGCGCACGTGCATGCCCCCACTCGAGACGAGGCCTGACTCCCCTGGGGAGACTCCAGAAGTACCCAAAGATCCATGTCAGCCCCTGAGAGGAATCCTCGGTTCCGGCCCTGACTCCACACAAGGTTTTTTGCCCCGGTATCGACCGGAGAGGAATCTCGAGTGGCCCCCTAGTAACTCGCATGGGGACTGGCCTCTCCTGAGGCCACCAGGGCGGGTCCCTGAGGTCCCCGTCGTAACTCGAGAACACCTGCCGCAACTCGAGAAAATCCAGGAAGTTCTCCCTTCCAGGAGAGATGAGGCCTATTTCCGATGAGGCGTTTGGAGACGAATGACACCTAACCTCTGGAACTTCGAAAGGGTCTTTCACACCCTTGCTGCAACTCAAGAAGTTCAGCGCCATACCCGTGTCCACTCGAGAGGAAGCACGATCGTCCCGCCCACATCCAGAGGAGCCCAGTTTCCCCCTCGTAGCTCGAGATGAGGGATCCTTTCCCTGCTTTCAACGGGAAAGAATTCCCGGCGTTCCCGTCGCATCTCAAGAGGAGGCACTCTCAACAGGAAAGGCGAGAGGAACTCCATGGTCGTACCACCATTCCAAGAGTCCCCCAGATGTCTCAGTCCATTCCAGAGGAACCTCTTTGCCCTGCACTGGCTCATCTTTCACGCCGAGGATCGACTCACACCACGGTGGCACGTGGGACAGCCCTGTGGGAAAGCCTCGAGGGAAAGCCTCGAGGGAAAACCACAGATCCTTTCATCCACGCTACGGGAAGCGTGACATTGGTGCTACAGCCTGGAAGGAAAGCACACGTGCATGCCCCCACTCGAGACGAGGCCTGACTCCCCTGGGTAGACTCCAGAAGTACCCAAAGATCCATGTCAGCCCCTGAGAGGAATCCTTGGTTCCGGCCCTGTCTCCACACAAGGTTTTTGGCCCCAGTATCGACGGGAGAGGAATCCCGAGAGGCCCCCTAGCAACTCGCATGGGGACTGGCCTCTCCTGAGGCCACCAGGGCGGGTCCCTGAGGTCCCCGTCGTAACTCGAGAACACCTGCCGCAACTCGAGAAAATCCAGGAAGTTCTCCCTTCCAGGCGAGATGAGGCCTATTTCCGATGAGGGGTCTGGAGACTAATGACACCTAACCTCTGGAACTTCGAAAGGGTCTTTCACACCCTTGCTGCAACTCAAGAAGTTCACCGCCATACCGTCTCCACTCGAGAGGAAGCACGATGGTCCCGCCCACATCCAGAGGAGCCCCGTTTCCCCCTCGGAGCTCGAGATGAGGGATCCTTTCCCTGCTTTCAACGGGAAAGAATTCCCGGCGTTCCCGTCGCATCTCAAGAGGAGGCACTCTCAACAGGAAAGGCGAGAGGAACTCCATGGTCGTACCACCATTCCAAGAGTCCCCCAGATGTCTCAGTCCATTCCAGAGGAACCTCTTTGCCCTGCACTGGCTCATCTTTCACGCCTAGGATCGACACACACAACTGTGGCACGTGGGACAGCCCTGTGGGAAAGCCTCGAGGGAAAGCCTCGAGGGAAAACCACAGATCCTTTGATCCACGCTACGGGAAGCGTGACATTGGTGCTACAGCCTGGAAGGAAAGCGCACGTGCATGCCCCCACTCGAGACGAGGCCTGACTCCCCTTGGGAGACTCCACAAGTACCCAAAGATCCATGTCAGCCCCTGAGAGGAATCCTCGGTTCCGGCCCTGACTCCACACAAGGTTTTTGGCCCCGGTATCGACGGGAGAGGAATCCCGAGAGGCCCCCTAGCAACTCGCATGGGGACTGGCCTCTCCTGAGGCCACCACGGCGGGTCCCTGAGGTCCCCGTCGTAACTCGAGAACACCTGCCGCAACTCGAGAAAATCCAGGAAGTTCTCCCTTCCAGGCGAGATGAGGCCTATTTCCGATGAGGCGTCTGGAGACTAATGACACCTAACCTCTGGAACTTCGAAAGGGTCTTTCACATCCTTGCTGCAACTCAAGAAGTTCACCGCCATACCCGTCTCCACTCGAGAGGAAGCACCATGGTCCCGCCCACATCCAGAGGAGCCCAGTTTCCCCCTCGTAGCTCGAGATGAGGGATCCTTTCCCTGCTTTCAACGGGAAAGAATTCCCGGCGTTCCCGTCGCATCTCAAGAGGAGGCACTCTCAACAGGAAAGGGGAGAGGAACTCCATGGTCGTACCATCATTCCAAGAGTCCCCCAGATGTCTCAGTCCATTCCAGAGGAACCTCTTTGCCCTGCACTGGCTCATCTTTCACGCCGAGGATCGACTCACACCACCGTGGCACGTGGGACAGCCCTGTGGGAAAGCCTCGAGCGAAAGCCTCGAGGGAAAACCACAGATCCTTTGATCCACGGGACGGGAAGCGTGACATTGCTGCTACAGCCTGGAAGGAAAGCGCACGTGCATGCCCCCACTCGAGACGAGGCCTGACTCCCCTGGGGAGACTCCAGAAGTACCCAAAGATCCATGTCAGCCCCTGAGAGGAATCCTCGGTTCCGGCCCTGACTGCACACAAGGTTTTTTGCCCCGGCATCGACCGGAGAGGAATCCCGAGAGGCCCCCTAGTAACTCGCATGGGGACTGGCCTCTTCTGAGGCCACCAGGGCGGGTCCCTGAGGTCCCCGTCGTAACTCGAGAACAGCTGCCGCAACTCGAGAAAATCCAGGAAGTTCTCCCTTCCAGGCGAGATGAGGCCTATTTCCGATGAGGCGTTTGGAGACGAATGACACCTAACCTCTGGAACTTCGAAAGGGTCTTTCACACCCTTGCTGCAACTCAAGAAGTTCAGCGCCATACCCGTGTCCACTCGAGAGGAAGCACGATCGTCCCGCCCACATCCAGAGGAGCCCAGTTTCCCCCTCGTAGCTCGAGATGAGGGATCCTTTCCCTGCTTTCAACGGGAAAGAATTCCCGGCGTTCCCGTCGCATCTCAAGAGGAGGCACTCTCAACAGGAAAGGTGAGAGGAACTCCATGGTCGTACCACCATTCCAAGAGTCCCCCAGATGTCTCAGTCCATTCCAGAGGAACCTCTTTGCCCTGCACTGGCTGATCTTTCACGCCGAGGATCGACTCACACCACGGTGGCACGTGGGACAGCCCTGTGGGAAAGCCTCGAGGGAAAGCCTCGAGGGAAAACCACAGATCCTTTGATCCACGTTTCGGGAAGCGTGACATTGGTGCTACAGCCTGGAAGGAAAGCGCACGTGCATGCCCCCACTCGAGACGAGGCCTGACTCCCCTGGGGAGACTCCAGAAGTACCCAAAGATCCATGTCAGCCCCTGAGAGGAATCCTTGGTTCCGGCCCTGACTCCACACAAGGTTTTTGGCCCCGGTATCGACGGGAGAGGAATCCCGAGAGGCCCCCTAGCAACTCGCATGGGGACTGGCCTCTCCTGAGGCCACCAGGGCGGGACCGAAAATCCAGGAAGTTCTCCCTTCCAGGCGAGATGAGGCCTATTTCCGATGAGGCCTCTGGAGACTAATGACACCTAACCTCTGGAACTTCGAAAGGGTCTTTCACACCCTTGCTGCAACTCAAGAAGTTCACCGCCATACCGTCTCCACTCGAGAGGAAGCACGATGGTCCCGCCCACATCCAGAGGAGCCCCGTTTCCCCCTCGGAGCTCGAGATGAGGGATCCTTTCCCTGCTTTCAACGGGAAAGAATTCCCGGCGTTCCCGTCGCATCTCAAGAGGAGGCACTCTCAACAGGAAAGGCGAGAGGAACTCCATGGTCGTACCACCATTCCAAGAGTCCCCCAGATGTCTCAGTCCATTCCAGAGGAACCTCTTTGCCCTGCACTGGCTCATCTTTCACGCCGAGGATCGACACACACAACGGTGGCACGTGGGACAGCCCTGTGGGAAAGCCTCGAGGGAAAGCCTCGAGGGAAAACAACAGATCCTTTGATTCACGCCACGGGAAGCGTGACATTGCTGCTACAGCCTGGAAGAAAAGCGCACGTGCATGCCCCCACTCGAGACGAGGCCTGACTCCCCTGGGGAGACTCCAGAAGTACCCAAAGATCCATGTCAGCCCCTGAGAGGAATCCTCGGTTCCGGCCCTGACTCCACACAAGGTTTTTGGCCCCGGTATCTACGGGAGAGGAATCCCGAGAGGCCCCCTAGCAACTCGCATGGGGACTGGCCTCTCCTGAGGCCACCAGGGCGGGTCCCTGAGGTCCCCGTCGTAACTCGAGAACACCTGCCGCAACTCGAGAAAATCCAGGAAGTTCTCCCTTCCAGGCGAGATGAGGCCTATTTCCGATGAGGCCTCTGGAGACTAATGACACCAAACCTCTGGAACTTCGAAAGGGTCTTTCACATCCTTGCTGCAACTCAAGAAGTTCACCGCCATACCCGTCTCCACTCGAGAGGAAGCACCATGGTCCCGCCCACATCCAGAGGAGCCCAGTTTCCCCCTCGTAGCTCGAGATGAGGGATCCTTTCCCTGCTTTCAACGGGAAAGAATTCCCGGCGTTCCCGTCGCATCTCAAGAGGAGGCACTCTCAACAGGAAAGGCGAGAGGAACTCCATGGTCGTACCATCATTCCAAGAGTCCCCCAGATGTCTCAGTCCATTCCAGAGGAACCTCTTTGCCCTGCACTGGCTCATCTTTCACGCCGAGGATCGACTCACACCACCGTGGCACGTGGGACAGCCCTGTGGGAAAGCCTCGAGCGAAAGCCTCGAGGGAAAACCACAGATCCTTTGATCCACGGGACGGGAAGCGTGACATTGCTGCTACAGCCTGGAACGAAAGCGCACGTGCATGCCCCCACTCGAGACGAGGCCTGACTCCCCTGGGGAGACTCCAGAAGTACCCAAAGATCCATGTCAGCCCCTGAGAGGAATCCTCGGTTCCGGCCCTGACTCCACACAAGGTTTTTTGCCCCGGTATCGACGGGAGAGGAATCCCGAGAGGCCCCCTAGTTACTCGCATGGGGACTGGCCTCTCCTGAGGCCACCAGGGCGGGTCCCTGAGGTCCCCGTCGTAACTCGAGAACACCTGCCGCAACTCGAGAAAATCCAGGAAGTTCTCCCTTCCAGGCGAGATGAGGCCTATTTCCGATGAGGCGTCTGGAGACAAATGACAACAAACCTCTGGAACTTCGAAAGGGTCTTTCACACCCTTGATGCAACACATGAAGTTCACCTCCATACCCGTCTCCACTCGAGAGGAAGCACGATGGTCCCGCCCACATCCAGAGGAGCCCCGTTTCCCCCTCGGAGCTCGAGATGAGGGATCCTTTCCCTGCTTTCAACGGGAAAGAATTCCCGGCGTTCCCGTCGCATCTCAAGAGGAGGCACTCTCAACAGGAAAGGCGAGAGGAACTCCATGGTCGTACCACCATTCCAAGAGTCCCCCAGATGTCTCAGTCCATTCCAGAGGAGCCTCTTTGCCCTGCACTGGCTCATCTTTCACGCCGAGGATCGACTCACACCACGGTGGCACGTGGGACAGCCCTGTGGGAAAGCCTCGACGGAAAGCCTCGAGGGAAAACCACAGATCCTTTGATCCACGCGACGGGAAGCGTGACATTGCTGCTACAGCCTGGAAGGAAAGCGCACGTGCATGCCCCCACTCGAGACGAGGCCTGACTCCCCTGGGGAGACTCCACAAGTACCCAAAGATCCATGTCAGCCCCTGAGAGGAATCCTCGGTTCCGGCCCTGACTCCACACAAGGTTTTTTGCCCCGGTATCGACCGGAGAGGAATCCCGAGAGGCCCCCTAGCAACTCGCATGGGGACTGGCCTCTCCTGAGGCCACCAGGGCGGGTCCCTGAGGTCCCCGTCGTAACTCGAGAACACCTGCCGCAACTCGAGAAAATCCAGGAAGTTCTCCCTTCCAGGCGAGATGAGGCCTATTTCCGATGAGGCGTCTGGAGACTAATGACACCTAAACTCTGGAACTTCGAAAGGGTCTTTCACACCCTTGCTGCAACTCAAGAAGTTCACCGCCATACCCGTCTCCACTCGAGAGGAAGCACGATGGTCCCGCCCACATCCAGAGGAGCCCCGTTTCCCCCTCGGAGCTCGAGATGAGGGATCCATTCCCTGCTTTCAACGGGAAAGAATTCCCGGCGTTCCCGTCGCATCTCAAGAGGAGGCACTCTCAACAGGAAAGGCGAGAGGAACTCCATGGTCGTACCACCATTCCAAGAGTCCCCCAGATGTCTCAGTCCATTCCAGAGGAGCCTCTTTGCCCTGCACTGGCTCATCTTTCACGCCGAGGATCGACTCACACCACGGTGGCACGTGGGACAGCCCTGTGGGAAAGCCTCGAGGGAAAGCCTCGAGGGAAAACCACAGATCCTTTGATCCACGCGACGGGAAGCGTGACATTGCTGCTACAGCCTGGAAGGAAAGCAAACGTGCATGCCCCCACTCGAGACGAGGCCTGACTCCCCTGGGGAGACTCCAGAAGTACCCAAAGATCCATGTCAGCCCCTGAGAGGAATCTTCGGTTCCCGCCCTGACTCCACACAAGGTTTTTGGCCCCGGTATTGACGGGAGAGGAATCCCGAGAGGGCCCCTAGCAACTCGCATGGGGACTGGCCTCTCCGGAGGCCACCAGGGCGGGTCCCTGAGGTTCCCGTCGTAACTCGAGAACACCTGCCGGAACTCGAGAAAATCCAGGAAGTTCTCCCTTCCAGGCGAGATGAGGCCTATTTCCGATGAGGCCTCTGGAGACAAATGACACCTAACCTCTGGAACTTCGAAAGGGTCTTTCACACCCTTGCTGCAACTCAAGAAGTTCACCGCCTTACCCGTCTCCACTCGAGAGGAAGCACGATGGTCCCGCCCACATCCAGAGGAGCCCCGTTTCCCCCTCGTAGCTCGAGATGAGGGATCCTTTCCCTGCTTTCAACGGGAAAGAATTCCCGGCGTTCCCGTCGCATCTCAAGAGGAGGCACTCTCAACAGGAAAGGCGAGAGGAACTCCATGGTCGTTCCACCATTCCAAGAGTCCCCCAGATGTCTCAGTCCATTCCAGAGGAGCCTCTTTGCCCTGCACTGGCTCATCCTTCACGCCGAGGATCGACTCACACCACGGTGGCACGTGGGACAGCCCTGTGGGAAAGCCTCGACGGAAAGCCTCGAGGGAAAACCACAGATCCTTTGATCCACGCGACGGGAAGCGTGACATTGCTGCTACAGCCTGGAAGGAAAGCGCACGTGCATGCCCCCACTCGAGACGAGGCCTGACTCCCCTGGGGAGACTCCACAAGTACCCAAAGACCCATGTCAGCCCCTGAGAGGAATCCTCGGTTCCGGCCCTGACTCCACACAAGGTTTTTTGCCCCGGTATCGACCGGAGAGGAATCCCGAGAGGCCCCCTAGCAACTCGCATGGGGACTGGCCTCTCCTGAGGCCACCAGGGCGGGTCCCTGAGGTCCCCGTCGTAACTCGAGAACACCTGCCGCAACTCGAGAAAATCCAGGAAGTTCTCCCTTCCAGGCGAGATGAGGCCTATTTCCGATGAGGCGTCTGGAGACTAATGACACCTAAACTCTGGAACTTCGAAAGGGTCTTTCACACCCTTGCTGCAACTCAAGAAGTTCACCGCCATACCCGTCTCCACTCGAGAGGAAGCACGATGGTCCCGCCCACATCCAGAGGAGCCCCGTTTCCCCCTCGGAGCTCGAGATGAGGGATCCATTCCCTGCTTTCAACGGGAAAGAATTCCCGGCGTTCCCGTCGCATCTCAAGAGGAGGCACTCTCAACAGGAAAGGCGAGAGGAACTCCATGGTCGTACCACCATTCCAAGAGTCCCCCAGATGTCTCAGTCCATTCCAGAGGAGCCTCTTTGCCCTGCACTGGCTCATCTTTCACGCCGAGGATCGACTCACACCACGGTGGCACGTGGGACAGCCCTGTGGGAAAGCCTCGAGGGAAAGCCTCGAGGGAAAACCACAGATCCTTTGATCCACGCGACGGGAAGCGTGACATTGCTGCTACAGCCTGGAAGGAAAGCGCACGTGCATGCCCCCACTCGAGACGAGGCCTGACTCCCCTGGGGAGACTCCAGAAGTACCCAAAGATCCATGTCAGCCCCTGAGAGGAATCTTCGGTTCCCGCCCTGACTCCACACAAGGTTTTTGGCCCCGGTATCGACGGGAGAGGAATTCCGAGAGGGCCCCTAGCAACTCGCATGGGGACTGGCCTCTCCGGAGGCCACCAGGGCGGGTCCCTGAGGTTCCCGTCGTAACTCGAGAACACCTGCGGGAACTCGAGAAAATCCAGGAAGTTCTCCCTTCCAGGCGAGATGAGGCCTATTTCCGATGAGGCCTCTGGAGACAAATGACACCTAACCTCTGGAACTTCGAAAGGGTCTTTCACACCCTTGCTGCAACTCAAGAAGTTCACCGCCTTACCCGTCTCCACTCGAGAGGAAGCACGATGGTCCCGCCCACATCCAGAGGAGCCCCGTTTCCCCCTCGTAGCTCGAGATGAGGGATCCTTTCCCTGCTTTCAACGGGAAAGAATTCCCGGCGTTCCCGTCGCATCTCAAGAGGAGGCACTCTCAACAGGAAAGGCGAGAGGAACTCCATGGTCGTTCCACCATTCCAAGAGTCCCCCAGATGTCTCAGTCCATTACAGAGGAGCCTCTTGGCCCTGTACTGGCTCATCTTTCACGCCGAGGATCGACTCACACCACGGTGGCACGTGGGACAGCCCTGTGGGAAAGCCTCGAGGGAAAGCCTCGAGGGAAAACCACAGATCCTTTGATCCACGCGACGGGAAGCGTGACATTGCTGCTACAGCCTGGAAGGAAAGCGCACGTGCATGCCCCCACTCGAGACGAGGCCTGACTCCCCTGGGGAGACTCCAGAAGTACCCAAAGATCCATGTCAGCCCCTGAGAGGAATCCTCGGTTCCGGCCCTGACTCCACACAAAGTTTTTTGCCCCGGTATCGACGGGAGAGGAATCCCGAGAGGCCCCCTAGTAACTCGCATGGGGACTGGCCTCTCCTGAGGCCACCAGGGCGGGTCCCTGAGGTCCCCGTCGTAACTCGAGAACACCTGCCGCAACTCGAGAAAATCCAGGAAGTTCTCCCTTCCAGGCGAGATGAGGCCTATTTCCGATGAGGCGTCTGGAGACAAATGACAACAAACCTCTGGAACTTCGAAAGGGTCTTTCACACCCTTGATGCAACTCATGAAGTTCACCTCCATACCCGTCTCCACTCGGGAGGAAGCACGATGGTCCCGCCCACATCCAGAGGAGCCCCGTTTCCCCCTCGGAGCTCGAGATGAGGGATCCTTTCCCTGCTTTCAACGGGAAAGAATTCCCGGCGTTCCCGTCGCATCTCAAGAGGAGGCACTCTCAACAGGAAAGGCGAGAGGAACTCCATGGTCGTACCACCATTCCAAGAGTCCCCCAGATGTCTCAGTCCATTCCAGAGGAGCCTCTTTGCCCTGCACTGGCTCATCTTTCACGCCGAGGATCGACTCACACCACGGTGGCACGTGGGACAGCCCTGTGGGAAAGCCTCGAGGGAAAGCCTCGAGGGAAAACCACAGATCCTTTGATCCACGCCACGGGAAGCGTGACATTGCTGCTACAGCCTGGAAGGAAAGCGCACGTGCATGCCCCCACTCGACACGAGGCCTGAGTCCCCTGGGGAGACTCCAGAAGTACCCAAAGATCCATGTCAGCCCCTGAGAGGAATCCTCGGTTCCGTCCCTGACTCCACACAAGGTTTTTGGCCCCGGTATCGACGGGAGAGGAATCCCGAGAGGCCCCCTAGCAACTCGCATGGGGACTGGATTCTCCTGAGGCCACCAGGGCGGGTCCCTGAGGTCCCCGTCGTAACTCGAGAACACCTGCCGCAACTCGAGAAAATCCAGGAAGTTCTCCCTTCCAGGCGAGAAGAGGCCTATTTCCGATGAGGCGTCTGGAGACTAATGACACCTAACCTCTGGAACTTCGAAAGGGTCTTTCACACCCTTGCTGCAACTCAAGAAGTTCACCGCCATACCCGTCTCCACTCGAGAGGAAGCACGATGGTCCCGCCCACATCCAGAGGAGCCCCGTTTCCCCCTCGGAGCTCGAGATGAGGGATCCTTTCCCTGCTTTCAACGGGAAAGAATTCCCGGCGTTCCCGTCGCATCTCAAGAGGAGGCACTCTCAACAGGAAAGGCGAGAGGAACTCCATGGTCGTACCACCATTCCAAGAGTCCCCCAGATGTCTCAGTCCATTCCAGAGGAACCTCTTTGCCCTGCACTGGCTCATCTTTCACGCCGAGGATCGACTCACACCACGGTGGCACGTGGGACAGCCCTGTGGGAAAGCCTCGAGCGAAAGCCTCGAGGGAAAACCACAGATCCTTTGATCCACGCGACGGGAAGCGTGACATTGCTGCTACAGCCTGGAAGGAAAGCGCACGTGCATGCCCCCACTCGAGACGAGGCCTGACTCCCCTGGGGAGACTCCACAAGTACCCAAAGATCCATGTCAGCCCCTGAGAGGAATCCTCGGTTCCGGCCCTGACTCCACACAAGGTTTTTGGCCCCGGTATCGACGGGAGAGGAATCCCGAGAGGCCCCCTAGCAACTCGCAAGGGGACTGGCCTCTCCTGAGGCCACCAGGGCGGGTCCCTGAGGTCCCCGTCGTATCTCGAGAACACCTGCCGCAACTCGAGAAAATCCAGGAAGTTCTCCCTTCCAGGCGAGATGAGGCCTATTTCCGATGAGGCGTCTGGAGACTAATGACACCGAACCTCTGGAACTTTGAAAGGGTCTTTCTCACCCTTGCTGCAACTCAAGAAGTTCACCGCCATACCCGTCTCCACTCGAGAGGAAACACGATGGTCCCGCCCACATCCAGAGGAGCCCCGTTTCCCACTCGTAGCTCGAGATGAGGGATCCTTTCCCTGCTATCAACGGGAAAGAATTCCCGGGGTTCCCGTCGCATCTCAAGAGGAGGCACTCTCAACAGGAAAGGCGAGAGGAACTCCATGGTCGTACCACCATTCCAAGAGTCCCCCAGATGTCTCAGTCCATTCCAGAGGAACCTCTTTGCCCTGCACTGGCTCATCTTTCACGCCGAGGATCGACTCACACCACGGTGGCACGTGGGACAGCCCTGTGGGAAAGCCTCGAGGGAAAGCCTCGAGGGAAAACCACAGATCCTTTGATCCACGCGACGGGAAGCATGACATTGCTGCTACAGCCTGGAAGGAAAGCGCACGTGCATGCCCCCACTCGAGACGAGTCCTGACTCCCCTGGGGAGACTCCAGAAGTACCCAAAGATCCATGTCATCCCCTGAGAGGAATCCTCGGTTCCGGCCCTGACTCCACACAAGGTTTTTGGCCCCGGTATCGACGGGAGAGGAATCCCGAGAGGCCCCCTAGCAACTAGCATGGGGACTGGCCGTTCCTGAGGCCACCAGGGCGGGTCCCTGAGGTCCCCGTCGTAAATCGAGAACACCTGCCGCAACTCGAGAAAATCCAGGAAGTTCTCCTTTCCAGGCGAAATGAGGCCTATTTCCGATGAGGCGTCTGGAGACTAATGACACCTAACCTCTGGAACTTCGAAAGGGTCTTTCACACCCTTGCTGCAACTCAAGAATTTCACCGCCATACCCGTCTCCACACGAAAGGAAGCACGATGGTTCCGCCCACATCCAGAGGAGCCCCGTTTGCCCCTCGTAGCTCGAGATGAGGGATCCTTTCCCTGCTTTCAACGGGAAAGATTTCCCGGCGTTCCCGTCGCATCTCAAGAGGAGGCACTCTCAACAGGAAAGGCGAGAGGAACTCCATGGTCGTACCACCATTCCAAGAGTCCCCCAGATGTCTCAGTCCATTCCAGAGGAACCTTTTTGCCCTGCACTGGCTCATCTTTCACGCCGAGGATCGACTCACACAACGGTGGCACGTGAGACAGCCCTGTGGGAAAGCCTCGAGGGAAAGCCTCGAGGGAAAACCACAGATCCTTTGATCCACGCGACGGGAAGCGTGACATTGCTGCTACAGCCTGGAAGGAAGGCGCACGTGCATGCCCCCACTCGAGACGAGGCCTGACCCCCCTGGGGAGACTCCAGAAGTACCCAAAGACCCATGTCAGCCCCTGAGAGGAATCCTCGGTTCCGGCCCTGACTCCACAGAAGGATTTTGGCCCCGGTATCGACGGGAGAGGAATCCCGAGAGGCCCCCGAGCAACTCGCATGGGGACTGGCCTTTCCTGAGGACACCAGGGCGGGTCCCTGAGGTCCCCGTCGTATCTCGAGAACACCTGCCGCAACTCGAGAAAATCCAGGAAGTTCTCCCTTCCAGGCGAGATGAGGCCTATTTCCGATGAGGCGTCTGGAGACTAATGACACCGAACCTCTGGAACTTCGAAAGGGTCTTTCTCACCCTTGCTGCAACTCAAGAAGTTCACCGCCATACCCGTCTCCACTCGAGAGGAAACACGATGGTCCCGCCCACATCCAGAGGAGCCCCGTTTCCCACTCGTAGCTCGAGATGAGGGATCCTTTCCCTGCTATCAACGGGAAAGAATTCCCGGCGTTCCCGTCGCATCTCAAGAGGAGGCACTCTCAACAGGAAAGGCGAGAGGAACTCCATGGTCGTACCACCATTCCAAGAGTCTCCGAGATTTCTCAGTCCATTCCAGAGGAAACTCTTTGCCCTGCACTGGCTCATCTTTCACGCCGAGGATCGACTCACACCACGGTGACACGTGGGACAGCCCTGTGGGAAAGCCTCGAGGGAAAGCCTCGAGGGAAAACCACAGATTCTTTGATCCACGCGACGGGAAGCATGACATTGCTGCTACAGCCTGGAAGGAAAGCGCACGTGCATGCCCCCACTCGAGACGAGTCCTGACTCCCCTGGGGAGACTCCAGAAGTACCCAAAGATCCATGTCAGCCCCTGAGAGGAATCCTCGGTTCCGGCCCTGACTCCACACAAGGTTTTTGGCCCCGGTATCGACGGGAGAGGAATCCCGAGAGGCCCCCTAGCAACTAGCATGGGGACTGGCCGTACCTGAGGCCACCAGGGCGGGTCCCTGAGGTCCCCGTCGTAAATCGAGAACACCTGCCGCAACTCGAGAAAATCCAGGAAGTTCTCCTTTCCAGGCGAAATGAGGCCTATTTCCGATGAGGCGTCTGGAGACTAATGACACCTAACCTCTGGAACTTCGAAAGGGTCTTTCACACCCTTGCTGCAACTCAAGAAGTTCACCGCCATACCCGTCTCCACTCGAGAGGAAGCACGATGGTCCCGCCCACATCCAGAGGAGCCCCGTTTCCCCCTCGTAGCTCGAGATGAGGGATCCTTTCCCTGCTTTCAACGGGAAAGAATTCCCGGCGTTCCCGTCGCATCTCAAGAGGAGGCACTCTCAACAGGAAAGGCGAGAGGAACTCCATGGTCGTACCACCATTCCAAGAGTCCCCCAGATGTCTCAGTCCAATCCAGAGGAACCTCTTTGCCCTGCACTGTCTCATCTTTCACGCCGAGAATCGACTCACACCACGGTGGCACGTGAGACAGCCCTGTGGGAAAGCCTCGAGGGAAAACCACTGATCCTTTGAGCCACGCGACGGGAACCGAGACATTGCTGCTACAGCCTGGAAGGAAAGCGCACGTGCATGCCCCCACTAGAGACAAGGCCTGACTCCCCTGGGGAGACTCCAGAAGTACCCAAAGATCCATGTCAGCCCCTGAGAGGAATCCTCGGTTCCGGCCCTGACTCCACACAAGTTTTTTGGCCCCGGTATCGACAGGAGAGGAATCCTGAGAGGCACCCGAGCAACTCGCATGGGGACTGGCCTTTCCTGAGGCCACCAGGGCGGGTCCCTGAGGTCCCCGTCGTAACTCGAGAACACCTGCCGCAACTCGAGAAACTTCAGGAAGTTCTCCCTTCCAGGCGAGATGAGGCCTATTTCCGATGAGGCCTCTGGAGACAAATGACACCTAACCTCTGGAACTTCGAAAGGGTCTTTCACACCCTTGCTGCAACTCAAGAAGTTCACCGCCATACCCGTCTCCACTCGAGAGGAAGCACGATGGTCCCGCCCACATCCAGAGGAGCCCCGTTTCCCCCTCGTAGCTCGAGATGAGGGATCCTTTCCCTGCTTTCAACGGGAAAGAATTCCCGGCGTTCCCGTCGCATCTCAAGAGGAGGCACTCTCAACAGGAAAGGCGAGAGGAACTCCATGGTCGTTCCACCATTCCAAGAGTCCCCCAGATGTCTCAGTCCATTACAGAGGAGCCTCTTGGCCCTGTACTGGCTCATCTTTCACGCCGAGGATCGACTCACACCACGGTGGCACGTGGGACAGCCCTGTGGGAAAGCCTCGAGGGAAAGCCTCGAGGGAAAACCACAGATCCTTTGATCCACGCGACGGGAAGCGTGACATTGCTGCTACAGCCTGGAAGGAAAGCGCACGTGCATGCCCCCACTCGAGACGAGGCCTGACTCCCCTGGGGAGACTCCAGAAGTACCCAAAGATCCATGTCAGCCCCTGAGAGGAATCCTCGGTTCCGGCCCTGACTCCACACAAGGTTTTTTGCCCCGGTATCGACGGGAGAGGAATCCCGAGAGGCCCCCTAGTAACTCGCATGGGGACTGGCCTCTCCTGAGGCCACCAGGGCGGGTCCCTGAGGTCCCCGTCGTAACTCGAGAACACCTGCCGCAACTCGAGAAAATCCAGGAAGTTCTCCCTTCCAGGCGAGATGAGGCCTATTTCCGATGAGGCGTCTGGAGACAAATGACAACAAACCTCTGGAACTTCGAAAGGGTCTTTCACACCCTTGATGCAACTCATGAAGTTCACCTCCATACCCGTCTCCACTCGGGAGGAAGCACGATGGTCCCGCCCACATCCAGAGGAGCCCCGTTTCCCCCTCGGAGCTCGAGATGAGGGATCCTTTCCCTGCTTTCAACGGGAAAGAATTCCCGGCGTTCCCGTCGCATCTCAAGAGGAGGCACTCTCAACAGGAAAGGCGAGAGGAACTCCATGGTCGTACCACCATTCCAAGAGTCCCCCAGATGTCTCAGTCCATTCCAGAGGAGCCTCTTTGCCCTGCACTGGCTCATCTTTCACGCCGAGGATCGACTCACACCACGGTGGCACGTGGGACAGCCCTGTGGGAAAGCCTCGAGGGAAAGCCTCGAGGGAAAACCACAGATCCTTTGATCCACGCCACGGGAAGCGTGACATTGCTGCTACAGCCTGGAAGGAAAGCGCACGTGCATGCCCCCACTCGACACGAGGCCTGAGTCCCCTGGGGAGACTCCAGAAGTACCCAAAGATCCATGTCAGCCCCTGAGAGGAATCCTCGGTTCCGTGCCTGACTCCACACAAGGTTTTTGGCCCCGGTATCGACGGGAGAGGAATCCCGAGAGGCCCCCTAGCAACTCGCATGGGGACTGGATTCTCCTGAGGCCACCAGGGCGGGTCCCTGAGGTCCCCGTCGTAACTCGAGAACACCTGCCGCAACTCGAGAAAATCCAGGAAGTTCTCCCTTCCAGGCGAGAAGAGGCCTATTTCCGATGAGGCGTCTGGAGACTAATGACACCTAACCTCTGGAACTTCGAAAGGGTCTTTCACACCCTTGCTGCAACTCAAGAAGTTCACCGCCATACCCGTCTCCACTCGAGAGGAAGCACGATGGTCCCGCCCACATCCAGAGGAGCCCCGTTTCCCCCTCGGAGCTCGAGATGAGGGATCCTTTCCCTGCTTTCAACGGGAAAGAATTCCCGGCGTTCCCGTCGCATCTCAAGAGGAGGCACTCTCAACAGGAAAGGCGAGAGGAACTCCATGGTCGTACCACCATTCCAAGAGTCCCCCAGATGTCTCAGTCCATTCCAGAGGAACCTCTTTGCCCTGCACTGGCTCATCTTTCACGCCGAGGATCGACTCACACCACGGTGGCACGTGGGACAGCCCTGTGGGAAAGCCTCGAGGGAAAACCACAGATCCTTTGATCCACGCGACGGGAAGCGTGACATTGCTGCTACAGCCTGGAAGGAAAGCGCACGTGCATGCCCCCACTCGAGACGAGGCCTGACTCCCCTGGGGAGACTCCACAAGTACCCAAAGATCCATGTCAGCCCCTGAGAGGAATCCTCGGTTCCGGCCCTGACTCCACACAAGGTTTTTGGCCCCGGTATCGACGGGAGAGGAATCCCGAGAGGCCCCCTAGCAACTCGCATGGGGACTGGCCTCTCCTGAGGCCACCAGGGCGGGTCCCTGAGGTCCCCGTCGTAACTCGAGAACACCTGCCGCAACTCGAGAAAATCCAGGAAGTTCTCCCTTCCAGGCGAGATGAGGCCTATTTCCGATGAGGCCTCTGGAGACAAATGACACCTAACCTCTGGAACTTCGAAAGGGTCTTTCACACCCTTGCTGCAACTCAAGAAGTTCACCGCCATACCCGTCTCCACTCGAGAGGAAGCACGATGGTCCCGCCCACATCCAGAGGAGCCCCGTTTCCCCCTCGTAGCTCGAGATGAGGGATCCATTCCCTGTTTTCAACGGGAAAGAATTCCCGGCGTTCCCGTCGCATCTCAAGAGGAGGCACTCTCAACAGGAAAGGCGAGAGGAACTCCATGGTCGTTCCACCATTCCAAGAGTCCCCCAGATGTCTCAGTCCATTCCAGAGGAACCTCTTTGCCCTGCACTGGCTCATCTTTCATGCCGAGGATCGACTCACACCACGGTGGCACGTGGGACAGCCCTGTGGGAAAGCCTCGAGCGAAAGCCTCGAGGGAAAACCACAGATCCTTTGATCCACGCGACGGGAAGCGTGACATTGCTGCTACAGCCTGGAAGGAAAGCGCACGTGCATGCCCCCACTCGAGACGAGGCCTGACTCCCCTGGGGAGACTCCACAAGTACCCAAAGATCCATGTCAGCCCCTGAGAGGAATCCTCGGTTCCGGCCCTGACTCCACACAAGGTTTTTGGCCCCGGTATCGACGGGAGAGGAATCCCGAGAGGCCCCGTAGCAACTCGCAAGGGGACTGGCCTCTCCTGAGGCCACCAGGGCGGGTCCCTGAGGTCCCCGTCGTATCTCGAGAACACCTGCCGCAACTCGAGAAAATCCAGGAAGTTCTCCCTTCCAGGCGAGATGAGGCCTATTTCCGATGAGGCGTCTGGAGACTAATGACACCGAACCTCTGGAACTTTGAAAGGGTCTTTCTCACCCTTGCTGCAACTCAAGAAGTTCACCGCCATACCCGTCTCCACTCGAGAGGAAACACGATGGTCCCGCCCACATCCAGAGGAGCCCCGTTTCCCACTCGTAGCTCGAGATGAGGGATCCTTTCCCTGCTATCAACGGGAAAGAATTCCCGGCGTTCCCGTCGCATCTCAAGAGGAGGCACTCTCAACAGGAAAGGCGAGAGGAACTCCATGGTCGTACCACCATTCCAAGAGTCCCCCAGATGTCTCAGTCCATTCCAGAGGAACCTCTTTGCCCTGCACTGGCTCATCTTTCACGCCGAGGATCGACTCACACCACGGTGGCACGTGGGACAGCCCTGTGGGAAAGCCTCGAGGGAAAGCCTCGAGGGAAAACCACAGATCCTTTGATCCACGCGACGGGAAGCATGACATTGCTGCTACAGCCTGGAAGGAAAGCGCACGTGCATGCCCCCACTCGAGACGAGTCCTGACTCCCCTGGGGAGACTCCAGAAGTACCCAAAGATCCATGTCATCCCCTGAGAGGAATCCTCGGTTCCGGCCCTGACTCCACACAAGGTTTTTGGCCCCGGTATCGACGGGAGAGGAATCCCGAGAGGCCCCCTAGCAACTAGCATGGGGACTGGCCGTTCCTGAGGCCACCAGGGCGGGTCCCTGAGGTCCCCGTCGTAAATCGAGAACACCTGCCGCAACTCGAGAAAATCCAGGAAGTTCTCCTTTCCAGGCGAAATGAGGCCTATTTCCGATGAGGCGTCTGGAGACTAATGACACCTAACCTCTGGAACTTCGAAAGGGTCTTTCACACCCTTGCTGCAACTCAAGAATTTCACCGCCATACCCGTCTCCACACGAAAGGAAGCACGATGGTTCCGCCCACATCCAGAGGAGCCCCGTTTGCCCCTCGTAGCTCGAGATGAGGGATCCTTTCCCTGCTTTCAACGGGAAAGATTTCCCGGCGTTCCCGTCGCATCTCAAGAGGAGGCACTCTCAACAGGAAAGGCGAGAGGAACTCCATGGTCGTACCACCATTCCAAGAGTCCCCCAGATGTCTCAGTCCATTCCAGAGGAACCTTTTTGCCCTGCACTGGCTCATCTTTCACGCCGAGGATCGACTCACACAACGGTGGCACGTGAGACAGCCCTGTGGGAAAGCCTCGAGGGAAAGCCTCGAGGGAAAACCACAGATCCTTTGATCCACGCGACGGGAAGCGTGACATTGCTGCTACAGCCTGGAAGGAAGGCGCACGTGCATGCCCCCACTCGAGACGAGGCCTGACCCCCCTGGGGAGACTCCAGAAGTACCCAAAGACCCATGTCAGCCCCTGAGAGGAATCCTCGGTTCCGGCCCTGACTCCACAGAAGGATTTTGGCCCCGGTATCGACGGGAGAGGAATCCCGAGAGGCCCCCGAGCAACTCGCATGGGGACTGGCCTTTCCTGAGGACACCAGGGCGGGTCCCTGAGGTCCCCGTCGTATCTCGAGAACACCTGCCGCAACTCGAGAAAATCCAGGAAGTTCTCCCTTCCAGGCGAGATGAGGCCTATTTCCGATGAGGCGTCTGGAGACTAATGACACCGAACCTCTGGAACTTCGAAAGGGTCTTTCTCACCCTTGCTGCAACTCAAGAAGTTCACCGCCATACCCGTCTCCACTCGAGAGGAAACACGATGGTCCCGCCCACATCCAGAGGAGCCCCGTTTCCCACTCGTAGCTCGAGATGAGGGATCCTTTCCCTGCTATCAACGGGAAAGAATTCCCGGCGTTCCCGTCGCATCTCAAGAGGAGGCACTCTCAACAGGAAAGGCGAGAGGAACTCCATGGTCGTACCACCATTCCAAGAGTCTCCGAGATTTCTCAGTCCATTCCAGAGGAAACTCTTTGCCCTGCACTGGCTCATCTTTCACGCCGAGGATCGACTCACACCACGGTGACACGTGGGACAGCCCTGTGGGAAAGCCTCGAGGGAAAGCCTCGAGGGAAAACCACAGATTCTTTGATCCACGCGACGGGAAGCATGACATTGCTGCTACAGCCTGGAAGGAAAGCGCACGTGCATGCCCCCACTCGAGACGAGTCCTGACTCCCCTGGGGAGACTCCAGAAGTACCCAAAGATCCATGTCAGCCCCTGAGAGGAATCCTCGGTTCCGGCCCTGACTCCACACAAGGTTTTTGGCCCCGGTATCGACGGGAGAGGAATCCCGAGAGGCCCCCTAGCAACTAGCATGGGGACTGGCCGTACCTGAGGCCACCAGGGCGGGTCCCTGAGGTCCCCGTCGTAAATCGAGAACACCTGCCGCAACTCGAGAAAATCCAGGAAGTTCTCCTTTCCAGGCGAAATGAGGCCTATTTCCGATGAGGCGTCTGGAGACTAATGACACCTAACCTCTGGAACTTCGAAAGGGTCTTTCACACCCTTGCTGCAACTCAAGAAGTTCACCGCCATACCCGTCTCCACTCGAGAGGAAGCACGATGGTCCCGCCCACATCCAGAGGAGCCCCGTTTCCCCCTCGTAGCTCGAGATGAGGGATCCTTTCCCTGCTTTCAACGGGAAAGAATTCCCGGCGTTCCCGTCGCATCTCAAGAGGAGGCACTCTCAACAGGAAAGGCGAGAGGAACTCCATGGTCGTACCACCATTCCAAGAGTCCCCCAGATGTCTCAGTCCAATCCAGAGGAACCTCTTTGCCCTGCACTGTCTCATCTTTCACGCCGAGAATCGACTCACACCACGGTGGCACGTGAGACAGCCCTGTGGGAAAGCCTCGAGGGAAAACCACAGATCCTTTGAGCCACGCGACGGGAACCGAGACATTGCTGCTACAGCCTGGAAGGAAAGCGCACGTGCATGCCCCCACTAGAGACAAGGCCTGACTCCCCTGGGGAGACTCCAGAAGTACCCAAAGATCCATGTCAGCCCCTGAGAGGAATCCTCGGTTCCGGCCCTGACTCCACACAAGTTTTTTGGCCCCGGTATCGACAGGAGAGGAATCCTGAGAGGCACCCGAGCAACTCGCATGGGGACTGGCCTTTCCTGAGGCCACCAGGGCGGGTCCCTGAGGTCCCCGTCGTAACTCGAGAACACCTGCCGCAACTCGAGAAACTTCAGGAAGTTCTCCCTTCCAGGCGAGATGAGGCCTATTTCCGATGAGGCGTCTGGAGACTAATGACACGGAACCTCTGGAACTTCGAAAGGGTCATTCACACCCTTGCTGCAACTCAAGAAGTTCACCGCCATAACCGTCTCCACTCGAAAGGAAACATGATGGTCCCGCCCACATCCAGAGGAGCCCCGTTTGCCCCTCGTAGCTCGAGATGAGGGATCCTTTCCCTGCTATCAACGGGAAAGTATTTTCGGCGTTCCCGTCGCATCTCAAGAGGAGGCACTCTCAACAGGAAAGACGAGAGGAACTCCATGGTCGTACCACCATTCCAAGAGTCCCCCAGATGTTTCAGTCCATTCCAGAGGAACCTCTTTGCCCTGCACTGGCTCATCTTTCATGCCGAAGATCGACTCACACCACGGTGGCACGTGGGACAGCTCTGTGGGAAAGTCTCGAGGGTAAACCACAGATCCTTTGATCCACGCGTCGGGAAGCGTGACATTGCTGCTACAGCCTGGAAGGAAAGCGCACGTGCATGCCCCCACTCGAGACGAGGCCTGACTCCCCTGGGGAGACTCCACAAGTACCCAAAGATCCATGTCAGCCCCTGAGAGGAATCCTCGGTTCAGGCCCTGACTCCACACAAGGTTTTTGGCCCCGGTATCGACGGGAGAGGAATCCCGAGAGGCCCCCTAGCAACTCGCATGGGGACTGGCCTCTCCTGAGGCCACCAGGGCGGGTCCCTGAGGTCCCCGTCGTAACTCGAGAACACCTGCCGCAACTCGAGAAAATCCAGGAAGTTCTCCCTTCCAGGCGAGATGAGGCCTATTTCCGATGAGGCCTCTGGAGACAAATGACACCTAACCTCTGGAACTTCGAAAGGGTCTTTCACACCCTTGCTGCAACTCAAGAAGTTCACCGCCATACCCGTGTCCACTCGAGAGGAAGCACGATGGTCCCGCCCACATCCAGAGGAGCCCCGTTTCCCCCTCGTAGCTCGAGATGAGGGATCCATTCCCTGCTTTCAACGGGAAAGAATTCCCGGCGTTCCCGTCGCATCTCAAGAGGAGGCACTCTCAACAGGAAAGGCGAGAGGAACTCCATGGTCGTTCCACCATTCCAAGAGTCCCCCAGATGTCTCAGTCCATTCCAGAGGAGCCTCTTTGCCCTGCACTGGCTCATCTTTCACGCCGAGGATCGACTCACACAACGGTGGCACGTGAGACAGCCCTGTGGGAAAGCCTCGAGGGAAAGCCTCGAGGGAAAACCACAGATCCTTTGATCCACGCGACGGGAAGCGTGACATTGCTGCTACAGCCTGGAAGGAAGGCGCACGTGCATGCCCCCACTCGAGAGGAGGCCTGACCCCCCTGGGGAGACTCCAGAAGTACCCAAATACCCATGTCAGCCCCTGAGAAGAATCCTCGGTTCCGGCCCTGACTCCACAGAAGGATTTTGGCCCCGGTATCGACGGGAGAGGAATCCCGAGAGGCCCCCGAGCAACTCGCATGGGGACTGGCCTTTCCTGAGGACACCAGGGCGGGTCCCTGAGGTCCCCGTCGTATCTCGAGAACACCTGCCGCAACTCGAGAAAATCCAGGAAGTTCTCCCTTCCAGGCGAGATGAGGCCTATTTCCGATGAGGCGTCTGGAGACTAATGACACCGAACCTCTGGAACTTTGAAAGGGTCTTTCTCACCCTTGCTGCAACTCAAGAAGTTCACCGCCATACCCGTCTCCACTCGAGAGGAAACACGATGGTCCCGCCCACATCCAGAGGAGCCCCGTTTCCCACTCGTAGCTCGAGATGAGGGATCCTTTCCCTGCTATCAACGGGAAAGAATTCCCGGCGTTCCCGTCGCATCTCAAGAGGAGGCACTCTCAACAGGAAAGATGAGAGGAACTCCATGGTCGTACCACCATTCCAAGAGTCCCCGAGATTTCTCAGTCCATTCCAGAGGAACCTCTTTGCCCTGCACTGGCTCATCTTTCACGCCGAGGATCGACTCACACCACGGTGGCACGTGGGACAGCTCTGTGGGAAAGTCTCGAGGGTAAACCACAGATCCTTTGATCCACGCGTCGGGAAGCCTGACATTGCTGCTACAGCCTGGAAGGAAAGCGCACGTGCATGCCCCCACTCGAGACGAGGCCTGACTCCCCTGGGGAGACTCCACAAGTACCCAAAGATCCATGTCAGCCCCTGAGAGGAATCCTCGGTTCCGGCCCTGACTCCACACAAGGTTTTTGGCCCCGGTATCGACGGGAGAGGAATCCCGAGAGGCCCCCTAGCAACTCGCATGGGGACTGGCCTCTCCTGAGGCCACCAGGGCGGGTCCCTGAGGTCCCCGTCGTAACTCGAGAACACCTGCCGCAACTCGAGAAAATCCAGGAAGTTCTCCCTTCCAGGCGAGATGAGGCCTATTTCCGATGAGGCCTCTGGAGACAAATGACACCTAACCTCTGGAACTTCGAAAGGGTCTTTCACACCCTTGCTGCAACTCAAGAAGTTCACCGCCATACCCGTCTCCACTCGAGAGGAAGCACGATGGTCCCGCCCACATCCAGAGGAGCCCCGTTTCCCCCTCGTAGCTCGAGATGAGGGATCCTTTCCCTGGTTTCAACGGGAAAGAATTCCCGGCGTTCCCGTCGCATCTCAAGAGTTGGCACTCTCAACAGGAAAGGCGAGAGGAACTCCATGGTCGTACCACCATTCCAAGAGTCCCCCAGATGTCTCAGTCCATTCCAGAGGAACGTCTTTGCCCTGCACTGGCTCATCTTTCACGCCGAGGATCGACTCACACCACGGTGGCACGTGGGACAGCCCTGTGGGAAAGCCTCGAGGGAAAGCCTCGAGGGAAAACCACAGATCCTTTGATCCACGCGACGGGAAGCGTGACATTGCTGCTACAGCCTGGAAGGAAAGCGCACGTGCATGCCCCCACTCGAGACGAGGCCTGACTCCCCTGGGGAGACTCCAGAAGTACCCAAAGATCCATGTCAGCCCCTGAGAGGAATCCTCGGTTCCGGCCCTGACTCCACACAAGCATTTTGGCCCCGGTATCGACGGGAGAGGAATCCCGAGAGGCCCCCTAGCAACTCGCATAGGGACTGGCTTCTCCTGAGGCCACCAGGGCGGGTCCCTGAGGTCCCCGTCGTAACTCGAGAACACCTGCCGCAACTCGAGAAAATCCAGGAAGTTCTCCCTTCCAGGCGAGATGAGGCCTATTTCCGATGAGGCGTCTGGAGACTAATGACACCTAACCTCTGGAACTTCGAAAGGGTCTTTCACAGCCTTGCTGCAACTCAAGAAGTTCACCACCATACCCGTCTCCACTAGAGAGGAAGCACGATGGTCCCGCCCACATCCAGAGGAGCCCCGTTTCCCCCTCGTAGCTCGAGATGAGGGATCCTTTCCCTGGTTTCAACGGGAAAGAATTCCCGGCGTTCCCGTCGCATCTCAAGAGGAGGCACTCTCAACAGGAAAGGCGAGAGGAACTCCATGGTCGTACCACCATTCCAAGAGTCCCCCAGATGTCTCAGTCCATTCCAGAGGAACCTCTTTGCCCTGCACTGGCTCATCTTTCACGCCGAGGATCGACTCACACCACGGTGGCACGTGGGACAGCCCTGTGGGAAAGCCTCGAGGGAAAGCCTCGAGGGAAAACCACAGATCCTTTGATCCACGCGACGGGAAGCGTGACATTGCTGCTACAGCCTGGAAGGAAAGCGCACGTGCATGCCCCCACTCGAGACGAGGCCTGACTCCCCTGGGGAGACTCCAGAAGTACCCAAAGATCCATGTCATCCCCTGAGAGGAATCCTCGGTTCCGGCCCTGACTCCACACAAGGTTTTTGGCCCCGGTATCAACGGGAGAGGAATCCCGAGTGGCCCCCTAGCAACTCGCCTAGGGACTGGCCTTTCCTGAGGCCACCAGGGCGGGTCCCTGAGGTCCCCGTCGTAACTCGAGAACACCTGCCGCAACTCGAGAAAATCCAGGAAGTTCTCCCTTCCAGGCGAGATGAGGCCTATTTCCGATGAGGCCTCTGGAGACTAATGACACCTAACCTCTGGAACTTCGAAAGGGTCTTTCACACCCTTGCTGCAACTCAAGAAGTTCACCGCCATACCCGTCTCCACTCGAGAGGAAGCACGATGGTCCCGCCCACATCCAGAGGAGCCCCGTTTCCCCTCGTAGCTCGAGATGAGGGATCCTTTCCCTGCTTTCAACGGGAAAGAATTCCCGGCATTCCCGTCGCATCTCAAGAGGAGGCACTCTCAACAGGAAAGGCGAGAGGAACTCCATGGTCGTACCACCATTCCAAGAGTCCCCCAGATGTCTCAGTCCATTCCAGAGGAACCTCTTTGCCCTGCACTGGCTCATCTTTCACGCCGAGGATCGACTCACACCACGGTGGCACGTGGGACAGCCCTGTGGGAAAGCCTCGAGGGAAAGCCTCGAGGGAAAACCACATATCCTTTGATCCACGTGACGGGAATCGTGACATTGCTGCTACAGCCTGAAAGGAAAGCGCACGTGCATGCCCCCACTCGAGACGAGGCCTGACTCCACTGGGGAGACTCCAGAAGTACCCAAAGATCCATGTCAGCCCCTGAGAGGAATCCTCGGTTCCGGCCCTGACTCCACACAAGCTTTTTGGCCCCGGTATCGACGGGAGAGGAATCCCGAGAGGCCCCCTAGCAACTCGCATGGGGACTGGCCTCTCCTGAGGCCACCAGGGCGGGTTCCTGAGGTCCCCGTCGAAACTCGAGAACACCTGCCGCAACTCGAGAAAATCCAGGAAGTTCTCCCTTCCAGGCGAGATGAGGCCTATTTCCGATGAGGCGTCTGGAGTCTAATGACACCTAACCTCTGGAACTTCGAAAGGGTCTTTCACACCCTTGCTGCAACTCAAGAAGTTCACCGCCATACCCGTCTCCACTCGAGAGGAAGCACGATGGTCCCGCCCACATCCAGAGGAGCCCCGTTTCCCCCTCGTAGCTCGAGATGAGGGATCCTTTCCCTGCTTTCAACGGGAAAGAATTCCCGGCGTTCCCGTCGCATCTCA
Organism: Capricornis sumatraensis; assembly: GCF_032405125.1. Taxonomy (NCBI): domain Eukaryota; kingdom Metazoa; phylum Chordata; class Mammalia; order Artiodactyla; family Bovidae; genus Capricornis; species Capricornis sumatraensis. Next base: position 3,293,545 of record NW_027184615.1, on the reverse strand, counting down.
AGAGGAGGCACTCTCAACAGGAAAGGCGAGAGGAACTCCATGGTCGTACCACCATTCCAAGAGTCCCCCAGATGTCTCAGTCCATTCCAGAGGAACCTCTTTGCCCTGCACTGGCTCATTTTTCACGCCGAGAATCGACTCACACCACGGTGTCACGTGGGACAGCCCTGTGGGAAAGCCTCGAGGGAAAGCCTCGAGCGAAAACCGCAGATCCTTTGATCCACGCGACGGGAAGCGTGACATTGCTGCTACAGCCTGGAAGGAAAGTGCACGTGCATGCCCCCACACGAGACGAGGCCTGTCTCCCCTGGCGAGTCTCCAGAAGTACCCAAAGATCCATATCAGTCCCTGAGAGGAATCCTCGGTTCCGGCCCTGACTCCACACAAGGTTTTTGGCCCCGGTATCGACGGGATAGGAATCCCGAGGGGCCCCCTAGCAACACGCATAGGGACTGGCCTCTCCTGAGGCCAACAGGGCGGGTCCCTGAGGTCCCCGTCGTAACTCGAGAACACCTGCCGCAACTCGAGAAAATCAAGGAAGTTCTCCCTTCCAGGCGAGATGAGGCCTATTTCCGATGAGGCGTCTGGAGACTAATGACACCTAACCTCTGGAACTTCGAAAGGGACTTTCACACCCTTGCTGCAACTCAAGAAGTTCACCGCCATACCCGTCTCCACTCGAGAGAAATCACGATGGTCCCGCCCACATCCAGAGGAGCCCCGTTTCCCCCTCGGAGCTCGAGATGAGGGATCCTTTCCCTGCTTTCAACGGCAAAAAATTCCCGGCGTTCCCGTCGCATCTCAAGAGGAGGCACTCTCAACAGGAAAGGCGAGAGGAACTCCATGGTCGTACCACCATTCCAAGAGTCCCCCAGATGTCTCAGTCCATTCCAGAGGAACCTCTTTGCCCTGCACTGGCTCATCTTTCACGCCGAGGATCGACTCACACCACGGTGGCACGTGGGACAGCCCTGTGGGAAAGCCTCGAGGGAAAACCACACATCATTTGATCCACGCGACGGGAAGCGTGACATTGCTGCTACAGCCTGGAAGGAAAGCGCACGTGCATGCCCCCACTCGAGACGAGGCCTGACTCCCCTGGGGAGACTCCAGAAGTACCCAAAGATCCATGTCAGCCCCTGAGAGGAATCCTCGGTTCCGGCCCTGACTCCACACAAGGTTTTTGGCCCCGGTATCGACGGGAGAGGAATCCCGAGAGGCCCCCTAGCAACTCGCATAGGGACTGGCCTCTCCTGAGGCCACCAGGGCGGGTCCCTGAGGTCCCCGTCGTAACTCGAGAACACCTGCCGCAACTCGAGAAAATCCAGGAAGTTCTCCCTTCCAGGCGAAATGAGGCCTATTTCCGATGAGGCGTCTGGAGAATAATGACACCTTACCTCTGGAACTTCGAAAGGGTCTTTCACAGCCTTGCTGCAACTCAAGAAGTTCACCACCATACCCGTCTCCACTCGAGAGGAAGCACGATGGTCCCGCCCACATCCAGAGGAGCCCCGTTTCCCCCTCCTAGCTCGAGATGAGGGATCCTTTCCCTGCTTTCAACGGGAAAGAATTCCCGGCGTTCCCGTCGCATCTCAAGAGGAGGCACTCTCAACAGGAAAGGCGAGAGGAACTCCATGGTCGTACCACCATTCCAAGAGTCCCCCAGATGTCTCAGTCCATTCCAGAGGAACCTCTTTGCCCTGCACTGGCTCATCTTTCACGCCGAGGATCGACTCACACCACGGTGGCACGTGGGACAGCCCTGTGGGAAAGCCTCGAGGGAAAACCACAGATCCTTTGATCCACGCGACGGGAAGCGTGACATTGCTGCTACAGCCTGGAAGGAAAGTGCACGTGCATGCCCCCACTCGAGACGAGGCCTGACTCCCCTGGGGAGACTCCAGAAGTACCCAAAGATCCATGTCAGCCCCTGAGAGGAATCCTCGGTTCCGGCCCTGACTCCACACAAGCTTTTTGGCCCCGGTATCGACGGGAGAGGAATCCCGAGAGGCCCCCTAGCAACTCACATGGGGACTGGCCTCTCCTGAGGCCACCAGGGCGGGTCCCTGAGGTCCCCGTCGTAACTCGAGAACACCTGCCGCAACTCGAGAAAATCCAGGAAGTTCTCCCTTCCAGGCGAGATGAGGCCTATTTCCGATGAGGCGTCTGGAGACTAATGACACCTAACCTCTGGAACTTCGAAAGGGTCTTTCACACCCTTGCTGCAACTCAAGAAGTTCACCGCCATACCCGTCTCCACTCGAGAGGAAGCACGATGGTCCCGCCCACATCCAGAGGAGCCCCGTTTCCCCCTCGTAGCTCGAGATGAGGGATCCTTTCCCTGCTTTAAACGGGAAAGAATTCCCGGCGTTCCCGTCGCATCTCAAGAGGAGGCACTCTCAACAGGAAAGGCGAGAGGAACTCCATGGTCGTACCACCATTCCAAGAGTCCCCCAGATGTCTCAGTCCATTCCAGAGGAACCTCTTTGCCCTGCACTGGCTCATCTTTCACGCCGAGGATCGACTCACACCACGGTGGCACGTGGGACAGCCCTGTGGGAAAGCCTCGAGGGAAAGCCTCGAGGGAAAACCACAGATCCTTTGATCCACGTGACGGGAAGCGTGACATTGCTGCTACAGTCTGGAAGGAAAGCGCACGTGCATGCACCCACTCGAGACGAGGCCTGACTCCCCTGGGAAGACTCCAGAAGTACCCAAAAATCCATGTCAGCCCCTGAGAGGAATCCTCGGTTCCGGCCCTGACTCCACTCAAGGTTTTTGGCCCCGGTATCGACGGGAGAGGAATCCCGAGAGGCCCCCTAGCAACTTGCATGGGGACTGGCCTCTCCTGAGGCCACCAGGGCGGGTCCCTTAGTTCCCCGTCGTAACTTTAGAACACCTGCCGCAACTCGAGAAAATCCAGGAAGTTCTCCCTTCCAGGCGAGATGAGGCCTATTTCCGATGAGGCGTCTGGAGACTAATGACACCTAACCTCTGGAACTTTGAAAGGGTCTTTCACACCCTTGATGCAACTCAAGTAGTTCTCCGCCATACCCGTCTCCACTCGAGAGGAAGCACGATGGTCCCGCCCACATCCAGGGGAGCCCCGTTTTCCCCTCGGTGCTCGAGATGAGGGATCCTTTCCCTGCTTTCAACGGGAAAGAATTCCCGGCGTTCCCGTCGCATCTCAAGAGGAGGCACTCTCAACAGGAAAGGCGAGAGGATCTCCATGGTCGTACCACCATTCCAAGAGTCCCCCAGATGTCTCAGTCCATTCCAGAGGAACCTCTTTGCCCTGCACTGGCTCATCTTTCACGCCGAGGATCGACTCACACCACGGTGGCACGTGGGACAGCCCTGTGGGAAAGCCTCGAGGGAAAGCCTCTAGGGAAAACCACAGATCCTTTGATCCACGCGACGGGAAGCGTGACATTGCTGCTACAGCCTGGAAGGAAAGCGCACGTGCATGCCCCCACTCGAGACGAGGTCTGACTCCACTGGGGAGACTCCAGAAGTACCCAAAGATCCATGTCAGCCCCTGAGAGGAATCCTCGGTTCCGGCCCTGACTCCACACAAGGTTTTTGGCCCCGGTATCGACGGGAGAGGAATCCCGAGAGGCCCCCTAGCAACTCGCATGGGGACTGGCCTCTCCGGAGGCCACCAGGGCGGGTCCCTGAGGTCCCCGTCGTAACTCGAGAACACCTGCCGCAACTCGAGAAAATCCAGGAAGTTCTCCCTTCCAGGCGAGATGAGGCCTATTTCCGATGAGGCCTCTGGAGACTAATGACACCAAACCTCTTGAACTTCGAAAGGGTCTTTCACACCCTTGGTGCAACTCAAGAAGTTCACCGCCATACCCGTCTCCACTCGAGAGGAAGCACGATGGTCCCGCCCACATCCAGAGGTGCCCCGTTTCCCCCTCGTAGCTCGAGATGAGGGATCCTTTCACTGCTTTCAACGGGAAAGAATTCCCGGCGTTCCCGTCGCATCTCAAGAGGAGGCACTCTCAACAGGAAAGGCGAGAGGAACTCCATGGTCGTACCACCATTCCAAGAGTCCCCCAGATGTCTCAGTCCATTTCAGAGGAACCTCTTTGCCCTGCACTGGCTCATCTTTCACGCCGAGGATCGACTCACAACACGGTGGCACGTGGGACAGCCCTGTGGGAAAGCCTCGAGGGAAAGCCTCGAGGGAAAACCACAGATCCTTTGATCCACGAGACGGGAAGCATGACATTGCTGGAACAGCCTGGAAGGAAAGCGCACATGCATGCCCCCACTCGAGACGAGGCCTGACTCCCCTGGGGAGACTCCAGAAGTACCCAAAGATCCATGTCAGCCCCTGAGAGGAATCCTCGGTTCCGGCCCTGACTCCACACAAGCTTTTTGGCCCCGGTATCGACGGGAGAGGAATCCCGAGAGACCCCCTAGCAACTCGCATGGGGACTGGCCTCTCCTGAGCCCACCAGGGCGGGTCCCTGAGGTCCCCGTCGTAACTCGAGAACACCTGCCGCAACTCGAGAAAATCCAGGAAGTTCTCCCTTCCAGGCGAGATGAGGCCTATTTCCGATGAGGCCTCTGGAGACTAATGACACCAAACCTCTTGAACTTCGAAAGGGTCTTTCACACCCTTGGTGCAACTCAAGAAGTTCACCGCCATACCCGTCTCCACTCGAGAGGAAGCACGATGGTCCCGCCCACATCCAGAGGTGCCCCGTTTCCCCCTCGTAGCTCGAGATGAGGGATCCTTTCACTGCTTTCAACGGGAAAGAATTCCCGGCGTTCCCGTCGCATCTCAAGAGGAGGCACTCTCAACAGGAAAGGCGAGAGGAACTCCATGGTCGTACCACCATTCCAAGAGTCCCCCAGATGTCTCAGTCCATTTCAGAGGAACCTCTTTGCCCTGCACTGGCTCATCTTTCACGCCGAGGATCGACTCACAACACGGTGGCACGTGGGACAGCCCTGTGGGAAAGCCTCGAGGGAAAGCCTCGAGGGAAAACCACAGATCCTTTGATCCACGAGACGGGAAGCATGACATTGCTGGAACAGCCTGGAAGGAAAGCGCACATGCATGCCCCCACTCGAGACGAGGCCTGACTCCCCTGGGGAGACTCCAGAAGTACCCAAAGATCCATGTCAGCCCCTGAGAGGAATCCTCGGTTCCGGCCCTGACTCCACACAAGCTTTTTGGCCCCGGTATCGACGGGAGAGGAATCCCGAGAGACCCCCTAGCAACTCGCATGGGGACTGGCCTCTCCTGAGCCCACCAGGGCGGGTCCCTGAGGTCCCCGTCGTAACTCGAGAACACCTGCCGCAACTCGAGAAAATCCAGGAAGTTCTCCCTTCCAGGCGAGATGAGGCCTATTTCCGATGAGGCCTCTGGAGACTAATGACACCAAACCTCTTGAACTTCGAAAGGGTCTTTCACACCCTTGGTGCAACTCAAGAAGTTCACCGCCATACCCGTCTCCACTCGAGAGGAAGCACGATGGTCCCGCCCACATCCAGAGGTGCCCCGTTTCCCCCTCGTAGCTCGAGATGAGGGATCCTTTCACTGCTTTCAACGGGAAAGAATTCCCGGCGTTCCCGTCGCATCTCAAGAGGAGGCACTCTCAACAGGAAAGGCGAGAGGAACTCCATGGTCGTACCACCATTCCAAGAGTCCCCCAGATGTCTCAGTCCATTCCAGAGGAACCTCTTTGCCCTGCACTGGCTCATCTTTCACGCCGAGGATCGACTCACACCACGGTGGCACGTGGGACAGCCCTGTGGGAAAGCCTCGAGGGAAAGCCTCGAGGGAAAACCACAGATCCTTTGATCCACGTGACGGGAAGCGTGACATTGCTGCTACAGCCTGGAAGGAAAGCGCACGTGCATGCACCCACTCGAGACGAGGCCTGACTCCCCTGGGGAGACTCCAGAAGTACCCAAAGATCCATGTCAGCCCCTGAGAGGAATCCTCGGTTCCGGCCCTGACTCCACTCAAGGTTTTTGGCCCCGGTATCGACGGGAGAGGAATCCCGAGAGGCCCCCTAGCAACTCGCATGGGGACTGGCCTCTCCTGAGGCCACCAGGGCGGGTCCCTTAGTTCCCCGTCGTAACTTAAGAACACCTGCCGCAACTCGAGAAAATCCAGGAAGTTCTCCCTTCCAGGCGAGATGAGGCCTATTTCCGATGAGGCGTCTGGAGACTAATGACACCTAACCTCTGGAACTTTGAAAGGGTCTTTCACACCCTTGCTGCAACTCAAGCAGTTCTCCGCCATACCCGTCTCCACTCGAGAGGAAGCACGATGGTCCCGCCCACATCCAGGGGAGCCCCGTTTTCCCCTCGGTGCTCGAGATGAGGGATCCTTTCCCTGCTTTCAACGGGAAAGAATTCCCGGCGTTCCCGTCGCATCTCAAGAGGAGGCACTCTCAACAGGAAAGGCGAGAGGATCTCCATGGTCGTACCACCATTCCAAGAGTCCCCCAGATGTCTCAGTCCATTCCAGAGGAACCTCTTTGCCCTGCACTGGCTCATCTTTCACGCCGAGGATCGACTCACACCACGGTGGCACGTGGGACAGCCCTGTGGGAAAGCCTCGAGGGAAAGCCTCTAGGGAAAACCACAGATCCTTTGATCCACGCGACGGGAAGCGTGACATTGCTGCTACAGCCTGGAAGGAAAGCGCACGTGCATGCCCCCACTCGAGACGAGGTCTGACTCCACTGGGGAGACTCCAGAAGTACCCAAAGATCCATGTCAGCCCCTGAGAGGAATCCTCGGTTCCGGCCCTGACTCCACACAAGGTTTTTGGCCCCGGTATCGACGGGAGAGGAATCCCGAGAGGCCCCCTAGCAACTCGCATGGGGACTGGCCTCTCCGGAGGCCACCAGGGCGGGTCCCTGAGGTCCCCGTCGTAACTCGAGAACACCTGCCGCAACTCGAGAAAATCCAGGAAGTTCTCCCTTCCAGGCGAGATGAGGCCTATTTCCGATGAGGCCTCTGGAGACTAATGACACAAAACCTCTTGAACTTCGAAAGGGTCTTTCACACCCTTGGTGCAACTCAAGAAGTTCACCGCCATACCCGTCTCCACTCGAGAGGAAGCACGATGGTCCCGCCCACATCCAGAGGTGCCCCGTTTCCCCCTCGTAGCTCGAGATGAGGGATCCTTTCACTGCTTTCAACGGGAAAGAATTCCCGGCGTTCCCGTCGCATCTCAAGAGGAGGCACTCTCAACAGGAAAGGCGAGAGGAACTCCATGGTCGTACCACCATTCCAAGAGTCCCCCAGATGTCTCAGTCCATTTCAGAGGAACCTCTTTGCCCTGCACTGGCTCATCTTTCACGCCGAGGATCGACTCACAACACGGTGGCACGTGGGACAGCCCTGTAGGAAAGCCTCGAGGGAAAGCCTCGAGGGAAAACCACAGATCCTTTGATCCACGAGACGGGAAGCATGACATTGCTGGAACAGCCTGGAAGGAAAGCGCACATGCATGCCCCCACTCGAGACGAGGCCTGACTCCCCTGGGGAGACTCCAGAAGTACCCAAAGATCCATGTCAGCCCCTGAGAGGAATCCTCGGTTCCGGCCCTGACTCCACACAAGCTTTTTGGCCCCGGTATCGACGGGAGAGGAATCCCGAGAGACCCCCTAGCAACTCGCATGGGGACTGGCCTCTCCTGAGCCCACCAGGGCGGGTCCCTGAGGTCCCCGTCGTAACTCGAGAACACCTGCCGCAACTCGAGAAAATCCAGGAAGTTCTCCCTTCCAGGCGAGATGAGGCCTATTTCCGATGAGGCCTCTGGAGACTAATGACACCAAACCTCTGGAACTTCGAAAGGGTCTTTCACACCCTTGGTGCAACTCAAGAAGTTCACCGCCATACCCGTCTCCACTCGAGAGGAAGCACGATGGTCCCGCCCACATCCAGAGGAGCCCCGTTTCCCCCTCGTAGCTCGAGATGAGGGATCCTTTCCCTGGTTTCAACGGGAAAGAATTCCCGGCGTTCCCGTCGCATCTCAAGAGGAGGCACTCTCAACAGGAAAGGCGAGAGGAACTCCATGGTCGTACCACCATTCCAAGAGTCCCCCAGATGTCTCAGTCCATTCCAGAGGAACCTCTTTGCCCTGCACTGGCTCATCTTTCACGCCGAGGATCGAATCACACCACGGTGGCACGTGGGACAGCCCTGTGGGAAAGCCTCGAGGGAAAGCCTCGAGGGAAAACCACAGATCCTTTGATCCACGTGACGGGAAGCGTGACATTGCTACTACAGCCTGGAAGGAAAGCGCACGTGCATGCACCCACTCGAGACGAGGCCTGACTCCCCTGGGGAGACTCCAGAAGTACCCAAAGATCCATGTCAGCCCCTGAGAGGAATCCTCGGTTCCGGCCCTGACTTCACTCAAGGTTTTTGGCCCCGGTATCGACGGGAGAGGAATCCCGAGAGGCCCCCTAGCAACTCGCATGGGGACTGGCCTCTCCTGAGGCCGCCAGGGCGGGTCCCTTAGTTCCCCGTCGTAACTTAAGAACACCTGCCGCAACTCGAGAAAATCCAGGAAGTTCTCCCTTCCAGGCGAGATGAGGCCTATTTCCGATGAGGCGTCTGGAGACTAATGACACCTAACCTCTGGAACTTTGAAAGGGTCTTTCACACCCTTGCTGCAACTCAAGCAGTTCTCCGACATACCCGTCTCCACTCGAGAGGAAGCACGATGGTCCCGCCCACATCCAGGGGAGCCCCGTTTTCCCCTCGGTGCTCGAGATGAGGGATCCTTTCCCTGCTTTCAACGGGAAAGAATTCCCGGCGTTCCCATCGCATCTCAAGAGGAGGCATTCTCAACAGGAAAGGCGAGAGGATCTCCATGGTCGTACCACCATTCCAAGAGTCCCCCAGATGTCTCAGTCCATTCCAGAGGAACCTCTTTGCCCTGCACTGGCTCATCTTTCACGCCGAGGATCGACTCACACCACGGTGGCACGTGGGACAGCCCTGTGGGAAAGCCTCGAGGGAAAGCCTCTAGGGAAAACCACAGATCCTTTGATCCACGAGACGGGAAGCATGACATTGCTGGAACAGCCTGGAAGGAAAGCGCACATGCATGCCCCCACTCGAGACGAGGCCTGACTCCCCTGGGGAGACTCCAGAAGTACCCAAAGATCCATGTCAGCCCCTGAGAGGAATCCTCGGTTCCGGCCCTGACTCCACACAAGCTTTTTGGCCCCGGTATCGACGGGAGAGGAATCCCGAGAGACCCCCTAGCAACTCGCATGGGGACTGGCCTCTCCTGAGCCCACCAGGGCGGGTCCCTGAGGTCCCCGTCGTAACTCGAGAACACCTGCCGCAACTCGAGAAAATCCAGGAAGTTCTCCCTTCCAGGCGAGATGAGGCCTATTTCCGATGAGGCCTCTGGAGACTAATGACACCAAACCTCTGGAACTTCGAAAGGGTCTTTCACACCCTTGCTGCAACTCAAGAAGTTCACCGCCATACCCGTCTCCACTCGAGAGGAAGCACGATGGTCCCGCCCACATCCAGAGGAGCCCCGTTTTCCCCTCGGTGCTCGAGATGAGGGATCCTTTCCCTGCTTTCAACGGGAAAGAATTCCCGGCGTTCCCGTCGCATCTCAAGAGGAGGCATTCTCAACAGGAAAGGCGAGAGGATCTCCATGGTCGTACCACCATTCCAAGAGTCCCCCAGATGTCTCAGTCCATTCCAGAGGAACCTCTTTGCCCTGCACTGGCTCATCTTTCACGCCGAGGATCGACTCACACCACGGTGGCACGTGGGACAGCCCTGTGGGAAAGCCTCGAGGGAAAGCCTCTAGGGAAAACCACAGATCCTTTGATCCACGCGACGGGAAGCGTGACATTGCTGCTACAGCCTGGAAGGAAAGCGCACGTGCATGCCCCCACTCGAGACGAGGTCTGACTCCACTGGGGAGACTCCAGAAGTACCCAAAGATCCATGTCAGCCCCTGAGAGGAATCCTCGGTTCCGGCCCTGACTCCACACAAGGTTTTTGGCCCCGGTATCGACGGGAGAGGAATCCCGAGAGGCCCCCTAGCAACTCGCATGGGGACTGGCCTCTCCGGAGGCCACCAGGGCGGGTCCCTGAGGTCCCCGTCGTAACTCGAGAACACCTGCCGCAACTCGAGAAAATCCAGGAAGTTCTCCCTTCCAGGCGAGATGAGGCCTATTTTCGATGAGGCCTCTGGAGACTAATGACACCAAACCTCTTGAACTTCGAAAGGGTCTTTCACACCCTTGGTGCAACTCAAGAAGTTCACCGCCATACCCGTCTCCACTCGAGAGGAAGCACGATGGTCCCGCCCACATCCAGAGGAGCCCCGTTTCCCCCTCGTAGCTCGAGATGAGGGATCCTTTCACTGCTTTCAACGGGAAAGAATTCCCGGCGTTCCCGTCGCATCTCAAGAGGAGGCACTCTCAACAGGAAAGGCGAGAGGAACTCCATGGTCGTACCACCATTCCAAGAGTCCCCCAGATGTCTCAGTCCATTTCAGAGGAACCTCTTTGCCCTGCACTGGCTCATCTTTCACGCCGAGGATCGACTCACACCACGGTGGCACGTGGGACAGCCCTGTGGGAAAGCCTCGAGGGAAAGCCTCGAGGGAAAACCACAGATCCTTTGATCCACGCGACGGGAAGCGTGACATTGCTGCTACAGCGTGGAAGGAAAGCGCACGTGCATGCCCCCACGCGAGACGAGGTCTGACTCCCCTGGGGAGACTCCAGAAGTACCCAAAGATCCATGTCAGCCCCTGAGAGGAATCCTCGGTTCCGGCCTTGACTCCACACAAGCTTTTTGGCCCCGGTATCGACGGGAGAGGAATCCCGAGAGGCCCCCTAGCAACTCGCATGGGGACTGGCCTCTGCGGAGGCCACCAGGGCGGGTCCCTGAGGTCCCCGTCGTAACTCGAGAACACCTGCCGCAACTCGAGAAAATCCAGGAAGTTCTCCCTTCCAGGCGAGATGAGGCCTATTTCCAATGAGGCCTCTGGAGACTAATGACACCTAACCTCTGGAACTTCGAAAGGGTCTTTCACACCCTTGCTGCAACTCAAGAAGTTCACCGCCATATCCGTCTCCACTCGAGAGGAAGCACGATGGTCCCGCCCACATCCAGAGGAGCCCCGTTTCCCCCTCGTAGCTCGAGATGAGGGATCCTTTCCCTGCTTTCAACGGGAAAGAATTCCCGGCGTTCCCGTCGCATCTCAAGAGGAGGCACTCTCAACAGGAAAGGCGAGAGGAACTCCATGGTCGTACCACCATTCCAAGAGTCCCCCAGATGTCTCAGTCCATTCCAGAGGAAGCTCTTTGCCCTGCACTGGCTCATCTTTCACGCCGAGGATCGACTCACACCACAGTGGCACGTGGGACAGCCCTGTGGGAAAGCCTCGAGGGAAACCTCGAGGGAAAACCACAGATCCTTTGATCCACGTGACGGGAAGCGTGACATTGCTGCTACAGCCTGAAAGGAAAGCGCACGTGCATGCCCCTACTCGAGACGAGGCCTGACTCCACTGGGGTGACTCCAGAAGTACCCAAAGATCCATGTCAGCCCCTGAGAGGAATCCTCGGTTCCGGCCCTGACTCCACACAAGGTTTTTGGCCCCGGTATCGACGGGAGAGGAATCCCGAGAGGCCCCCTAGCAACTCGCATGGGGACTGGCCTCTCCTGAGGCCACCAGGGCGGGTCCCTGAGGTCCCCGTCGTAACTCGAGAACACCTGCCGCAACTCGAGAAAATCCAGGAAGTTCTCCCTTCCAGGCGAGATGAGGCCTATTTCCGATGAGGCCTCTGGAGACTAATGACACCAAACCTCTGGAACTTCGAAAGGGTCTTTCACACCCTTGCTGCAACTCAAGAAGTTCACCGCCATACCCGTCTCCACTCGAGAGGAAGCACGATGGTCCCGCCCACATCCAGAGGAGCCCCGTTTCCCCCTCGTAGCTCGAGATGAGGGATCCTTTCCCTGCTTTCAACGGGTAAGAATTCCCGGCGTTCCCGTCGCATCTCAAGAGGAGGCACTCTCAACAGGAAAGGCGAGAGGAACTCCATGGTCGTACCACCATTCCAAGAGTCCCCCAGATGTCTCAGTCCATTCCAGAGGAACCTCTTTGCCCTGCACTGGCTCATCTTTCACGCCGAGGATCGACTCACACCACGGTGGCACGAGGGACAGCCCTGTGGGAAAGCCTCGAGGGAAAACCACAGATCCTTTGATCCACGCGACGGGAAGCGTGACATTGCTGCTACAGCCTGGAAGGAAAGTGCACGTGCATGCCCCCACTCGAGACGAGGCCTGACTCCCCTGGGGAGACTCCAGAAGTACCCAAAGATCCATGTCAGCCCCTGAGAGGAATCCTCGGTTCCGGCCCTGACTCCACACAAGGTTTTTGGCCCCGGTATCGACGGGAGAGGAATCCCGAGAGGCCCCCTAGCAACTCGCATGGGGACTGGCCTCTCCTGAGGCCACCAGGGCGGGTCAATGAGGTCCCCGTCGTAACTCGAGAACACCTGCCGCAACTCGAGAAAATCCAGGAAGTTCTCCCTTCCAGGCGAGATGAGGCCTATTTCCGATGAGGCCTCTGGAGACTAATGACACCTAACCTCTGGAACTTCGAAAGGGTCTTTCACACCCTTGCTGCAACTCAAGAAGTTCACCGCCATACCCGTCTCCACTCGAGAGGATGCACGATGGTCCCGCCCACATCCAGAGGAGCCCCGTTTCCCCCTCGTAGCTCGAGATGAGGGATGCTTTCCCTGCTTTCAACGGCAAAAAATTCCCGGCGTTCCCGTCGCATCTCAAGAGGAGGCACTCTCAACAGGAAAGGCGAGAGGAACTCCATGGTCGTACCACCATTCCAAGAGTCCCCCAGATGTCTCAGTCCATTCCAGAGGAACCTCTTTGCCCTGCACTGGCTCATCTTTCACGCCGAGGATCGACTCACACCACGGTGGCACGTGGGACAGCCCTGTGGGAAAGCCTCGAGGGAAAGCCTCGAGGGAAAACCACAGATCCTTTGATCCAAGCGACGGGAATCGTGACATTGCTGCTAAAGCCTGGAAGGAAAGCGCACGCGCATGCCCCCACTCGAGACGAGGCCTGACTCCCCTGGGGAGACTCCAGAAGTACCCAAAGATCCATGTCAGCCCCTGAGAGGAATCCTCGGTTCCGGCCCTGACTCCACACAAGGTTTTTGGCCCCGGTATCGACGGGAGAGGAATCCCGAGAGGCCCCCTAACAACTCGCATGGGGACTGGCCTCTCCTGAGGCCACCAGGCCGGGTCCCTGAGGTCCCCGTCGTAACTCGAGAACACCAGCCGCAAATCGAGAAAATCCAGGAAGTTCTCCCTTCCAGGCGAGATGAGGCCTATTTCCGATGAGGCGTCTGGAGACTAATGACACCTAACCTCTGGAACTTCGAAAGGGTCTTTCACACCCTTGCTGCAACTCAAGAAGTTCACCGCCATACCCGTCTCCACTCGAGAGGAAGCACGATGGTCCCGCCCACATCCAGAGGAGCCCCGTTTCCCCCTCGTAGCTCGAGATGAGGGATCCTTTTCCTGCTTTCAACGGGAAAGAATTCCCGGCGTTCCCGTCGCATCTCAAGAGGAGGCACTCTCAACAGGAAAGGCGAGAGGAACTCCATGGTCGTACCACCATTCCAAGAGTCCCCCAGATGTCTCAGTCCATTCCAGAGGAACCTCTTTGCCCTGCACTGGCTCATTTTTCACGCCGAGAATCGACTCACACCACGGTGTCACGTGGGACAGCCCTGTGGGAAAGCCTCGAGGGAAGCCTGGAGCGAAAACCGCAGATCCTTTGATCCACGCGACGGGAAGCGTGACATTGCTCCTACAGCCTGGAAGGAAAGTGCACGTGCATGCCCCCACACGAGACGAGGCCTGTCTCCCCTGGCGAGACTCCAGAAGTACCCAAAGATCCATATCAGTCCCTGAGGGGAATCCTCGGTTCCGGCCCTGACTCCACACAAGGTTTTTGGCCCCAGTATCGACGGGAGAGGAATCCCGAGGGGCCCCCTAGCAACTCGCCTAGGGACTGGCCTCTCCTGAGGCCACCAGGGCGGGTCCCTGAGGTCCCCGTCGTAACTCGAGAACACCTGCCGCAACTCGAGAAAATCAAGGAAGTTCTCCCTTCCAGGCGAGATGAGGCCTATTTCCGATGAGGCGTCTGGAGACTAATGACACCTAACCTCTGGAACTTCGAAAGGGTCTTTCACACCCTTGCTGCAACTCAAGAAGTTCACCGCCATACCCGTCTCCACTCGAGAGAAAGCACGATGGTCCCGCCCACATCCAGAGGAGCCCCGTTTCCCCCTCGTAGCTCGAGATGAGGGATCCTTTCCCTGCTTTCAACGGGAAAGAATTCCCGGCGTTCCCGTCGCATCTCAAGAGGAGGCACTCTCAACAGGAAAGGCGAGAGGAACTCCATGGTCGTACCACCATTCCAAGAGTCCCCCAGATGTCTCAGTCCATTCCAGAGGAACCTCTTTGCCCTGCACTGGCTCATCTTTCACGCCGAGGATCGACTCACACCACGGTGGCACGTGGGACAGCCCTGTGGGAAAGCCTCGAGGGAAAACCACAGATCCTTTGATCCACGCGACGGGAAGCGTGACATTGCTGCTACAGCCTGGAAGGAAAGTGCACGTGCATGCCCCCACTCGAGACGAGGCCTGACTCCCCTGGCGAGACTCCAGAAGTACCCAAAGATCCATGTCAGCCCCTGAGAGGAATCCTCGGTTCCGGCCCTGACTCCACACAAGGTTTTTGGCCCCGGTATCGACGGGAGAGGAATCCCGAGAGGCCCCCTAGCAACTCGCATGGGGACTGGCCTCTCCTGAGGCCACCAGGGCGGGTCCCTGAGGTCCCCGTCGTAACTCGAGAACACCTGCCGCAACTCGAGAAAATCCAGGAAGTTCTCCCTTCCAGGCGAGATGAGGCCTATTTCCGATGAGGCCTCTGGAGACTAATGACACCAAACCTCTGGAACTTCGAAAGGGTCTTTCACACCCTTGCTGCAACTCAAGAAGTTCACCGCCATACCCGTCTCCACTCGAGAGGAAGCACGATGGTCCCGCCCACATCCAGAGGAGCCCCGTTTCCCCCTCGTAGCTCGAGATGAGGGATCCTTTCCCTGGTTTCAACGGAAAAGAATTCCCGGCGTTCCCGTCGCATCTCAAGAGGAGGCACTCTCAACAGGAAAGGCGAGAGGAACTCCATGGTCGTACCACCATTCCAAGAGTCCCCCAGATGTCTCAGTCCATTCCAGAGGAACCTCTTTGCCCTGCACTGGCTCATCTTTCACGCCGAGGATCGACTCACAACACGGTGGCACGTGGGACAGCCCTGTGGGAAAGCCTCGAGGGAAAGCCTCGAGGGAAAACCACAGATCCTTTGATCCACGCGACGGGAAGCGTGACATTGCTGCTACAGCCTGGAAGGAAAGCGCACGTGCATGCCCCCACGCGAGACGAGGTCTGACTCCCCTGGGGAGACTCCAGAAGTACCCAAAGATCCATGTCAGCCCCTGAGAGGAATCCTCGGTTCCGGCCTTGACTCCACACAAGCTTTTTGGCCCCAGTATCGACGGGAGAGGAATCCCGAGAGGCCCCCTAGCAACTCGCATGGGGACTGGCCTCTCCGGAGGCCACCAGGGCGGGTCCCTGAGGTCCCCGTCGTAACTCGAGAACACCTGCCGCAACTCGAGAAAATCCAGGAAGTTCTCCCTTCCAGGCGAGATGAGGCCTATTTCCGATGAGGCCTCTGGAGACTAATGACACCTAACCTCTGGAACTTCGAAAGGGTCTTTCACACCCTTGCTGCAACTCAAGAAGTTCACCGCCATATCCGTCTCCACTCGAGAGGAAGCACGATGGTCCCGCCCACATCCAGAGGAGCCCCGTTTCCCCCTCGTAGCTCGAGATGAGGGATCCTTTCCCTGCTTTCAACGGGAAAGAATTCCCGGCGTTCCCGTCGCATCTCAAGAGGAGGCACTCTCAACAGGAAAGGCGAGAGGAACTCCATTGTCGTACCACCATTCCAAGAGTCCCCCAGATGTCTCAGTCCATTCCAGAGGAAGCTCTTTGCCCTGCACTGGCTCATCTTTCACGCCGAGGATCGACTCACACCACAGTGGCACGTGGGACAGCCCTGTGGGAAAGCCTCGAGGGAAACCTCGAGGGAAAACCACAGATCCTCTGATCCACGTGACGGGAAGCGTGACATTGCTGCTACAGCCTGAAAGGAAAGCGCACGTGCATGCCCCTACTCGAGACGAGGCCTGACTCCACTGGGGTGACTCCAGAAGTACCCAAAGATCCATGTCAGCCCCTGAGAGGAATCCTCGGTTCCGGCCCTGACTCCACACAAGGTTTTTGGCCCCGGTATCGACGGGAGAGGAATCCCGAGAGGCCCCCTAGCAACTCGCATGGGGACTGGCCTTTCCTGAGGCCACCAGGGCGGGTCCCTGAGGTCCCTGTCGTAACTCGAGAACACCTGCCGCAACTCGAGAAAATCCAGGAAGTTCTCCCTTCCAGGCGAGATGAGGCCTATTTCCGATGAGGCCTCTGGAGACTAATGACACCAAACCTCTGGAACTTCGAAAGGGTCTTTCACACCCTTGCTGCAACTCAAGAAGTTCACCGCCATACCCGTCTCCACTCGAGAGGAAGCACGATGGTCCCGCCCACATCCAGAGGAGCCCCGTTTCCCCCTCGTAGCTCGAGATGAGGGATCCTTTCCCTGCTTTCAACGGGTAAGAATTCCCGGCGTTCCCGTCGCATCTCAAGAGGAGGCACTCTCAACAGGAAAGGCGAGAGGAACTCCATGGTCGTACCACCATTCCAAGAGTCCCCCAGATGTCTCAGTCCATTCCAGAGGAACCTCTTTGCCCTGCACTGGCTCATCTTTCACGCCGAGGATCGACTCACAACACGGTGGCACGTGGGACAGCCCTGTGGGAAAGCCTCGAGGGAAAACCACAGATCCTTTGATCCACGCGACGGGAAGCTTGACATTGCTGCTACAGCCTGGAAGGAAAGTGCACGTGCATGCCCCCACTCGAGACGAGGCCTGACTCCCCTGGGGAGACTCCAGAAGTACCCAAAGATCCATGTCAGCCCCTGAGAGGAATCCTCGGTTCCGGCCCTGACTCCACACAAGGTTTTTGGCCCCGGTATCGACGGGAGAGGAATCCCGAGAGGCCCCCTAGCAACTCGCATGGGGACTTGCCTCTCCTGAGGCCACCAGGGCGGGTCCCTGAGGTCCCCGTCGTAACTCGAGAACACCTGCCGCAACTCGAGAAAATCCAGGAAGTTCTCCCTTCCAGGCGAGATGAGGCCTATTTCCGATGAGGCGTCTGGAGACTAATGACACCTAACCTCTGGAACTTCGAAAGGGTCTTTCACACCCTTGCTGCAACTCAAGAAGTTCACCGCCATACCCGTCTCCACTCGAGAGGAAGCACGATGGTCCCGCCCACATCCAGAGGAGCCCCGTTTTCCCCTCGTAGCTCGAGATGAGGGATCCTTTCCCTGGTTTCAACGGGAAAGAATTCCCGGCGTTCCCGTCGCATCTCAAGAGGAGGCACTCTCAACAGGAAAGGCGAGAGGAACTCCATGGTCGTACCACCATTCCAAGAGTCCCCCAGATGTCTCAGTCCATTCCAGAGGAACCTCTCTGCCCTGCACTGGCTCATCTTTCACGCCGAGGATCGACTCACACCACGGTGGCACGTGGGACAGCCCTGTGGGAAAGCCTCGAGGGAAAGCCTCGAGGAAAAACCACAGATCCTTTGATCCAAGCGACGGGAATCGTGACATTGCTGCTAAAGCCTGGAAGGAAAGTGCACGTGCATGCCCCCACTCGAGACGAGGCCTGACTCCCCTGGGGAGACTCCAGAAGTACCCAAAGATCCATGTCAGCCCCTGAGAGGAATCCTCGGTTCCGGCCCTGACTCCACACAAGGTTTTTGGCCCCGGTATCGACGGGAGAGGAATCCCGAGAGGCCCCCTAACAACTCGCATGGGGACTGGCCTCTCCTGAGGCCACCAGGCCGGGTCCCTGAGGTCCCCGTCGTAACTCGAGAACACCAGCCGCAAATCGAGAAAATCCAGGAAGTTCTCCCTTCCAGGCGAGATGAGGCCTATTTCCGATGAGGCGTCTGGAGACTAATGACACCTAACCTCTGGAACTTCGAAAGGGTCTTTCACACCCTTGCTGCGACTCAAGAAGTTCACCGCCATACCCGTCTCCACTCGAGAGGAAGCACGATGGTCCCGCCCACATCCAGAGGAGCCCCGTTTCCCCCTCGTAGCTCGAGATGAGGGATCCTTTCCCTGCTTTCAACGGGAAAGAATTCCCGGCGTTCCCATCGCATCTCAAGAGGAGGCACTCTCAACAGGAAAGGCGACAGGAACTCCATGGTCGTACCACCATTCCAAGAGTCCCCCAGATGTCTCAGTCCATTCCAGAGGAACCTCTTTGCTCTGCACTGGCTCATTTTTCACGCCGAGAATCGACTCACACCACGGTGTCACGTGGGACAGCCCTGTGGGAAAGCCTCGAGGGAAGCCTTGAGCGAAAACCGCAGATCCTTTGATCCACGCGACGGGAAGCGTGACATTGCTCCTACAGCCTGGAAGGAAAGTGCACGTGCATGCCCCCACACGAGACGAGGCCTGTCTCCCCTGGCGAGACTCCAGAAGTACCCAAAGATCCATATCAGTCCCTGAGGGGAATCCTCGGTTCCGGCCCTGACTCCACACAAGGTTTTTGGCCCCGGTATCGACGGGAGAGGAATCCCGAGGGGCCCCCTAGCAACTCGCCTAGGGACTGGCCTCTCCTGAGGACACCAGGGCGGGTCCCTGAGGTCCCCGTCGTAACTCGAGAACACCTGCCGCAACTCGAGAAAATCAAGGAAGTTCTCCCTTCCAGGCGAGATGAGGCCTATTTCCGATGAGGCGTCTGGAGACTAATGACACCTAACCTCTGGAACTTCGAAAGGGTCTTTCACACCCTTGCTGCAACTCAAGAAGTTCACCGCCATACCCGTCTCCACTCGAGAGAAAGCACGATGGTCCCGCCCACATCCAGAGGAGCCCCGTTTCCCCCTCGTAGCTCGATATGAGGGATCCTTTCCCTGCTTTCAACGGGAAAGAATTCCCGGCGTTCCCGTCGCATCTCAAGAGGAGGCACTCTCAACAGGAAAGGCGAGAGGAACTCAATGGTCGTACCACCATTCCAAGAGTCTCCCAGATGTCTCAGTCCATTCCAGAGGAACCTCTTTGCCCTGCACTGGCTCATCTTTCACGCCGAGGATCGACTCACACCACGGTGGCACGTGGGACAGCCCTGTGGGAAAGCCTCGAGTGAAAACCACAGATCCTTTGATCCACGCGACGGGAAGCGTGACATTGCTGCTACAGCCTGGAAGGAAAGCGCACGTGCATGCCCCCACTCGAGACGAGGCCTGACTCCCCTGGGGAGACTCCAGAAGTACCCAAAGATCCATGTCAGCCCCTGAGAGGAATCCTCGGTTCCGGCCCTGACTCCACACAAGGTTTTTGGCCCCGGTATCGACGGGAGAGGAATCCCGAGAGGCCCCCTAGCAACTCGCATGGGGACTGGCCTCTCCTGAGGCCACCAGGGCGGGTCCCTGAGGTCCCCGTCGTAACTCGAGAACACCTGCCGCAACTCGAGAAAATCCAGGAAGTTCTCCCTTCCAGCCGAGATGAGGCCTATTTCCGATGAGGCGTCTGGAGACTAATGACACCTAACCTCTGGAACTTCGAAAGGGTCTTTCACACCCTTGCTGCAACTCAAGAAGTTCACCGCCATACCCGTCTCCACTCGAGAGGAAGCACGATGGTCCCGCCCACATCCAGAGGAGCCCCGTTTCCCCCTCGTAGCTCGAGATGAGGGATCCTTTCCCTGCTTTCAACGGGAAAGAATTCCCGGCTTTCCCGTCGCATCTCAAGAGGAGGCACTCTCAACAGGAAAGGCGAGAGGAACTCCATGGTCGTACCACCATTCCACGAGTCCCCCAGATGTCTCAGTCCATTCCAGAGGAAACTCTTTGCCCTGCACTGGCTCATCTTTCACGCCGAGGATCGACTCACACCACGGTGGCACGTGGGACAGCCCTGTGGGAAAGCCTCGAGGGAAAGCCTCGAGGGAAAACCACAGATCCTTTGATTCACGTGACGGGAAGCGTGACATTTCTGCTACAGCCTGGAAGGAAAGCGCACGTGCATGCCCCCACTCGAGACGAGGCCTGACTCCCCTGGGGAGACTCCAGAAGTACCCAAAGATCCATGTCAGCCCCTGAGAGGAATCCTCGGTTCCGGCCCTGACTCCACTCAAGGTTTTTGGCCCCGGTATCGACGGGAGAGGAATCCCGAGAGGCCCCCTAGCAACTCGCATGGGGACTGGCCTCTCCTGAGGCCACCAGGGCGGGTCCCTGAGTTCCCCGTCGTAACTTAAGAACACCTGCCGCAACTCGAGAAAATCCAGGAAGTTCTCCCTTCCAGGCGAGATGAGGCCTATTTCCGATGAGGCGTCTGGAGACTAATGACACCTAACCTCTGGAACTTTGAAAGGGTCTATCACACCCTTGCTGCAACTCAAGAAGTTCTCCGCCATACCCGTCTCCACTCGAGAGGAAGCACGATGGTCCCGCCCACATCCAGAGGAGCCCCATTTTCCCCTCGGTGCTCGAGATGAGGGATCCTTTCCCTGCTTTCAACGGGAAAGAATTCCCGGCGTTCCCGTCGCATCTCAAGAGGAGGCACTCTCAACAGGAAAGGCGAGAGGATCTCCATGGTCGTACCACCATTCCAAGAGTCCCCCAGATGTCTCAGTCCATTCCAGAGGAACCTCTTTGCCCTGCACTGGCTCATCTTTCACGCCGAGGATCGACTCACACCACGGTGGCACGTGGGACAGCCCTGTGGGAAAGCCTAGAGGGAAAGCCTCGAGGGAAAGCCACAAATCCTTTGATCCACGCGACGGGAAGCGTGACATTGCTGCTACAGCCTGGAAGGAAAGCGCACGTGCATGCCCCCACTCGAGACGAGGCCTGACTCCACTGGGGAGACTCCAGAAGTACCCAAAGATCCATGTCAGCCCCTGAGAGGAATCCTCGGTTCCGGCCCTGACTCCACACAAGGTTTTTGGCCCCGGTATCGACGGGAGAGGAATCCCGAGAGGCCCCCTAGCAACTCGCATGGGGACTGGCCTCTCCGGAGGCCACCAGGGCGGGTCCCTGAGGTCCCCGTCGTAACTCGAGAACACCTGCCGCAACTCGAGAAAATCCAGGAAGTTCTCCCTTCCAGGCGAGATGAGGCCTATTTCCGATGAGGCGTCTGGAGACTAATGACACCTAACCTCTGGAACTTCGAAAGGGTCTTTCACACCCTTGCTGCAACTCAAGAAGTTCACCGCCATACCCGTCTCCACTCGAGAGGAAGCACGATGGTCCCGCCCACATCCAGAGGAGCCCCGTTTCCCCCTCGTAGCTCGAGATGAGGGATCCTTTCCCTGGTTTCAACGGGAAAGAATTCCCGGCGTTCCCGTCGCATCTCAAGAGGAGGCACTCTCAACAGGAAAGGCGAGAGGAACTCCATGGTCGTACCACCATTCCAAGAGTCCCCCAGATGTCTCAGTCCATTCCAGAGGAACCTCTTTGCCCTGCACTGGCTCATCTTTCACGCCAAGGATCGACTCACAACACGGTGGCACGTGGGACAGCCCTGTGGGAAAGCCTCGAGGGAAAGCCTCGACGGAAAACCACAGATCCTTTGATCCACGCGACGGGAAGCGTGACATTGCTGCTACAGCCTGGAAGGAAAGCGCACGTGCATGCCCCCACTCGAGACGAGGCCTGACTCCCCTGGGGAGACTCCAGAAGTACCCAAAGATCCATGTCAGCCCCTGAGAGGAATCCTCGGTTCCGGCCTTGACTCCACACAAGCTTTTTGGCCCCGGTATCGACGGGAGAGGAATCCCGAGAGGCCCCCTAGCAACTCGCATGGGGACTGGCCTCTCCGGAGGCCACCAGGGCGGGTCCCTGAGGTCCCCGTCGTAACTCGAGAACACCTGCCGCAACTCGAGAAAATCCAGGAAGTTCTCGCTTCCAGGCGAGATGAGGCCTATTTCCGATGAGGCCTCTGGAGACTAATGACACCTAACCTCTGGAACTTCGAAAGGGTCTTTCACACCCTTGCTGCAACTCAAGAAGTTCACCGCCATATCCGTCTCCACTCGAGAGGAAGCACGATGGTCCCGCCCACATCCAGAGGAGCCCCGTTTCCCCCTCGTAGCTCGAGATGAGGGATCCTTTCCCTGCTTTCAACGGCAAAAAATTCCCGGCGTTCCCGTCGCATCTCAAGAGGAGGCACTCTCAACAGGAAAGGCGAGAGGAACTCCATGGTCGTACCACCATTCCAAGAGAACCCCAGATGTCTCAGTCCATTCCAGAGGAACCTCTTTGCCCTGCACTGGCTCATCTTTCACGCCGAGGATCGACTCACACCACGGTGGCACGTGGGACAGCCCTGTGGGAAAGCCTCGAGGGAAAACCACACATCATTTGATCCACGCGACGGGAAGCGTGACATTGCTGCTACAGCCTGGAAGGAAAGTGCACGTGCATGCCCCCACTCGAGACGAGGCCTGACTCCCCTGGGGAGACTCCAGAAGTACCCAAAGATCCATGTCAGCCCCTGAGAGGAATCCTCGGTTCCGGCCCTGACTCCACACAAGCTTTTTGGCCCCGGTATCGACGGGAGAGGAATCCCGAGAGGCCCCCTAGCAACTCGCATAGGGACTGGCCTCTCCTGAGGCCACCAGGGCGGGTCCCTGAGGTCCCCGTCGTAACTCGAGAACACCTGCCGCAACTCGAGAAAATCCAGAAAGTTCTCACTTCCAGGCGAGATGAGGCCTATTTCCGATGAGGCGTCTGGAGACTAATGACACCTAACCTCTGGAACTTCGAAAGGGTCTTTCACAGCCTTGCTGCAACTCAAGAAGTTCACCACCATACCCGTCTCCACTAGAGAGGAAGCACGATGGTCCCGCCCACATCCAGAGGAGCCCCGTTTCCCCCTCTTAGCTCGAGATGAGGGATCCTTTCCCTGCTTTCAACGGGAAAGAATTCCCGGCGTTCCCGTCACATCTCAAGAGGAGGCACTCTCAACAGGAAAGGCGAGAGGAACTCCATGGTCGTACCACCATTCCAAGAGTCCCCCAGATGTCTCAGTCCATTCCAGAGGAACCTCTTTGCCCTGCAATGGCTCATCTTTCACGCCGAGGATCGACTCACACCACGGTGGCACGTGGGACAGCCCTGTGGGAAAGCCTCGAGGGAAAGCCTCGAGGGAAAACCACAGATCCTTTGATCCACGTGACGGGAAGAGTGACATTGCTGCTACAGCCTGAAAGGAAAGCGCACGTGCATGCCCCCACTCGAGACGAGGCCTGACTCCACTGGGGTGACTCCAGAAGTACCCAAAGATCCATGTCAGCCCCTGAGAGGAATCCTCGGTTCCGGCCCTGACTCCACACAAGGTTTTTGGCCCCGGTATCGACGGGAGAGGAATCCCGAGAGGCCCCCTAGCAACTCGCATGGGGACTGGCCTCTCCGGAGGCCACCAGGGCGGGTCCCTGAGGTCCCCGTCGTAATTCGAGAACACCTGCCGCAACTCGAGAAAATCCAGGAAGTTCTCCCTTCCAGGCGAGATGAGGCCTATTTCCGATGAGGCCTCTGGAGACTAATGACACCAAACCTCTGGAACTTCGAAAGGGTCTTTCACACCCTTGCTGCAACTCAAGAAGTTCACCGCCATACCCGTCTCCACTCGAGAGGAAGCACGATGGTCCCGCCCACATCCAGAGGAGCCCCGTTTTCCCCTCGGTGCTCGAGATGAGGGATCCTTTCCCTGGTTTCAACGAGAAAGAATTCCCGGCGTTCCCGTCGCATCTCAAGAGGAGGCACTCTCAACAGGAAAGGCGAGAGGAACTCCATGGTCGTACCACCATTCCAAGAGTCCCCCAGATGTCTCAGTCCATTCCAGAGGAACCTCTTTGCCCTGCACTGGCTCATCTTTCACGCCGAGGATCGACTCACACCACGGTGGCACGTGGGACAGCCCTGTGGGAAAGCCTCGAGGGAAAGCCTCGAGGGAAAACCACAGATCCTTTGATCCACGCGACGGGAAGCGTGACATTGCTGCTACAGGCTGGAAGGAAAGCGCACGTGCATGCCCCCACTCGAGACGAGGCCTGACTCCCCTGGGGAGACTCCAGAAGTACCCAAAGATCCATGTCAGCCCCTGAGAGGAATCCTCGGTTCCGGCCCTGACTGCACACAAGGTTTTTGGCCCCGGTATCGACGGGAGAGGAATCCCGAGAGGCCCCCTAGCAACTCGCATGGGGACTGGCCTCTCCTGAGGCCACCAGGGCCGGTCCCTGAGGTCCCCGTCGTAACTCGAGAACACCTGCCGCAACTCGAGAAAATCCAGGAAGTTCTCCCTTCCAGGCGAGATGAGGCCTATTTCCGATGAGGCCTCTGGAGACTAATGACACCTAACCTCTGGAACTTCGAAAGGGTCTTTCACACCCTTGCTGCAACTCAAGAAGTTCACCGCCATACCCGTCTCCACTCGAGAGGAAGCACGATGGTCCCGCCCACATCCAGAGGAGCCCCGTTTCCCCCTCGTAGCTCGAGATGAGGGATCCTTTCCCTGCTTTCAACGGGAAAGTATTCCCGGCGTTCCCGTCGCATCTCAAGAGGAGGCACTCTCAACAGGAAAGGCGAGAGGAACTCCATGGTCGTACCACCATTCCAAGAGTCCCCCAGATGTCTCAGTCCATTCCAGAGGAACCTCTTTGCCCTGCACTGGCTCATCTTTCAAGCCGAGGATCGACTCACAACACGGTGGCACGTGGGACAGCCCTGTGGGAAAGCCTCGAGGGAAAGCCTCGAGGGAAAACCGCAGATCCTTTGATCCACGCGACGTGAAGCGTGACATTGCTGCTACAGCCTGGAAGGAAAGTGCACGTGCATGCCCCCACACGAGACGAGGCCTGTCTCCCCTGGCGAGACTCCAGAAGTACCCAAAGATCCATATCAGTCCCTGAGAGGAATCCTCGGTTCCAGCCCTGTCTCCACACAAGGTTTTTGGCCCCGGTATCGACGGGAGAGGAATCCCGAGGGGCCCCCTAGCAACACGCATAGGGACTGGCCTCTCCTGAGGCCAACAGGGCGGGTCCCTGAGGTCCCCGTCGTAACTCGAGAACACCTGCCGCAACTCGAGAAAATCAAGGAAGTTCTCCCTTCCAGGCGAGATGAGGCCTATTTCCGATGAGGCGTCTGGAGACTAATGACACCTAACCTCTGGAACTTCGAAAGGGTCTTTCACAGCCTTGCTGCAACTCAAGAAGTTCACCACCATACCCTGCCGGAAGCCAGTGTGAGGAATCCCGCCCGTGACAAGGTCATGAGGAAGGAAGCTGACATAGGCAAGGCGTGCTCAGACTTCAGGGACCCCTCTGGATATTCCTAAGCATGTACCCCAGCAAAAATCTGCTGGCTTTTGTGCTCTGCTTTTCCACTTTTCTGATATTCTCTGGAAAAAAGTCAATTCAGGGTTTTAGTCTTCTGCATTTGAAAGGGATGTTTCAGTTAAACCCCTCTGATAGCTCTCTAGTCTGCCTAACAGGTTCCCCAGACCTCTTACAGCTTGTGAATTGCTTACAGCCCCCCAACCGCGAGAGGCACAAAGCTTACAGCTTGTGAATTGCTTACAGCCCCCCAACCGCGGGAGGCACAAAGCTTAAAAGCATCTTAAAGATACAGAGCCTTTTCTAAAGAGTTAAAAATTATATTGGTAGAGGGTTTTCACTGTTGACTCAAGGATTGCTGCCAGACCTCCTTATTCTTTATCTTTTAGGCACCTGGAAGGATGTTAATGTAAGCAGGATGTAGAAAAAGATACATAGTAGTTTTGATGTTAGCAACACTAGACTTTTGAGTTAATTGCTTCTCTTTTGCTATAAATCACTGCACTCCCTCTACTTGTTATAAGTTGCTGTATCCTTGCTGTCTAAGAATGTAACTTTCTTTAGTGCTTTCCGAGAGTGGTACCAGACCTTGGGAAGATCAACACAAATAAGTCTTGTGGTTGACAAACCCTTATCAGAAAAAAGGCTGTAAAATGTTAATTGGCCCTTTTGGTTGGAAGATGATGTAAATTACCTAAGACTTGTGTATACAATTAGGTATGCAGAGAGAAAAGCCTGGTTTTGATAAGAGTCTGGACTGCTAACGCTGCATAACTTTGTGTTACCCATTGATCTCCATGTTTTATCAAAAGTATAAAAGGCCTTCTGAACAATAAAGGACGGGACCAGATTCTCAGACCAGTTTCTCGGACTAGTCTCGGCCTGGTTTCTTGGGAATCTGGCTCCCCCCCTGTCTCTCTCTCTCTCTCTTTTTCTCTCCCTTTTCTTCCCTCTGCTCTTTACTTTAATTTCAGGCTGAATTTCCATCTGGGGCGCGGAGGCTCGCCAGGTCTACTTATTTGCCCTGGTTATTAAGATCCGCGAGAAAGGGAGCTTAAGGCGAGGCACCCTTAGATATTCAAGCGGGCACCGGTGGCCCAACGTAGATGGTGCAAATTCCTTGTCTGGAATTTTATTGGTCTTCCGCGTAAACCAAGCTATTCAGCCCTCTTTCTCCACTTAATCTTCCTACTGCACTACAGTTTCTTAATCTAATCTTATATTAATAAATAAACAAGTCTTTCCACGCCAACGCCGTCCACCCTTCGAATTCCCTGGATCCACCGGGGCTGGACCCCGGCAAGTGGCGCCCGGAACAGGCTATTCGAAGGTAGGTTCCTCGGAGCAAAAGCTCCCCCCGGAGCACTCTCTGTAGCTCCCCCCGGAGCACTCTCTGTTGCTCCCCCCGGAGCACTCTCTGTTGCTCCCCCCCGGAGTGACTTAATCACTCCCCCCGGAGTACTTTCGGGTACTCCCCCAGTGTTGAGTGTTCGGGACGGCTAGGACCCCACTCAGGGTGCCGCGGACCCCCCTGTAGGATAGACAGGGTGAGGAGGAGTGGGAAGTGTTCAAGGGTTTAAGAGAAACCTGGTGCTCTAGAGGTTGAAAAGAAACCTGCTATCTTAGGGTTGAAAACAAAACCCCCCTCGCCAAAGGTAAAACCTTTTTGTTGAGGTAGACTTTTCTATAAGACTTAATTTTCTGACATGGGTAACAGTGAATCAAAAGAAAGACAGCTTTTTACAGGAGTAATCTTGCAGTTACTAACTAAACGAGGAATTAAAGTTAAAAAATCCAATATTCATTCATTTTTTTCCTTTGTACAAGAACAGTGTCCCTGGTTTCCAGAAGAAGGCACTGTTAACTTAGACACCTGGGAGAGAGTAGGAAAACAACTAAAAACTTACCATGCTGAACATGGCTCACAAAAGGTGCCTACTGACGCCTTTTCCTTATGGAATATAATTAGGGACGCTCTAGACCCTGCCCCTGAATCTGAAAAGGTACATCTTAAAGAGGAAAGTGCAGAGAAAAAGGTATCTATCGAAGAGGAGAGTGATGAAAAGGAGGCTACACCTAACTATCGGCAGTTGAGTCAAATGATAGCTGCAATGACTGCCCAAGAAAAGGTAATAGATAGAGATGACAAAAAAGAGCAGCTTTCAGATGAGGAAGATTTGGAAGAGGAAGTAAGTCAAGATCATTCTGATGAGGACTGGTCTTTATTAAATAAAGATGCTCCAAGGAGTTTA
Source organism: Capricornis sumatraensis (assembly GCF_032405125.1). Classification (NCBI taxonomy): domain Eukaryota; kingdom Metazoa; phylum Chordata; class Mammalia; order Artiodactyla; family Bovidae; genus Capricornis; species Capricornis sumatraensis. The sequence goes on along the minus strand of NW_027184615.1, from coordinate 3,265,689 downwards.
AGAGAAACTTCTCCAATTAGATTATCTGCTCCAAAGAGTTTAATAAAAACTTCCCCAACCAGACCACCTGCTTCCACAAATTCAAGAGAAATTTCCTTAATTAAGCCTTCTGCTTCCAGAGGCTCAAGACAAATGTCCCCCATCAGATTATATGCACCTGAGAGTTTAAGGCCAGATTCCCCAGATAAAACATCCGTAAGACCTAAACACAGAACGGATAAAAAATTCCCAAAGTACGAAGAAAGTGACATAGGACACCCCTTGCCCCCCCCCCCTCCCTATAAGGGTGAGGGGCCTCCACTAGAAGCTCCCCGAAGAAGAGTTTTCTCTAGCCCAGATGATGAACTTGATCCCCACCTTGAGGCTTGTTTCCCCATAATATTTGGTGGAAGTGGTGGGAGAACAGCCCCCCACTGGGAACCCATTCCAATGAAAATGATTAAAGAACTCAAACAGGCTTGTGCTTTGTATGGGCCTAAAGCCCCGTACACTGTATCATTGGTGGAAGCTTTAGCGGGCAGATGGATGACACCCCATGACTGGAAGACAGTCGCTAAAGCTTGTCTGTCTGGAGGTCAATATGTACTTTGGAGAACTGAATATGAAGATCTAGCCCAAAAACAGGCTGATGCTAACCAAAAATATGGCCCAAGATATATTATAAAAAATATGTTGGCAGGGACTAATGATTTTGGAACACTTAGAGATCAAATGGGATTAGATAAAACCACTTTAGATCAAGTAACCGCCTGCGCCCTTGGGGCTTGGCGTTTGTTGCCTGAAGGGAAAGAATCTACCTCTTCCTTCTCAAATGTTAAACAAAAACCAGAAGAGCCATATGAAGACTTTATATCAAGACTTGCAGAGGCAGTCAACAGAGTAATTTCCAACACTGAGGCAGCTAGTATATTGATAAAACAACTGGCATTTGAAAATGCTAATTCTACCTGCCAGGCCATTTTACGTCCTATTAAAAAAACTGGGGAAATAATAGATTATATCAGGCAATGTGCAGATGTAGGACCAGCGATGATGCAGGGCGTTGCCATAGCTGCAGCCATAAAGGGAAATTCTTACCAGCAGGCAGTACAGTCCTTTTTTACAAATAGAAATAACCCGTCAAAGAGTCATTCCAGTAGTCCAGGCCAGAATATTGGTTTATCCAAGGCCTGCTTCTCTTGCGGACGGGAAGGGCACCTTATGCGAGCTTGTCCCCAAAAAGCAGCCGGTTCTTCTCTGCCGAATTCTCCCTCCCCGGCTGTGCCTACTAATCTCCCTAGATCTCTCTGCCCTCGTTGTCAAAAAGGATATCACTGGGCAAAAGAATGTAGGTCACAATTCCATAGAAATGGAGCCTTTTTGGGCCCCGACCAGCAGTCGGGAAACGGATTGAGGGGCCAGCCTCAGGCCCCGACAACAATTGGGGCAGCCTCACTGAACCCATTCATTCCCTTCGTCCCATCGCAGAACTCATCAGAGCAACCCCAGGCAGCGCAGGACTGGACCTCAGTTCCACCACCTCAGCAATATTAACACCAGATAGCCCCACTGTAAAAATACCTACAGGAGTTAAAGGCCCATTACCAACAGGTTTAGTAGGAATTATACTAGGCAGAAGTTCCTTAGCTATGCAAGGTCTCACAATCATCCCTGGAGTAATTGACTCAGATTATACAGGAGAAATCCAGATAATGATTTCACCCCCAACTAAAACTTTCCAAATACATCAGGGACAAAGAATAGCCCAACTTTTGCTTTTGCCTTACCACACTGCAATTGGGCGCACAGCTACTCAAAATGAAAGGCAGGATAAAGGATTTGGGTCTAGTGATATGGTTTTTTGGATAACAGAAATTACTCAGAAACGTCCTATGAAGACTATCCTGATTAATGGCAAGTCTATTGTGGGGTTATTAGACACAGGAGCAGATGTTTCTTGCATTTCAGGAAAAGACTGGCCCAGCTCCTGGCCCACACATACTACTGAAAATAACTTGGTGGGGATAGGAAGAGCCCCCACAATAGCCAAAAGTGCAAAAATTTTAGATTGGCAATTTGAGGATACCCGTGGAACTTTCCAACCTTATGTCGTTCCTTCGCTCCCCCTTACCCTGTGGGGGAGGGACGTGCTATCTCAAATGGGAGTGTTACTTTTTAGCCCTGATGATAAAGTGACCTCTCAGATGTTGCAGATGGGCTATGATCCATCAAAAGGATTGGGTAAACAACAGACAGGAATAATTGAGCCAATTTGCCCAACTCCTCGCAAGCTACGTGCTGGATTGGGATATCCAAATTTATAATTGAGGCCATTGTTTTTGCTGCCGACCCCATCACATGGAAATCTCAAGATCCGGTGTGGGTAGAACAGTGGCCTCTGCATAAGGAAAAATTATTGGCAGCTAAAGCATTAATCTTTGAACAATTAGAATTGGGACATATTGAGCCCTCCAATAGCCCCTGGAACACTCCTATTTTTGTCATTAAGAAAAAATCTGGTAAATGGCGACTTTTACAGGATTTGAGAGCTATTAATGCCACCATGGAGGACATGGGGGCCTTACAGCCTGGGCTCCCTTCCCCAGTAGCCGTTCCAGAGGGATATAATATAATTGTTATTGATTTACAAGATTGTTTTTTCACTATTCCCTTAAATCCTGAGGATAAAAAGCGATTTGCCTTTAGTCTGCCATCAGAAAATCTTAAACAGCCTTATTTACGGTTTCAGTGGAAGGTTCTGCCTCAGGGAATGAAAAATAGCCCTACTTTATGCCAAAAATTTGTTAATGCCGCTCTAGAAGATACTAGGGCTAAATATGAACACGTGTATATGATTCACTATATGGATGATATTTTAATAGCTCATCCTGATAGAGTTCACCTGCAGACTGTGCTCCAGGACCTGACCCAGGCATTGACAGACAGAGGCCTAAAAATTGCCCCAGAAAAAATTCAAATCAATCCGCCCATAACTTACTTAGGAAGAGTCATAAATTCGGAAACGGTGACTCATACCCCGCTGCAATTGAGAAAAGACCATCTTATTACTTTAAATGATTATCAAAAACTCTTAGGTGATATTAATTGGATTAGACCATATTTAAAATTAACCACTGCCGAATTAAAACCTCTTTTTAACACTTTACGCGGGGATCCTGATCCAACCTCAAAAAGACAATTAACAGCTGAGGCTCAAGAAGCCCTAGGCAAAGTAGAAGCAGCCTTATCAAATAGCTATGTAAAAAGAATTGATTTGACGATGACGTGGCAGTTCCTTTGCCTAGCTACTCCAACGGCGCCTACGGGAGTTCTGTGGCAACGCGGCCCTTTAGAATGGATCCATCTTCCTACCCAAGCTAAAAAAGTCGTGGCTTCTTATCCTGGTTTAATTGCCACATTAATGCTAAAAGGAAGGAAGCGGAGCATTGAATTGTTTGGTAAAGAGCCATCAGAGATTGTAATTCCATATAATAAGGAGCAGCTTGATGCTCTTTTAATGTTTGATGAAGACTGGCAGATTGCCATAGGGAATTACTGTGGTCAAATTTTGCATCATTTACCCTCGCATGTTTTACTAAATTTTATGTCTAACCATCCAGTTATTTTTCCTGTCCGGTGTAAACAGTTCCCTATTTCAGATGCTCAGGTAGTCTTTACTGATGGATCGGCTAACGGTAGAGCCTCTATAGTCACAAGAGATCATCAAAAACTTTTGGAAACACAAGAAACTTCAGCTCAAAGGGCTGAAATCACAGCTGTTATTGAGGCCTTTGTTATGTTTGCGGAGAAAGAATTTAACCTTTATTCTGACTCTCAGTATGTGGTCAGGCTGTTTCCACACATTGAGACTGCAGTTTTGCCTGAAAACAAAACTGCTATCTTCCATTTGTTAACTAAACTGCAGCAGCAAATATGGAAAAGAAATCGGGCGTTCTTTATCGGCCACATTCGGGCTCATTCCGGCCTGCCTGGCCCTTTAAATGCTCTCAATGAATTGGCAGATTCGTTAACCAGGATTTCAGTGGCTTCTGTTTTTGAAGAAGCTCGAGCTTCTCACTCACTTCATCACCAAAATGCCACTGCCTTACGATACCAGTTTCAAATTCCTCGAGAATCTGCCCGAGAGATTGTTCGTTCTTGTTCACATTGTCCTACTACCGTGAATGCTTTGCCTCTGGGAGTTAACCCTCGCGGTCTCAAACCTAATGCACTCTGGCAAATGGATGTAACCCATGTCTCTTCATTTGGAAAACTGTCTTTTGTTCATGTAACTGTAGATACCTTCTCTCATGTTATTATTGCCACTGCTCGTACAGGGGAAGCAGTTAAAGATGTAATACAACATCTTTTTACATGCTTTTCCTATCTGGGCTTGCCAAAAGCTTTAAAAACTGATAATGCTCCTGCTTACACTTCTAAATCTTTTCAGCAATTCTGTACAAGATTTCAAATTAAACATAACACCGGCATCCCTTATAACCCACAAGGACAAGCCATTGTGGAAAGAGCACATCAAACACTGAAAATCCATATTCAAAAACTAAAAGAAGGGGAATTTAAATATAGTTCCCCCCATCAGATTTTGCAACATGCTCTTTTCGTAATAAATAACTTAAATGCTGATTCATCCGGAAACACTGCAATGCTTCGCCATTGGTGCCCAGAGCAATTGAATGCAAAACCATTAGTAAAATGGAGGGACCTTCTTTCCGGACAATGGAAAGGTCCTGACCCCTTATTAACCAATGGGCGAGGGTATGCTTGTGTTTTTCCACAGGACGCGGACGCTCCGATTTGGGTTCCAGACAGACTAATTCGCCATGTCTCAGCTCCCCGGATACCAGAATCCCCCGCCACCGCGATCTCTAAAAAGGAAGAAACTCCCTCTTCCCCCGCTCCCTCCGCCAGCACGGGAAACGCCGCTGACCCCAGGACAGCTGACATTGGAGATCCCGGATAGGCGCGGATCGGAGCCACCCACTGGACAGATGTCACGACTTCAGATACAGGATATTGCACCCCCTGATTTTTTGCCTCGCAGGAATCCATTAGGACGCCCAGCTCAGTCAACCCAACAAGCCTCCTTGCCCACCTGGGGACAGATTAAAGCTCTCTGTCGCCAGGCACAGGGGATAGCTACCCTACAGGGATCGTCAGTCTCTCCTGAAAAGGTGTTTATTGCCATGCTTGCCTTGCTCTCTTGCCAGGTAAGCGCTGCTCCCATTCCAACCAAATATTGGGCGTTTCTCCCGGATCCTCCAACTTTCCAAGTTGTTACTTGGAACAGTGACCCCATACGAGTTAGTACAGACCAGCCTCGCCTTTTGGGAGGATCTTATACTTCCTATACAAAAGACCAATACCCTATTAATTTCAATTATACCTTTAAAGGACTAGCAGATGATTTTCCTGTCTGCTTTAATTTTCCTCCTGGCCTTACAGGAGACTTCTTTACCAAGACAGGATGCATTGGAGCCTCCACAAAAGCAGTTATGACAGATTCCCCAACCTCTAAATTTGCATCTATAGGGGATCGGTCTGCTTGGATATTACGAGCCCGTATGCCTGGGGTCCTTGGCCCCTATAAGTCTTTGTCTCTCAAAACTCCATCAGAATATCCAAATTGTGATGATGTTGCTCCCTCAGATGTTATTTGGAAAACTATAGATGATCATTCAGGATATCCGATTTGGAAATCTTGTATTTATAATTCGAGAGTAGATTACAATATGCCGGGAGGAAGAAATTGTGCGATTCAGGACTGGAGCAACCCAAATCCAGGTCAAGACCCTGAGTCTGACGATGACTTTATCAATAGATTGGATAATTGGAAAGAATATTCAATTTCTTGGCCGTTAGTTGCCACCAGACGGCATCATAACCAATTTGTTCCCCCTATGCTGTCTTATATAACTAGAGGTAAAACCTTTTGGCAGCCAGAAATTTGGAGAGCCCTTGCGGCTACCGCCCCTATTATTTTAATCCGACCAAAAAATACCTCTATTTACTCTATTTTAGCTTGTCTACCCTCTCCTTATGTTTTTCTTTTCACTAATGATTCTGAAAGACTTAACATACAATTGAATTATACAGGTGGACCCCATGTAGTGTCTTGTGAACAATGTATGCTTTCATCCTGTTTAACTCCTCAATATAAAGTTTGCTCTTTCATGGTTTTAAAACGTCCGCCCTATCTCATGGTACCTGTAACTGTAGCCACGTATTGGTATGATAACCATGGCCTAGCTGTACTGCAACAGCTACAAGATTTAATGCGAACACGACGGTTTGTGGGCTTACTTGTTTTGGGAATATCAGCTTTGATAACCGCAATTACTTCTGTTACTGTGGCGGCATTATCATTGTCTCAACAAGTGTATACTGCCCAATATGTTGACACCGTATCCAAAAATGTTTCTCTAACGCTGGCAACCCAGGAAATTATAGATAGGAAGCTAGAAATAAGGATTGATGCCTTAGAAGAAGCAGTAATGCATATTGGGAATGAATTACAGAGTCTGAAAATGAAATTGGCTCTTTCATGTCATGCCGATTACCGGTGGATATGTGTTACATCCCTGAAAGTAAATGAGACAGATTTTAAATGGGAGAGGGTCAAAAATCATATTTTAGGTGTCTGGAACAGCTCAGATATTAGTTTAGATTTAGGGAAACTTCATAATCAGATTCAGACCTTGGAACACTCCCGATTAGATTTTACCGCCGCAGGAGAAGCCAATGACTTTTTCCACACCTTCTCTGACTTCATTTCTGGAAAAACTCTTCTGACTACTGTCTCTAGCTATGCTGCTGTGGGTGCCATAATCCTGCTCCTTGTAATCGTGCTTCCTTGTGTTGTCAGGACTCTTCGGCAGAGCATTCGGAATCTCGCGACTGAACTGCACCTAATTTTTTTAAAAAACTAATAAAGAAGGGGGAGTTGCCGGAAGCCAGTGTGAGGAATCCCGCCCGTGACAAGGTCATGAGGAAGGAAGCTGACATACGCAAGGCGTGCTCAGACTTCAGGGACCCCTCTGGATATTCCTAAGCATGTACCCCAGCAAAAATCTGCCGGCTTTTGTGCTCTGCTTTTCCACTTTTCTGATATTCTCTGGAAAAAAGTCAATTCAGGGTTTTAGTCTTCTGCATTTGAAAGGGATGTTTCAGTTAAACCCCTCTGATAGCTCTCTAGTCTGCCTAACAGGTTCCCCAGACCTCTTACAGCTTGTGAATTGCTTACAGCCCCCCAACCGCGAGAGGCACAAAGCTTACAGCTTGTGAATTGCTTACAGCCCCCCAACCGCGGGAGGCACAAAGCTTAAAAGCATCTTAAAGATACAGAGCCTTTTCTAAAGAGTTAAAAATTATATTGGTAGAGGGTTTTCACTGTTGACTCAAGGATTGCTGCGAGACCTCCTTATTCTTTATCTTTTAGGCACCTGGAAGGATGTTAATGTAAGCAGGATGTAGAAAAAGATACATAGTAGTTTTGATGTTAGCAACACTAGACTTTTGAGTTAATTGCTTCTCTTTTGCTATAAATCACTGCACTCCCTCTACTTGTTATAAGTTGCTGTATCCTTGCTGTCTAAGAATGTAACTTTCTTTAGTGCTTTCCGAGAGTGGCACCAGACCTTGGGAAGATCAACACAAATAAGTCTTGTGGTTGACAAACCCTTATCAGAAAAAAGGCTGTAAAATGTTAATTGGCCCTTTTGGTTGGAAGATGATGTAAATTACCTAAGACTTGTGTATACAATTAGGTATGCAGAGAGAAAAGCCTGGTTTTGATAAGAGTCTGGACTGCTAACGCTGCATAACTTTGTGTTACCCATTGATCTCCATGTTTTATCAAAAGTATAAAAGGCCTTCTGAACAATAAAGGACGGGACCAGATTCTCAGACCAGTTTCTCGGACTAGTCTCGGCCTGGTGTCTTGGGAATATGGCTCCCCCCGTGTCTCTCTCTCTCTCTCTTTTTCTCTCCCTTTTCTTCCCTCTGCTCTTTACTTTAATTTCAGGCTGAATTTCCATCTGGGGCGCGGAGGCTGGCCAGGTCTACTTATTTGCCCTGGTTATTAAGATCCGCGAGAAAGGGAGCTTAAGGCGAGGCACCCTTAGATATTCAAGCGGGCACTGGTGGCCCAACGTAGATGGTGCAAATTCCTTGTCTGGAATTTTATTGGTCTTCCGCGTAAACCAAGCTATTCAGCCCTCTTTCTCCACTTAATCTTCCTACTGCACTACAGTTTCTTAATCTAATCTTATATTAATAAATAAACAAGTCTTTCCACGCCAACGCCGTCCACCCTTCGAATTCCCTGGATCCACCGGGGCTGGACCCCGGCAATACCCGTCTCCACTAGAGAGGAAGCACGATGGTCCCGCCCACATCCAGAGGAGCCCCGTTTCCCCCTCGTAGCTCGAGATGAGGGATCCTTTCCCTGCTTTCAACGGGAAAGAATTCCCGGCGTTCCCGTCGCATCTCAAGAGTTGGCACTCTCAACAGGAAAGGCGAGAGGAACTCCATGGTCGTACCACCATTCCAAGAGTCCCCCAGATATCTCAGTCCATTCCAGAGGAACCTCTTTGTCCTGCACTGGCTCATCTTTCACGCCGAGGATCGACTCACACCACGGTGGCACGAGGGACAGCCCTGTGGGAAAGCCTCGAGGGAAAACCACAGATCCTTTGATCCACGAGACGGGAAGCGTGACATTGCTGCTACAGCCTGGAAGGAAAGTGCACGTGCATGCCCCCACTCGAGACGAGGCCTGACTCCCCTGGGGAGACTCCAGAAGTACCCAAAGATCCATGACAGCCCCTGAGAGGAATCCTCGGTTACGGCCCTGACTCCACACAAGGTTTTTGGCCCCGGTATCGACGGGAGAGGAATCCCGAGAGGCCCCGTAGCAAATCGCATGGGGACTGGCCTCTTGAGGCAACCAGGGCGGGTCCCTGAGGTCCCCGTCGTAACTCGAGAACACCTACCGCAACTCGAGAAAATCAAGGAAGTTCTCCCTTGCAGGCGAGATGAGGCCTATTTCCGATGAGGCGTCTGGAGACTAATGACACCTAACCTCTGGAACTTCGAAAGGGTCTTTCACACACTTGCTGCAACTCAAGAAGTTCACCGCCATACCCGTCTCCACTCGAGAGGAAGCACGATGGTCCCGCCCACATCCAGAGGAGCCCCGTTTCCCCCTCGTAGCTCGAGATGAGGGATCCTTTCCCTGCTTTCAACGGGAAAGTATTCCCGTCATTCCCGTCGCATCTCAAGAGGAGGCACTCTCAACAGGAAAGGCGAGAGGAACTCCATGGTCGTACCACCATTCCAAGAGTCCCCCAGATGTCTCAGTCCATTCCAGAGGAACCTCTTTGCCCTGCACTGGCTCATCTTTCACGCCGAGGATCGACTCACACCACGGTGGCACGTGGGACAGCCCTGTGGGAAAGCCTCGAGGAAAGCCTCGAGGGAAAACCACAGATCCTTTGATGCACGCGACGGGAAGCGTGACATTGCTGCTACAGCCTGGAAGGAAAGCGCACGTGCATGTCCCCACTCGAGACGAGGCCTGACTCCCCTGGGGAGACTCCAGAAGTACCCAAAGATCCATGTCACCCCTGAGAGGAATCCTCGGTTCCGGCCCTGAATCCACACAAGGTTTTTGGCCCCGGTATCGACGGGAGAGGAATCCCGAGAGGCCCCCTAGCAACTCGCATGGGGACTGGCCTCTCCTGAGGCCACCAGGGCGGGTCCCTGAGGTCCCCGTCATAAGTCGAGAACACCTGCCGCAAATCGAGAATATCCAGGAAGTTCTCCCTTCCAGGCGAGATGAGGCCTATTTCCGATGAGGCGTCTGTAGACTAATGACACCTAACCTCTGGAATTTCGAAAGGGTCTTTCACACCCTTGCTGCAACTCAAGAAGTTCACCGCCATACCCGTGTCCACTCGAGAGGAAGCACGATGGTCCCGCCCACATCCAGAGGAGCCCCGTTTCCCCCTCGTAGCTCGAGATGAGGGATCCTTTCCCTGCTTTCAACGGGAAAGAATTCCGGGCGTTCCCGTCGCATCCAAAGAGGAGGCACTCTCAACAGGAAAGGCGAGAGGAACTCCATGGTCGTACCACCATTCCAAGAGTCCCCCAGATGTCTCAGTCCATTCCAGAGGAACCTCTTTGCCCTGCACTGGCTCATCTTTCACGCCGAGGATCGACTCACACCACGGTGGCACGTGGGACAGCCCTGTGGGAAAGCCTCGAGGGAAAACCACAGATCCTTTGATCCACGCCACGGGAAGCGTGACATTGCTGCTACAGCCTGTAAGGAAAGGGCACGTGCATGCCCCCACTAGAGACGAGGCCTGACTCCCCTGGGGAGACTCCAGAAGTACCCAAAGATCCATGTCAGCCCCTGAGAGGAATCCTCGGTTCCGGCCCTGACTCCACACAAGGTTTTTGGCCCCGGTATCGACAGGAGAGGAATCCCGAGAGGCCCCCTAGCACCTCGCATGGGTACTGGCCTCTCCTGAGGCCACCAGGGCGGGTCCCTGAGGTCCCCATCGTAACTCGAGAACACCTGCTGCAACTCGAGAAAATCCAGGAAGTTCTCCCTTCCAGGCGAGATGAGGCCTATTTCCGATGAGTCGTCTGGAGACTAATGACACCTAACCTCTGGAAATTCGAAAGGGTCTTTCACACCCTTGCTGCAACTCAAGAAGTTCACCGCCATACCTGTCTCCACTCGAGAGGAAGCACGATGGTCCCGCCCACATCCAGAGGAGCCCCGTTTCCCCCTCGTATCTCGAGATGAGGGATCCTTTCCCTGCTTTCAACGGGAAAGAATTCCCGGCGTTCCCGTCGCATCTCAAGAGGAGGCACTCTCAACAGGAAAGGCGAGAGGAACTCCATGGTCGTACCACCATTCCAAGAGTCCCCCAGATGTCTCAGTCCATTCCAGAGGAACCTCTTTGCCCTGCACTGGCTCATCTTTCACGCCGAGGATCGACTCACACCACGGTGGCACGTGGGACAGCCCTGTGGGAAAGCCTCGAGGGAAAACCACAGATCCTTTGATCCACGCCACGGGAAGCGTGACATTGCTGCTACAGCCTGGAAGTAAAGCGCACGTGCATGCCCCGACTCGAGACGAGGCCTGACTCCCCTGGGGAGACTCCAGAAGTACCCAAAGATCCATGTCAGCCCCTGAGAGGAATCCTCGGTTCCGGCCCTGACTCCACACAAGGTTTTTGACCCCGGTATCGACGGGAGAGGAATCCCGAGAGGCCCCCTAGCAACTCGCATGGGGACTGGCCTCTCCTGAGGCCACCAGGGCGGGTCCCTGAGGTCCCCGTTGTAACTCGAGAACACCTGCCGCAACTCGAGAAAATCCAGGAAGTTCTCCCTTCCAGGCGAGATGAGGCCTATTTCCGATGAGGCGTCTGGAGACTAATGACACCTAACCTCTGGGACTTCGAAAGGGTCTTTCACACCCTTGCTGCAACTCAAGAAGTTCACCGCCATACCCGTCTCCACTCGAGAGGAAGCACGATGGTCCCGCCCACATCCAGAGGAGCCCCGTTTCCACCTCGTGGCTCGAAATGAGGGATCCTTTCCCTGCTTTCAACGGGAAAGAATTCCCGGCGTTCCCGTCGCATCTCAAGAGGTGGCACTCTCAACAGGAAAGGCGAGAGGAACTCCATGGTCCTACCACCATTCCACGAGTCCCCCAGATGTCTCAGTCCATTCCAGAGGAACCTCTTTGCCCTGCACTGGCTCATCTTTCACGCCGAGGATCGACTCACACCACGGTGGCACGTGGGACAGCCCTGTGGGAAAGCCTCGAGGAAAAGCCTCGAGGGAAAACCACAGATCCTTTGATCCATGCGACAGGAAGCGTGACATTGCTGCTACAGCCTGGAAGGAAAGCGCACGTGCATGCCCTAACTCGAGACGAGCCCTGACTCCCTTGGGGAGACTCCAGAAGTACCCAAAGATCCATGTCAGCCCCTGAGAGGAATCCTCGGTTCCGGCCCTGACTCCACACAAGGTTTTTGGCCCCGGTATCGACGGGAGAGGAATCCCGAGAGGCCCCCTAGCAACTCCCATGGGGACTGGCCTCTCCTGAGGCCACCAGGGCGGGTCCCTGAGGTCCCCGTCGTAACTCGAGAACACCTGCCGCAACTCGAGAAAATCCAGGAAGTTCTCCCTTCCAGGCGAGATGAGGCCTATTTCCGATGAGGCGTCTGGAGACTAATGACACCTAAACTCTGGAACTTCGAAAGGGTCTTTCACACCCTTGCTGCAACTCAAGAAGTTCACCGCCATATGCGTCTCCACTCGAGAGGAAGCACGATGGTCCCGCCCACATCCAGAGGAGCCCCGTTTCCCCCTCGTAGCTCGAGATGAGGGATCCTTTCCCTGCTTTCAACGGGAAAGAATTCCCGGCGTTCCCGTCGCATCTCAAGAGGAGGCACTCTCAACAGGAAAGGCGAGAGGAACTCCATGGTCGTACCACCATTCCAAGAGTCCCCCAGATGTCTCAGTCCATTCCAGAGGAACCTCTTTGCCCTGCACTGGCTCATCTTTCACGCCGAGGATCGACTCACACCACGGTGGCACGTGGGACAGCCCTGTGGGAAAGCCTCGAGGGAAAACCACAGATCCTTTGATCCACGCGACGGGAAGCGTGACATTGCTGCTACAGCCTGGAAGGAAAGCGCACGTGCATGCCCCCACTCGAGACGAGGCCTGACTCCCCTGGGGAGACTCCAGAAGTACCCAAAGATCCATGTCAGCCCCTGAGAGGAATCCTCGGTTCCGGCCCTGACTGCACACAAGGTTTTTGGCCCTGGTATCGACGGGAGAGGAATCCCGATAGGCCCCCTAGCACCTCGCATGGGGACTGGCCTCTCCTGAGGCCACCAGAGCGGGTCCCTGAGGTCCCCGTCGTAACTCGAGAACACCTGCCGCAACTCGAGAAAATCCAGGAAGTTCTCCCTTCCAGGCAAGATGAGGCCTATTTCCGATGAGGCGTCTGGAGACTAATGACACCTAACCTCTGGAACTTCGAAAGGGTCTTTCACAACCTTGCTGCAACTCAAGAAGTTCACCGCCATACCCGTGTCCACTCGAGAGGAAGCACGATGGTCCCGCCCACATCCAGAGGAGCCCCGTTTCCCCCTCGTAGCTCGAGATGAGGGATCCTTTCCCTGCTTTCAACGGGAAAGAATTCCCGGCGTTCCCGTCGCATCTCAAGAGGAGGCACTCTCAACAGGAAAGGCGAGAGGAACTCTATGGTCGTACCACCATTCCAAGAGTCCCCCAGATGTCTCAGTCCATTCCAGAGGAACCTCTTAGCCCTGCACTGGCTCATCTTTCACGCCGAGGATCGACTCACACCACGGTGGCACGTGGGACAGCCCTGTGGGAAAGCCTCGAGGGAAAACCACAGATCCTTTGATCCACGCCACGGGAAGCGTGACATTGCTGCTACAGCCTGAAAGGAAAGCGCACATGCATGCCCCCACTCGAGACGAGGCCTGACTCCCCTGGGGAGACTCCAGAAGTACCCAAAGATCCATGTCAGCCCCTGAGAGGAATCCTCGGTTACGGCCCTGACTCCACACAAGGTTTTTGGCCCCGGTATCGACGGGAGAGGAATCCCGAGAGGCCCCGTAGCAAATCGCATGGGGACTGGCCTCTTGAGGCAACCAGGGCGGGTCCCTGAGGTCCCCGTCGTAACTCGAGAACACCTACCGCAACTCGAGAAAATCAAGGAAGTTCTCCCTTGCAGGCGAGATGAGGCCTATTTCCGATGAGGCGTCTGGAGACTAATGACACCTCACCTCTGGAACTTCGATAGGGTCTTTCACACACTTCCTGCAACTCAAGAAGTTCACCGCCATACCCGTCTCCACTCGAGAGGAAGCACGATGGTCCCGCCCACATCCAGAGGAGCCCCGTTTCCCCCTCGTAGCTCGAGATGAGGGATCCTTTCCCTGCTTTCAACGGGAAAGTATTCCCGTCATTCCCGTCGCATCTCAAGAGGAGGCACTCTCAACAGGAAAGGCGAGAGGAACTCCATGGTCGTACCACCATTCCAAGAGTCCCCCAGATGTCTCAGTCCATTCCAGAGGAACCTCTTTGCCCTGCACTGGCTCATCTTTCACGCCGAGGATCGACTCACACCAAGGTGGCACGTGGGACAGCCCTGTGGGAAAGCCTCGAGGAAAGCCTCGAGGGAAAACCACAGATCCTTTGATGCACGCGACGGGAAGCGTGACATTGCTGCTACAGCCTGGAAGGAAAGCGCACGTGCATGTCCCCACTCGAGACGAGGCCTGACTCCCCTGGGGAGACTCCAGAAGTACCCAAAGATCCATGTCACCCCTGAGAGGAATCCTCGGTTCCGGCCCTGACTCCACACAAGGTTTTTGGCCCCGGTATCGACGGGAGAGGAATCCCGAGAAGCCCCCTAGCAACTCGCATGGGGACTGGCCTCTCCTGAGGCCACCAGGGCGGGTCCCTGAGGTCCCCGTCATAACTCGAGAACACCTGCCGCAAATCGAGAATATCCAGGAAGTTCTCCCTTCCAGGCGAGATGAGGCCTATTTCCGATGAGGCGTCTGGAGACTAATGACACCTAACCTCTGGAATTTCGAAAGGGTCTTTCACACCCTTGCTGCAACTCAAGAAGTTCACCGCCATACCCGTGTCCTCTCGAGAGGAAGCACGATGGTCCCGCCCACATCCAGAGGAGCCCCGTTTCCCCCTCGTAGCTCGAGATGAGGGATCCTTTCCCTGCTTTCAACGGGAAAGAATTCCGGGCGTTCCCGTCGCATCCAAAGAGGAGGCACTCTCAACAGGAAAGGCGAGAGGAACTCCATGGTCGTACCACCATTCCAAGAGTCCCCCAGATGTCTCAGTCCATTCCAGAGGAACCTCTTTGCCCTGCACTGGCTCATCTTTCACGCCGAGGATCGACTCACACCACGGTGGCACGTGGGACAGCCCTATGGGAAAGCCTCGAGGGAAAGCCTCGAGGGAAAACCACAGATCCTTTGATCCACGCCACGGGAAGCGTGACATTGCTGCTACAGCCTGGAAGGAAAGCGCACGTGCATGCCCCCACTCGAGACGAGGCCTGACTCCCCTGGGGAGACTCCAGAAGTACCCAAAGATCCATGTCACCCCTGAGAGGAATGCTCGGTTCCGGCCCTGTCTCCACACAAGGCTTTTGGCCCCGGTTTCGACGGGAGAGGAATCCCGAGAGGCCCCCTAGCAACTCGCATGGGGACTGGCCTCTCCTGAGGCCACCAGGGCGGGTCCCTGAGGTCCCCGTCGTAACTCGAGAACACCTGCCGCAACTCGAGAAAATCCAGGAAGTTCTCCCTTCCAGGCGAGATGAGGCCTATTTCCGATGAGGCGTCTGCAGACTAATGACACCTAAACTCTGGAACTTCGAAAGGGTCTTTCACGCCCTTGCTGCAACTCAAGAAGTTCACCGCCATACCCGTGTCCACTCGGGAGGAAGCACGATGGTCCCGCCCACATCCAGAGGAGCCCCATTTCCCCCTCGGAGCTCGAGATGAGGGATCCTTTCCCTGCTTTCAACGG
Organism: Capricornis sumatraensis; assembly: GCF_032405125.1. Taxonomy (NCBI): domain Eukaryota; kingdom Metazoa; phylum Chordata; class Mammalia; order Artiodactyla; family Bovidae; genus Capricornis; species Capricornis sumatraensis. The sequence continues at coordinate 3,250,071 of NW_027184615.1, read as the reverse complement.
GAAAGAATTCCCGGCGTTCCCGTCGCATCTCAAGAGGAGGCACTCTCAACAGGAAAGGCGAGAGGAACTCCATGGTCGTACCACCATTCCAAGAGTCCCCCAGATGTCTCAGTCCATTCCAGAGGAACCTCTTTGCCCTGCACTGGCTCATCTTTCACGCCGAGGATCGACTCACACCACGGTGGCACGTGGGACAGCCCTGTGGGAAAGCCTCGATGGAAAACCACAGATCCTTTGATCCACGCGACGGGAAGCGTGACATTGCTGCTACAGCCTGGAAGGAAAGCACACGTGCATGCCCCCAATCGAGAAGAGGCCTGACTCCCCTGGTGGGACTCCAGAAGTACCCAAAGATCCATGTCAGCTCCTGAGAGGAATCCTCGGTTCCAGCCCTGACTCCACACAAGGTTTTTGGCCCCGGTATCGACGGGAGAGGACTCCCGAGAGGCCCCCTAGCAACTCGCATGGGGACTGGCCTCTCCTGAGGCCACCAGGGCGGGTCCCTGAGGTCCCCGTCGTAACTCGAGAACACCGGCCGCACCTCGAGAGAATCCGGGAAGTTCTCCCTTCCAGGCGAGATGAGGCCTATTTCCGATGAGGCGTCTGGAGACTAATGACACCTAACCTCTTGAACTTCGAAAGGGTCTTTCACACCCTTGCTGCAACTCAAGAAGTTTACCGCCATACCCGTCTCCACACGAGAGAAAGCACGATGGTCCCGCCCACATCCAGAGGAGCCCCGTTTCCACCTCGTAGCTCGAGATGAGGGATCCTTTCCCTGCTTTCAACGGGAAAGAATTCCCGGCATTCCTGTCGCATCTCAAGAGGAGGCACTCTCAACAGGAAAGGCGAGAGGAACTCCATGGTCGTACCACCATTCCAAGAGTCCCCCAGATGTCTCAGTCCATTCCAGAGGAACCTCTTTGCCCTGCACTGGCTCATCTTTCACGCCGAGAATCGACTCAAACCACGGTGGCACGTGGGACAGCCCTGTGGGAAAGCCTCGAGGGAAAGCCTAGAGGGAAAACCACAGATACTTTGATCCACGCGACGGGAAGCGTGACATTGCTGCTACAGCCTGGAAGGAAAGCGCACGTGCATGCCCCAACTCGAGACGAGGCCTGACTCCCCTGGGGAGACTCCAGAAGTACCCAAAGATCCATGTCAGCCCCTGAGAGGAATCCTCGGTTCCGGCCCTGACTCCACACAAGGTATTTGGCCCCAGTATCGACGGGAGAGGAATCCCGAGAGGCCCCCTAGCAACACGCATGGGGACTGGCCTCTCATGAGGCCATCAGGGCGGGTCCCTGTGGTACCAGTCGTAACTCGAGAACACCTGCCGCACCTCGAGAAAATCCAGGAAGTTCTCCCTTCCAGGCGAGATGAGGTCTATTTCCGATGAGGCGTCTGGAGACTGACACGTAACCTCTGGAACTTCGAAAGGGTCTTTCACACCATTGCTGCAACTCAAGAAGTTCACCGCCATACCCGTCTCCACTAGAGAGGAAGCACGATGGTCCCGCCCACATCCAGAGGAGCCCCGTTTCCCCCTCGTAGCTCGAGATGAGGGATCCTTTCCCTGCTTTCAACGGGAAAGAATTCCCAGCGTTCCCGTCGCATCTCAAGAGGAGGCACTCTCAACAGGAAAGGCGAGAGGAACTCCATGGTCGTACCACCATTCCAAGAGTCCCCCAGATGTCTCAGTCCATTCCAGAGGAACCTCTTTGCCCTGCACTGGCTCATCTTTCACTCCGAGGATCGACTCACACCACGGTGGCACATGGGACAGCCCTGTGGGAAAGCCTCGAGGGAAAGCCTCGAGGGAAAACCACAGATCATTTGATCCACGGGACGGGAAGCGTGACATTGCTGCTACAGCCTGGAAGGAAAGCGCACGTGCATGCCCCCACTCGAGAAGAGGCCTGACTCCCCTGGGGAGACTCTAGAAGTACCCAAAGATCCATGTCAGCCCCTGAGAGGAATCCTCGGTTCTGGCCCTGACTCCACACAAGGTTTTTGGCCCCGGTATCGACTGGAGAGGAATCCCGAGAGGCCCCCTAGCAACTCGCATGGGGACTGGCCTCTCCTGAGGCCATCAGGGCGGGTCCCTGTGGTACCCGTCGTAACTCGAAAACACCTGCCGCACCTCGAGAAAATCCAGGAAGTTCTCCCTTCCAGGCTAGATGAGGCCTATTTCCGATGAGGCGCCTGGAGACTAATGACACCTAACCTCTGGAACTTCGAAAGGGTCTTTCACACCCTTGCTGCAACTCAAGAAGTTCACCGACATACCCGTGTCCACTCGAGAGGAAGCACGATGGTCCCGCCCACATCCCGAGGAGCCCCGTTTCCCCCTCGTAGCTCGAGATGAGGGATCCTTTCCCTGCTTTCAACGGGAAAGAATTCCCGGCGTTCCCGTCACAACTCAAGAGGAGGCACTCTCAACAGGAAAGGCGAGAGGAACTCCATGGTCGTACCACCATTCCAAGAGTCCCCCAGATGTCTCAGTCCATTCCAGAGGAACCTCTTTGCCCTGCACTGGCTCATCTTTCACGCCGAGGATCGACTCACACCACGGTGGCACGTGGGACAGCCCTGTGGGAAAGCCTCGAGGGAAAGCCTCGAGGGAAAACCACAGATCCTTTGATCCACGCGACGGGAAGCGTGACATTGCTGCTACAGCCTGGAAGGAAAGCGCACGTGCATGCCCCCACTCGAGACGAGGCCTGACTCCCCTGGGGAGACTCCAGAAGTACCCAAAGATCCATGTCAGCCCCTGAGAGGAATCCTCGGTTCTGGCCCTGACTCCACAGAAGGTTTTTGGCGCCGGTATCGACGGGAGAGGAATCCCGAGAGGCCCCCTAGCAACTCGCATGGGGACTGGCCTCTCCTGAGGCCATCAGGGCGGGTCCCTGTGGTACCCGTCGTAACTCGAAAACACCTGCCGCACCTCGAGAAAATCCAGGAAGTTCTCCCTTCCAGGCGAGATGAGGCCTATTTCCGATGAGGCGTCTGGAGACTAATGACACCTAACCTCTTGAACTTCGGAAGGGTCTTTCACACCCTTGCTGCAACTCAAGAAGTTCACCGACATACCCGTGTCCACTCGAGAGGAAGCACGATGGTCCCGCCCACATCCCGAAGAGCCCCGTTTCCCCCTCGTAGCTCGAGATGAGGGATCCTTTCCCTGCTTTCAACGGGAAAGAATTCCCAGCGTTCCCGTCGCATCTCAAGAGGAGGCACTCTCAACAGGAAAGGCGAGAGGAACTCCATGGTCGTACCACCATTCCAAGAGTCCCCCAGATGTCTCAGTCCATTCCAGAGGAACCTCTTTGCCCTGCACTGGCTCATCTTTCACGCCGAGGATCGACTCACACCACGGTGGCACGTGGGACAGCCCTGTGGGAAAGCCTCGAGGGAAAGCCTCGAGGGAAAACCACAGATCCTTTGATCCACGCGACGGGAAGCGTGACATTGCTGCTACAGCCTGGAAGGAAAGCACACGTGCATGCCCCCACTGGAGACGAGGCCTGACTCCCCTGGGGAGACTCCAGAAGTACCCAAAGATCCATGTCAGCCCCTGAGAGGAATCCTCGGTTCCGGCCCTGACTCCACACAAGGTTTTTGGCCCCGGTATCGACGGGAGAGGAATCCCGAGAGGCCCCCTAGCAACTCGCATGGGGACTGGCCTCTCCTGAGGCCACCAGGGCGGGTCCCTGAGGTCCCCGTAGTAACTCGAGAACACCTGCCGCAACTCGAGAAAATCCAGGAAGTTCTCCCTTCCAGGCGAGATGAGGCCTATTTCCGATGAGGCGTCTGGAGACAAATGACACCCAAACTCTGGAACTTCGAAAGGGTTTTTCACACCCTTGCTGCAACTCAAGAAGTTTACCGCCATACCCGTCTCCACACGAGAGAAAGCACGATGGTCCCGCCCACATCCCGAGGAGCCCCGTTTCCCCCTCGTAGCTCGAGATGAGGGATCCTTTCCCTGCTTTCAACGGGAAAGAATTCCCGGCGTTCCCGTCACAACTCAAGAGGAGGCACTCTCAACAGGAAAGGCGAGAGGAACTCCATGGTCGTACCACCATTCCAAGAGTCCCCCAGATGTCTCAGTCCATTCCAGAGGAACCTCTTTGCCCTGCACTGGCTCATCTTTCACGCCGAGGATCGACTCACACCACGGTGGCACGTGGGACAGCCCTGTGGGAAAGCCTCGAGGGAAAGCCTCGAGGGAAAACCACAGATCCTTTGATCCACGCGACGGGAAGCGTGACATTGCTGCTACAGCCTGGAAGGAAAGCGCACGTGCATGCCCCCACTCGAGACGAGGCCTGACTCCCCTGGGGAGACTCCAGAAGTACCCAAAGATCCATGTCAGCCCCTGAGAGGAATCCTCGGTTCTGGCCCTGACTCCACACAAGGTTTTTGGCGCCGGTATCGACGGGAGAGGAATCCCGAGAGGCCCCCTAGCAAGTCGCATGGGGACTGGCCTCTCCTGAGGCCATCAGGGCGGGTCCCTGTGGTACGCGTCGTAACTCGAAAACACCTGCCGCACCTCGAGAAAATCCAGGAAGTTCTCCCTTCCAGGCGAGATGAGGCCTATTTCCGATGAGGCGTCTGGAGACTAATGACACCTAACCTCTGGAACTTCGAAAGGGTCTTTCACACCCTTGCTGCAACTCAAGAAGTTCACCGACATACCCGTGTCCACTCGAGAGGAAGCACGATGGTCCCGCCCACATCCCGAGGAGCCCCGTTTCCCCCTCGTAGCTTGAGATGAGGGATCCTTTCCCTGCTTTCAACGGGAAAGAATTCCCGGCATTCCCGTCGCATCTCAAGAGGAGGCACTCTCAACAGGAAAGGCGAGAGGAACTCCATGGTCGTACCACCATTCCAAGAGTCCCCCAGATGTCTCAGTCCATTCCAGAGGAACCTCTTTGCCCTGCACTGGCTCATCTTTCACGCCGAGGATCGACTCACACCACGGTGGCACGTGGGACAGCCCTGTGGGAAAGCCTCGAGGGAAAGCCTCGAGGGAAAACCACAGATCCTTTAATCCTCGCGATGCGAAGCGTGACATTCCTGCTACAGCCTGGAAGGAAAGCGCACGTGCATGCCCCCACTCGAGACGAGGCCTGACTCCCCTGGGGAGACTCCAGAAGTACCCAAAGATCCATGTAACCCCTGAGAGGAATGCTCGGTTCCGGCCCTGACTCCACACAAGGCTTTTGGCCCCGGTATCGACGGGAGAGGAATCCCGAGAGGCCCCCTAGCAACTCACATGGGGACTGGCCTCTTCTGAGGCCACGAGGGCGGGTCCCTGAGGTCCCCGTCGTAACTCGAGAACACCTGCCGCAACTCGAGAAAATCCAGGAAGTTCTCCCTTCCAGGCGAGATGAGGCCTATTTCCGATGAGGCGTCTGGAGACTAATGACACCTAACCTCTGGAACTTCGAAAGGGTCTTTCACACCCTTGCTGCAACTCAAGAAGTTCACCGCCATACCCGTGTCCACTCGGGAGGAAGCACGATGGTCCCGCCCACATCCAGAGGAGCCCCGTTTCCCCCTCGGAGCTCGAGATGAGGGATCCTTTCCCTGGTTTCAACGGGAAAGAATTCCCGGCGTTCCCGTCGCATCTCAAGAGGAGGCACTCTCAACAGGAAAGGCGAGAGGAACTCCATGGTCGTACCACCATTCCAAGAGTCCCCCAGATGTCTCAGTCCAATCCAGAGGAACCCCTTTGCCCTACACTGGCTCATCTTTCACGCCGAGGATCGACTCACACCACGGTGGCACGTGGGACAGCCCTGTGGGAAAGCCTCGAGGGAAAGCCTCGAGGGAAAACCACAGATCCTTTGATCCACGCGACGGGAAGCGTGACATTGCTGCTACAGCCTGGAAGGAAAGCACACGTGCATGCCCCCACTCGAGACGAGGCCTGACTCCCCTGGGAGGACTCCAGAAGTACCCAAAGATCCATGTCAGCCCCTGAGAGGAATCCTCGCTTCCGGCCCTGACTCCACACAAGGTTTTTGGCCCCGGTATCGACGGAAGAGGAATCCCGAGAGGCCCCCTAGCAACTGGCATGGGGACTGGCCTCTCCTGAGGCCACCAGGGCGGGTCCCTGAGGTCCCCGTCGTAACTCGAGAACACCTGCCGCAACTCGAGAAAATCCAGGAAGTTCTCCCTTCCAGGCGAGATGAGGCCTATTTCCGATGAGGCGTCTGGAGACTAATGACACCCAACCTCTGGAACTTCGAAAGGGTCTTTCACACCCTTGCTGCAACTCAAGAAGTTCAACGACATAGCCGTGTCCACTCGAGAGGAAGCACGATGGTCCCGCCCACATCCCGAGGAGCCCCGTTTCCCCCTCGTAGCTCGAGATGAGGGATCCTTTCCCTGCTTTCAACGGGAAAGAATTCCCGGCGTTCCCGTCGCATCTCAAGAGGAGGCACTCTCAACAGGAAAGGCGAGAGGAACTCCATGGTCGTACCACCATTCCAAGAGTCCCCCAGATGTCTCAGTCCATTCCAGAGGAACCTCTTTGCCCTGCACTGGCTCATCTTTCACGCCGAGGATCGACTCACACCACGGTGGCACGTGGGACAGCCCTGTGGGAAAGCCTCGAGGGAAAGCCTCGAGGGAAAACCACAGATCCTTTGATCCACGCGACGGGAAGCGTGACATTGCTGCTACAGCCTGGAAGTAAAGCACACGTGCATGCCCCCACTCGAGACGAGGCCTGACTCCCCTGGGGAGACTCCAGAAGTACCCAAAGATCCATGTCAGCCCCGGAGAGGAATCCTCGGTTCCGGCCCTGACTCCACACAAGGTTTTTGGCCCCGGTATCGATGGGAGAGGAATCCCGAGAGGCCCCCTAGCAACTCGCATGGGGACTGGCCTCTCCTGAGGCCACCAGGGCGGGTCCCTGAGGTCCCCGTCGTAACTCGAGAACACCTGCCGCAACTCGAGAAAATCCAGGAAGTTCTCCCTTCCAGGCGAGATGAGGCCTATTTCCGATGAGGCGTCTGGAGACTAATGACACCCAACCTCTGGAACTTCGAAAGGGTCTTTCACACCCTTACTGCAACTCAAGAAGTTTACCGCCATACCCGTCTCCACACGAGAGAAAGCACGATGGTCCCGCCCACATCCAGAGGAGCCCCGTTTCCCCCTTGTAGCTCGAGATAAGGGATCCTTTCCCTGCTTTCAACGGGAAAGAATTCCCGGCATTCCCGTCGCATCTCAAGAGGAGGCACTCTCAACAGGAAAGGCGAGAGGAACTCCATGGTCGTACCACCACTCCAAGAGTCCCCCAGATGTCTCAGTCCATTCCAGAGGAACCTCATTGCCCTGCACTGGCTCATCTTTCACGCCGAGAATCGACTCACACCACGGTGGCACGTGGGACAGCCCTGTGGGAAAGCCTCGAGGGAAAGCCTCGAGGGAAAACCACAGATCCTTTGATCCACGCGACGGGAAGCGTGACATTGCTGCTACAGCCTGGAAGGAAAGCGCACGTGCATGCCCCCACTCGAGACGAGGCCTGACTCCCCTGGGGAGACTCCAGAAGTACCCAAAGATCCATGTCAGCCCCTGAGAGGAATCCTCGGTACCGGCCCTGACTCCACACAAGGTTTTTGGCCCCGGTATCGACGGGAGAGGAATCCCGAGAGGCCCCCTAGCAACTCGCATGGGGACTGGCCTCTCCTGAGGCCACCAGGGCGGGTCCCTGAGGTCTCCGTCGTAACTCGAGAACACCTGTCGCAACTCGAGAAAATCCAGGAAGTTCTCCCTTCCAGGCGAGAAGAATCCTATTTCCGATGAGGCGTTTGGAGACTAATGACACCTAAACTCTGGAACTTCGAAAGGGTCTTTCACACCCTTGCTGCGACTCAAGAAGTTCACCGCCATACCCGTCTCCACTCGCGAGGAAGCACGATGGTCCCGCCCACATCCAGAGGAGCCCCGTTTCCCCCTCGTAGCTCGAGATGAGGGATCCTTTCCCTGCGTTCAACGGGAAAGAATTCCCGGCGTTCCCATCGCATCTCAAGAGGAGGCACTCTCAACAGGAAAGGCGAGAGGAACTCCATGGTCGTACCACCATTCCAAGAGTCCCCCAGATGTCTCAGTCCATTCCAGAGGAACCTCTTTGCCCTGCACTGGCTCATCTTTCACGCCGACGATCGACTCACACCACGGTGGCACGTGGGACAGCCCTGTGTGAAAGCCTCGAGGGAAAGCCTCGAGGGAAAACCACAGATCCTTTGATCCAGGCCACGGGAAGCGTGACATTGCTGCTACAGCCTGGAAGGAAAGCGCACGTGCATGCCCCCACTCGAGACGAGGCCTGACGGCCCTGGGGAGACTCCAGAAGTACCCAAAGATCCATGTCAGCCCCTGAGAGGAATCCTCGATTCCGGCCCTGACTCCACACAAGGTTTTTGGCCCCGGTATCGACGGGAGAGGAATCCCGAGAGGCCCCCTAGCAACTCCCATGGGGACTGGCCGTTCCTGAGGCCACCAGGGCGGGTCCCTGAGGTCCCCGTCGTAACTCGAGAACACCTGCCACAACTCGAGAAAATCCAGGAAGTTCTCCCTTCCAGGCGAGATGAGGCCTATTTCCGATGAGGCGTCTGGAGACTAACGACACCTAACCTCTGGAACTTCGAAAGGGTCTTTCACACCCTTGCTGCAACTCAAGAAGTTCACCGCCATACCCGTGTCCACTCGAGAGGAAGCAGGATGGTCCCGCCCACATCCAGAGGAGCCCCGTTTCCCCCTCGTAGCTCGAGATGAGGGATCCTTTCCCTGCTTTCAACGGGAAAGAATTCCCGGCATTCCCGTCGCATCTCAAGAGGAGGCACTCTCAACAGGAAAGGCGAGAGGAACTCCATGGTCGTACCACCACTCCAAGAGTCCCCCAGATGTCTCAGTCCATTCCAGAGGAACCTCTTTGCCCTGCACTGGCTCATCTTTCACGCCGAGAATCGACTCACACCACGGTGGCACGTGGGACAGCCCTGTGGGAAAGCCTCGAGGGAAAGCCTCGAGGGAAAACCACAGATCCTTTGATCCACGCGACGGGAAGCGTGACATTGCTGCTACAGCCTGGAAGGAAAGCGCACGTGCATGCCGCCACTCGAGACGAGGCCTGACTCCCCTGGGGAGACTCCAGAAGTACCCAAAGATCCATGTCAGCCCCTGAGAGGAATCCTCGGTTCCGGCCCTGACTCCACACAAGGTTTTTGGCGCCGGTATCGACGGGAGAGGAATCCCGAGAGGCCCCCTAGCAAGTCGCATGGGGACTGGCCTCTCCTGAGGCCATCAGGGCGGGTCCCTGTGGTACGCGTCGTAACTCGAAAACACCTGCCGCACCTCGAGAAAATCCAGGAAGTTCTCCCTTCCAGGCGAGATGAGGCCTATTTCCGATGAGGCGTCTGGAGACTAATGACACCTAACCTCTGGAACTTCGAAAGGGTCTTTCACACCCTTGCTGCAACTCAAGAAGTTCACCGACATACCCGTGTCCACTCGAGAGGAAGCACGATGGTCCCGCCCACATCCCGAGGAGCCCCGTTTCCCCCTCGTAGCTTGAGATGAGGGATCCTTTCCCTGCTTTCAACGGGAAAGAATTCCCGGCATTCCCGTCGCATCTCAAGAGGAGGCACTCTCAACAGGAAAGGCGAGAGGAACTCCATGGTCGTACCACCATTCCAAGAGTCCCCCAGATGTCTCAGTCCATTCCAGAGGAACCTCTTTGCCCTGCACTGGCTCATCTTTCACGCCGAGGATCGACTCACACCACGGTGGCACGTGGGACAGCCCTGTGGGAAAGCCTCGAGGGAAAGCCTCGAGGGAAAACCACAGATCCTTTAATCCTCGCGATGCGAAGCGTGACATTCCTGCTACAGCCTGGAAGGAAAGCGCACGTGCATGCCCCCACTCGAGACGAGGCCTGACTCCCCTGGGGAGACTCCAGAAGTACCCAAAGATCCATGTAACCCCTGAGAGGAATGCTCGGTTCCGGCCCTGACTCCACACAAGGCTTTTGGCCCCGGTATCGACGGGAGAGGAATCCCGAGAGGCCCCCTAGCAACTCACATGGGGACTGGCCTCTTCTGAGGCCACGAGGGCGGGTCCCTGAGGTCCCCGTCGTAACTCGAGAACACCTGCCGCAACTCGAGAAAATCCAGGAAGTTCTCCCTTCCAGGCGAGATGAGGCCTATTTCCGATGAGGCGTCTGGAGACTAATGACACCTAACCTCTGGAACTTCGAAAGGGTCTTTCACACCCTTGCTGCAACTCAAGAAGTTCACCGCCATACCCGTGTCCACTCGGGAGGAAGCACGATGGTCCCGCCCACATCCAGAGGAGCCCCGTTTCCCCCTCGGAGCTCGAGATGAGGGATCCTTTCCCTGGTTTCAACGGGAAAGAATTCCCGGCGTTCCCGTCGCATCTCAAGAGGAGGCACTCTCAACAGGAAAGGCGAGAGGAACTCCATGGTCGTACCACCATTCCAAGAGTCCCCCAGATGTCTCAGTCCATTCCAGAGGAACCCCTTTGCCCTACACTGGCTCATCTTTCACGCCGAGGATCGACTCACACCACGGTGGCACGTGGGACAGCCCTGTGGGAAAGCCTCGAGGGAAAGCCTCGAGGGAAAACCACAGATCCTTTGATCCACGCGACGGGAAGCGTGACATTGCTGCTACAGCCTGGAAGGAAAGCACACGTGCATGCCCCCACTCGAGACGAGGCCTGACTCCCCTGGGAGGACTCCAGAAGTACCCAAAGATCCATGTCAGCCCCTGAGAGGAATCCTCGCTTCCGGCCCTGACTCCACACAAGGTTTTTGGCCCCGGTATCGACGGGAGAGGAATCCCGAGAGGCCCCCTAGCAACTGGCATGGGGACTGGCCTCTCCTGAGGCCACCAGGGCGGGTCCCTGAGGTCCCCGTCGTAACTCGAGAACACCTGCCGCAACTCGAGAAAATCCAGGAAGTTCTCCCTTCCAGGCGAGATGAGGCCTATTTCCGATGAGGCGTCTGGAGACTAATGACACCCAACCTCTGGAACTTCGAAAGGGTCTTTCACACCCTTGCTGCAACTCAAGAAGTTCAACGACATAGCCGTGTCCACTCGAGAGGAAGCACGATGGTCCCGCCCACATCCCGAGGAGCCCCGTTTCCCCCTCGTAGCTCGAGATGAGGGATCCTTTCCCTGCTTTCAACGGGAAAGAATTCCCGGCGTTCCCGTCGCATCTCAAGAGGAGGCACTCTCAACAGGAAAGGCGAGAGGAACTCCATGGTCGTACCACCATTCCAAGAGTCCCCCAGATGTCTCAGTCCATTCCAGAGGAACCTCTTTGCCCTGCACTGGCTCATCTTTCACGCCGAGGATCGACTCACACCACGGTGGCACGTGGGACAGCCCTGTGGGAAAGCCTCGAGGGAAAGCCTCGAGGGAAAACCACAGATCCTTTGATCCACGCGACGGGAAGCGTGACATTGCTGCTACAGCCTGGAAGTAAAGCACACGTGCATGCCCCCACTCGAGACGAGGCCTGACTCCCCTGGGGAGACTCCAGAAGTACCCAAAGATCCATGTCAGCCCCGGAGAGGAATCCTCGGTTCCGGCCCTGACTCCACACAAGGTTTTTGGCCCCGGTATCGATGGGAGAGGAATCCCGAGAGGCCCCCTAGCAACTCGCATGGGGACTGGCCTCTCCTGAGGCCACCAGGGCGGGTCCCTGAGGTCCCCGTCGTAACTCGAGAACACCTGCCGCAACTCGAGAAAATCCAGGAAGTTCTCCCTTCCAGGCGAGATGAGGCCTATTTCCGATGAGGCGTCTGGAGACTAATGACACCCAACCTCTGGAACTTCGAAAGGGTCTTTCACACCCTTACTGCAACTCAAGAAGTTTACCGCCATACCCGTCTCCACACGAGAGAAAGCACGATGGTCCCGCCCACATCCAGAGGAGCCCCGTTTCCCCCTTGTAGCTCGAGATAAGGGATCCTTTCCCTGCTTTCAACGGGAAAGAATTCCCGGCATTCCCGTCGCATCTCAAGAGGAGGCACTCTCAACAGGAAAGGCGAGAGGAACTCCATGGTCGTACCACCACTCCAAGAGTCCCCCAGATGTCTCAGTCCATTCCAGAGGAACCTCATTGCCCTGCACTGGCTCCTCTTTCACGCCGAGAATCGACTCACACCACGGTGGCACGTGGGACAGCCCTGTGGGAAAGCCTCGAGGGAAAGCCTCGAGGGAAAACCACAGATCCTTTGATCCACGCGACGGGAAGCGTGACATTGCTGCTACAGCCTGGAAGGAAAGCGCACGTGCATGCCCCCACTCGAGACGAGGCCTGACTCCCCTGGGGAGACTCCAGAAGTACCCAAAGATCCATGTCAGCCCCTGAGAGGAATCCTCGGTACCGGCCCTGACTCCACACAAGGTTTTTGGCCCCGGTATCGACGGGAGAGGAATCCCGAGAGGCCCCCTAGCAAGTCGCATGGGGACTGGCCTCTCCTGAGGCCACCAGGGCGGGTCCCTGAGGTCTCCGTCGTAACTCGAGAACACCTGTCGCAACTCGAGAAAATCCAGGAAGTTCTCCCTTCCAGGCGAGAAGAATCCTATTTCCGATGAGGCGTTTGGAGACTAATGACACCTAAACTCTGGAACTTCGAAAGGGTCTTTCACACCCTTGCTGCGACTCAAGAAGTTCACCGCCATACCCGTCTCCACTCGCGAGGAAGCACGATGGTCCCGCCCACATCCAGAGGAGCCCCGTTTCCCCCTCGTAGCTCGAGATGAGGGATTCTTTCCCTGCGTTCAACGGGAAAGAATTCCCGGCGTTCCCATCGCATCTCAAGAGGAGGCACTCTCAACAGGAAAGGCGAGAGGAACTCCATGGTCGTACCACCATTCCAAGAGTCCCCCAGATGTCTCAGTCCATTCCAGAGGAACCTCTTTGCCCTGCACTGGCTCATCTTTCACGCCGACGATCGACTCACACCACGGTGGCACGTGGGACAGCCCTGTGTGAAAGCCTCGAGGGAAAGCCTCGAGGGAAAACCACAGATCCTTTGATCCAGGCCACGGGAAGCGTGACATTGCTGCTACAGCCTGGAAGGAAAGCGCACGTGCATGCCCCCACTCGAGACGAGGCCTGACGGCCCTGGGGAGACTCCAGAAGTACCCAAAGATCCATGTCAGCCCCTGAGAGGAATCCTCGATTCCGGCCCTGACTCCACACAAGGTTTTTGGCCCCGGTATCGACGGGAGAGGAATCCCGAGAGGCCCCCTAGCAACTCCCATGGGGACTGGCCGTTCCTGAGGCCACCAGGGCGGGTCCCTGAGGTCCCCGTCGTAACTCGAGAACACCTGCCACAACTCGAGAAAATCCAGGAAGTTCTCCCTTCCAGGCGAGATGAGGCCTATTTCCGATGAGGCGTCTGGAGACTAACGACACCTAACCTCTGGAACTTCGAAAGGGTCTTTCACACCCTTGCTGCAACTCAAGAAGTTCACCGCCATACCCGTGTCCACTCGAGAGGAAGCACGATGGTCCCGCCCACATCCAGAGGAGCCCCGTTTCCCCCTCGTAGCTCGAGATGAGGGATCCTTTCCCTGCTTTCAACGGGAAAGAATTCCCGGCATTCCCGTCGCATCTCAAGAGGAGGCACTCTCAACAGGAAAGGCGAGAGGAACTCCATGGTCGTACCACCACTCCAAGAGTCCCCCAGATGTCTCAGTCCATTCCAGAGGAACCTCTTTGCCCTGCACTGGCTCATCTTTCACGCCGAGAATCGACTCACACCACGGTGGCACGTGGGACAGCCCTGTGGGAAAGCCTCGAGGGAAAGCCTCGAGGGAAAACCACAGATCCTTTGATCCACGCGACGGGAAGCGTGACATTGCTGCTACAGCCTGGAAGGAAAGCGCACGTGCATGCCGCCACTCGAGACGAGGCCTGACTCCCCTGGGGAGACTCCAGAAGTACCCAAAGATCCATGTCAGCCCCTGAGAGGAATCCTCGGTTCCGGCCCTGACTCCACACAAGGTTTTTGGCCCCGGTATCGACGGGAGAGGAATCCCGAGAGGCCCCCTAGCAACTCGCATGGGGACTGGCCTCTCCTGAGGCCACCAGGGCGGGTCCCTGAGGTCTCCGTCGTAACTCGTGAACACCTGTCGCAACTCGAGAAAATCCAGGAAGTTCTCCCTTCCAGGCGAGAAGAATCCTATTTCCGATGAGGCGTTTGGAGACTAATGACACCTAAACTCTGGAACTTCGAAAGGGTCTTTCACACCCTTGCTGCGACTCAAGAAGTTCACCGCCATACCCGTCTCCACTCGCGAGGAAGCACGATGGTCCCGCCCACATCCAGAGGAGCCCCGTTTCCCCCTCGTAGCTCGAGATGAGGGATCCTTTCCCTGCGTTCAACGGGAAAGAATTCCCGGCGTTCCCGTCGCATCTCAAGAGGAGGCACTCTCAACAGGAAAGGCGAGAGGAACTCCATGGTGGTACCACCATTCCAAGAGTCCCCCAGATGTCTCAGTCCATTCCAGAGGAACCTCTTTGCCCTGCACGGGCTCATCTTTCACGCCGAGGATCGACTCACACCACGGTGGCACGTGGGAGAGCCCTGTGGGAAAGCCTCGACGGAAAGCCTCGAGGGAAACCACAGATCCTTTGATCCACGCGACGGGAAGCGTGACATTGCTGCTACAGCCTGGAAGGAAAGCACACGTGCATGCCCCCACTCGAGACGAGGCCTGACTCCCCTGGGGAGACTCCAGAAGTACCCAAAGATCCATGTCAGCCCCTGAGAGGAATCCTCGGTTCCGGCCCTGACTCCACACAAGTTTTTTGGCCCCGGTATCGACGGGAGAGGAATCCCGAGAGGCCCCCTAGCAACTCGCATGGGGACTGGCCTCTCCTGAGGCCATCAGGGCGGGTCCCTGTGGTACCCGTCGTAACTAGAGAACACCTGCCGCACCTCGAGAAAATCCAGGAAGTTCTCCCTTCCAGGCTAGATGAGGCCTATTTCCGATGAGGCGTCTGGAGACTAATGACACCTAACCTCTGGAACTTCGAAAGGGTTTTTCACACCCTTACTGCAACTCAAGAAGTTAACCGACATACCCGTGTCCACTCGAGAAGAAGCACGATGGTCCCGCCCACATCCCGAGGAGCCCCGTTTCCCCCTCGTAGCTCGAGATGAGGGATCCTTTCCCTGCTTTCAACGGGAAAGAATTCCCGGCGTTCCCGTCGCATCTCAAGAGGAGGCACTCTCAACAGGAAAGGCGAGAGGAACTCCATGGTCGTACCACCATTCCAAGAGTCCCCCAGATGTCTCAGTCCATTCCAGAGGAACCTCTTTGCCCTGCACTGGCTCATCTTTCACGCCGAGGATCGACTCACACCACGGTGGCACGTGGGACAGCCCTGTGGGAAAGCCTCGAGGGAAAGCCTCGAGGGAAAACCACAGATCCTTTGATCCACGCGACGGGAAGCGTGACATTGCTGCTACAGCCTGGAAGGAAAGCACACGTGCATGCCCCCACTCGAGACGAGGCCTGACTCCCCTGGGGAGACTCCAGAAGTACCCAAAGATCCATGTCAGCGCCTGAGAGGAATCCTCGGTTCCGGCCCTGACTCCACACAAGGTTTTTGGCCCCGGTATCGATGGGAGAGGAATCCCGAGAGGCCCCCTAGCAACTCGCATGGGGACTGGCCTCTCCTGAGGCCACCAGGGCGGGTCCCTGAGGTCCCCGTCGTAACTCGAGAACACCTGCCGCAACTCGAGAAAATCCAGGAAGTTCTCCCTTCCAGGCGAGATGAGGCCTATTTCCGATGAGGCGTCTGGAGACTAATGACACCTAACCTCTGGAACTTTGAAAGGGTCTTTCACACCCTTGCTGCAACTCAAGAAGTTTACCGCCATACCCGTCTCCACACGAGAGAAAGCACGATGGTCCCGCCCACATCCAGAGGAGCCCCGTTTCCCCCTCGTAGCTCGAGATGAGGGATCCTTTCCCTGCTTTCAATGGGAAAGAATTCCCGGCATTCCCGTCGCATCTCAAGAGGAGGCACTCTCAACAGGAAAGGCGAGAGGAACTCCATGGTCGTACCACCATTCCAAGAGTCCCCCAGATGTCTCAGTCCATTCCAGAGGAACCTCTTTGCCCTGCACTGGCTCATCTTTCACGCCGAGAATCGACTCACACCACGGTGGCACGTGGAACAGCCCTGTGGGAAAGCCTCGAGGGAAAGCCTAGAGGGAAAACCACAGATACTTTGATCCACGCGACGGGAAGCGTGACATTGCTGCTACAGCCTGGAAGGAAAGCGCACGTGCATGCCCCCACTCGAGACGAGGCCTGACTCCCCTGGGGAGACTCCAGAAGTACCCAAAGATCCATGTCAGCCCCTGAGAGGAATCCTCGGTTCCGGCCCTGACTCCACACAAGGTTTTTGGCCCCAGTATCGACGGGAGAGGAATCCCGAGAGGCCCCCTAGCAACTCGCATGGGGACTGGCCTCTCCTGAGGCCATCAGGGCGGGTCCCTGTGGTACCCGTCGTAACTCGAGAACACCTGCCGCACCTCGAGAAAATCCAGGAAGTTCTCCCTTCCAGGCGAGATGAGGTCTATTTCCGATGAGGCGTCTGGAGACTGACACGTAACCTCTGGAACTTCCAAAGGGTCTTTCACACCCTTGCTGCAACTCAAGAAGTTCACCGCCATACCCGTCTCCACTCGAGAGGAAGCACGTGGGTCCCGCCCACATCCAGAGGAGCCCCGTTTCCCCCTCGTAGCTCGAGATGAGGGATCCTTTCCCTGCTTTCAAAGGGAAAGAATTCCCAGCGTTCCCGTCGCATCTCAAGAGGAGGCACTCTCAACAGGAAAGGCGAGAGGAACTCCATGGTCGTACCACCATTCCAAGAGTCCCCCAGATGTCTCAGTCCATTCCAGAGGAACCTCTTTGCCCTGCACTGGCTCATCTTTCACTCCGAGGATCGACTCACACCACGGTGGCACGTGGGACAGCCCTGTGGGAAAGCCTCGAGGGAAAGCCTCGAGAGAAAACCACAGATCCTTTGATCCACGCGACGGGAAGCGTGACATTGCTGCTACAGCCTGGGAGGAAAGCGCACGTGCATGCCCCCACTCGAGACGAGGCCTGACTCCCCTGGGGAGACTCCAGAAGTACCCAAAGATCCATGTCAGCCCCTGAGAGGAATCCTCGGTTCTGGCCCTGACTCCACACAAGTTTTTTGGCCCCGTTATCTACGGGAGAGGAATCCCGAGAGGCCCCCTAGCAACTCGCATGGGGACTGGCCTCTCCTGAGGCCATCAGGGCGGGTCCCTGTGGTACCCGTCGTAACTAGAGAACACCTGCCGCACCTCGAGAAAATCCAGGAAGTTCTCCCTTCCAGGCTAGATGAGGCCTATTTCCGATGAGGCGTCTGGAGAATAATGACACCTAACCTCTGGAACTTCGAAAGGGTCTTTCACACCCTTGCTGCAACTCAAGAAGTTAACCGACATACCCGTGTACACTCGAGAGGAAGCACGATGGTCCCGCCCACATCCCGAGGAGCCCCGTTTCCCCCTCGTAGCTCGAGATGAGGGATCCTTTCCCTGCTTTCAACGGGAAAGAATTCCCGGCGTTCCCGTCGCATCTCAAGAGGAGGCACTCTCAACAGGAAAGGCGAGAGGAACTCCATGGTCGTACCACCATTCCAAGAGTCCCCCAGATGTCTCAGTCCATTCCAGAGGAACCTCTTTGCCCTGCACTGGCTCATCTTTCACGCCGAGGATCGACTCACACCACGGTGGCACGTGGGACAGCCCTGTGGGAAAGCCTCGAGGGAAAGCCTCGAGGGAAAACCACAGATCCTTTGATCCACGCGACGGGAAGCGTGACATTGCTGCTACAGCCTGGAAGTAAAGCACACGTCCATGCCCCCACTCGAGACGAGGCCTGACTCCCCTGGGGAGACTCCAGAAGTACCCAAAGATCCATGTCAGCCCCGGAGAGGAATCCTCGGTTCCGGCCCTGACTCCACACAAGGTTTTTGGCCCCGGTATCGATGGGAGAGGAATCCCGAGAGGCCCCCTAGCAACTCGCATGGGGACTGGCCTCTCCTGAGGCCACCAGGGCGGGTCCCTGAGGTCCCCGTCGTAACTCGAGAACACCTGCCGCAACTCGAGAAAATCCAGGAAGTTCTCCCTTCCAGGCGAGATGAGGCCTATTTCCGATGAGGCGTCTGGAGACTAATGACACCCAACCTCTGGAACTTCGAAAGGGTCTTTCACACCCTTGCTGCAACTCAAGAAGTTTACCGCCATACCCGTCTCCACACGAGAGAAAGCACGATGGTCCCGCCCACATCCAGAGGAGCCCCGTTTCCCCCTTGTAGCTCGAGATGAGGGATCCTTTCCCTGCTTTCAACGGGAAAGAATTCCCGGCATTCCCGTCGCATCTCAAGAGGAGGCACTCTCAACAGGAAAGGCGAGAGGAACTCCATGGTCGTACCACCACTCCAAGAGTCCCCCAGATGTCTCAGTCCATTCCAGAGGAACCTCTTTGCCCTGCACTGGCTCATCTTTCACGCCGAGAATCGACTCACACCACGGTGGCACGTGGGACAGCCCTGTGGGAAAGCCTCGAGGGAAAGCCTCGAGGGAAAACCACAGATCCTTTGATCCACGCGACGGGAAGCGTGACATTGCTGCTACAGCCTGGAAGGAAAGCGCACGTGCATGCCCCCACTCGAGACGAGGCCTGACTCCCCTGGGGAGACTCCAGAAGTACCCAAAGATCCATGTCAGCCCCTGAGAGGAATCCTCGGTTCCGGCCCTGACTCCACACAAGGTTTTTGGCCCCGGTATCGACGGGAGAGGAATCCCGAGAGGCCCCCTAGCAACTCGCATGGGGACTGGCCTCTCCTGAGGCCACCAGGGCGGGTCCCTGAGGTCTCCGTCGTAACTCGAGAACACCTGTCGCAACTCGAGAAAATCCAGGAAGTTCTCCCTTCCAGGCGAGAAGAATCCTATTTCCGATGAGGCGTTTGGAGACTAATGACACCTAAACTCTGGAACTTCGAAAGGGTCTTTCACACCCTTGCTGCGACTCAAGAAGTTCACCGCCATACCCGTCTCCACTCGCGAGGAAGCACGATGGTCCCGCCCACATCCAGAGGAGCCCCGTTTCCCCCTCGTAGCTCGAGATGAGGGATCCTTTCCCTGCGTTCAACGGGAAAGAATTCCCGGCGTTCCCATCGCATCTCAAGAGGAGGCACTCTCAACAGGAAAGGCGAGAGGAACTCCATGGTCGTACCACCATTCCTCGAGTCCCCCAGATGTCTCAGTCCATTCCAGAGGAACCTCTTTGCCCTGCACTGGCTCATCTTTCACGCCGACGATCGACTCACACCACGGTGGCACGTGGGACAGCCCTGTGTGAAAGCCTCGAGGGAAAGCCTCGAGGGAAAACCACAGATCCTTTGATCCAGGCCACGGGAAGCGTGACATTGCTGCTACAGCCTGGAAGGAAAGCGCACGTGCATGCCCCCACTCGAGACGAGGCCTGACGTCCCTGGGGAGACTCCAGAAGTACCCAAAGATCCATGTCAGCCCCTGAGAGGAATCCTCGATTCCGGCCCTGACTCCACACAAGGTTTTTGGCCCCGGTATCGACGGGAGAGGAATCCCGAGAGGCCCCCTAGCAACTCCCATGGGGACTGGCCGTTCCTGAGGCCACCAGGGCGGGTTCCTCAGGTCCCCGTCGCAACTCGAGAACACCTGCCACAACTCGAGAAAATCCAGGAAGTTCTCCCTTCCAGGCGAGATGAGGCCTATTTCCGATGAGGCGTCTGGAGACTAACGACACCTAACCTCTGGAACTTCGAAAGGGTCTTTCACACCCTTGCTGCAACTCAAGAAGTTCACCGCCATACCCGTGTCCACTCGAGAGGAAGCACGATGGTCCCGCCCACATCCAGAGGAGCCCCGTTTCCCCCTCGTAGCTCGAGATGAGGGATCCTTTCCCTGCTATCAACGGGAAAGAATTCCCGGCATTCCCGTCGCATCTCAAGAGGAGGCACTCTCAACAGGAAAGGCGAGAGGAACTCCATGGTCGTACCACCATTCCAAGAGTCCCCCAGATGTCTCAGTCCATTCCAGAAGAACCTCTTTGCCCTGCACTGGCTCATCTTTCACGCCGAGGATCGACTCACACCACGGTGGCACATGGGACAGCCCTGTGGGAAAGCCTCGAGGCAAAGCCTCGAGGGAAAACCACAGATCCTTTGATCCACGCGACGGGAAGCGTGACATTGCTGCTACAGCCTGGAAGGAAAGCGCACGTGCATGCCCCCACTCGAGACGAGGCCTGACTCCCCTGGGGAGACTCCAGAAGTACCCAAAGATCCATGTCAGCCCCTGAGAGGAATCCTCGGTTCCGGCCCTGACTCCACACAAGGTTTTTGGCCCCGGTATCGACGGGAGAGGAATCCCGAGAGGCCCCCTAGCAACTCGCATGGGGACTGGCCTCTCCTGAGGCCACCAGGGCGGGTCCCTGAGGTCTCCGTCGTAACTCGAGAACACCTGTCGCAACTCGAGAAAATCCAGGAAGTTCTCCCTTCCAGGCGATAAGAATCCTATTTCCGATGAGGCGTTTGGAGACTAATGACACCTAAACTCTGGAACTTCGAAAGGGTCTTTCACACCCTTGCTGCAACTCAAGAAGTTCACCGCCATACCCGTCTCCACTCGCGAGGAAGCACGATGGTCCCGCCCACATCCAGAGGAGCCCCGTTTCCCCCTCGTAGCTCGAGATGAGGGATCCTTTCCCTGCTTTCAACGGGAAAGAATTCCCGGCGTTCCCGTCGCATCTCAAGAGGAGGCACTCTCAACAGGAAAGGCGAGAGGAACTCCATGGTGGTACCACCATTCCAAGAGTCCCCCAGATGTCTCAGTCCATTCCAGAGGAACCTCTTTGCCCTGCACTGGCTCATCTTTCACGCCGAGTATCAACTCACACCACGGTGGCTCGTGGGACAGACCTGTGGGAAAGCCTCGAGGGAAAAACTCGTGGGAAAACCACAGATCCTTTGATCCACGCCACGGGAAGCGTGACATTGCTGCTACAGCCTGGAAGGAAAGCGCACGTACCTGTCCCCACTCGAGACGAGGCCTGACTCCCCTGGGGAGACTCCAGAAGTACCCAAAGATCCATGTCAGCCCCTGAGAGGAATCCTCGGTTCCGGCCCTGACTCCACACAAGGTTTTTGGACCCGGTATCGACGGGATAGGAATCCCAGAGTCCCCCTAGCAACTCGCATGGGGCTTGGCCTCTCCTGAGGCCACCAGGGCTGGTCCTCGAGGTCCCCGTCATAACTCGAGAACACCTGCCGCAACTCGAGAAAATCCAGGAAGTTCTCCCTTCCAGGCGAGATGAGGCCTATTTCCGATGAGGCGTCTGGAGACTAATGACACCCAACCTCTGGAACTTCGAAAGGGTCTTTCACACCCTTGCTGCAACTCAAGAAGTTTACCGCCATACCCGTCTCCACACGAGAGAAAGCACGATGGTCCCGCCCACATCCAGAGGAGCCCCGTTTCCCCCTTGTAGCTCGAGATGAGGGATCCTATCCCTGCTTTCAACGGGAAAGAATTCCCGGCATTCCCGTCGCATCTCAAGAGCAGGCACTCTCAACAGGAAAGGCGAGAGGAACTCCATGGTCGTACCACCACTCCAAGAGTCCCCCAGATGTCTCAGTCCATTCCAGAGGAACCTCTTTGCCCTGCACTGGCTCATCTTTCACGCCGAGAATCGACTCACACCACGGTGGCACGTGGGACAGCCCTGTGGGAAAGCCTCGAGGGAAAGCCTCGAGGGAAAACCACAGATCCTTTGATCCACGCCACGGGAAGCGTGACATTGCTGCTACAGCCTGGAAGGAAAGCGCACGTGCATGCCCCCACTCGAGACGAGGCCTGACTCCCCTGGGGAGACTCCAGAAGTACCCAAAGATCCATGTCAGCCCCTGAGAGGAATCCTCGGTTCCGGCCCTGACTCCACACAAGGTTTTTGGCCCCGGTATCGACGGGAGAGGAATCCCGAGAGGCCCCCTAGCAACTCGCATGGGGACTGGCCTCTCCTGAGGCCACCAGGGCGGGTCCCTGAGGTCTCCGTCGTAACTCGAGAACACCTGTCGCAACTCGAGAAAATCCAGGAAGTTCTCCCTTCCAGGCGAGATGAGGCCTATTTCCGATGAGGCGTCTGGAGACTAACGACACCTAACCTCTGGAACTTCGAAAGGGTCTTTCACACCCTTGCTGCAACTCAAGAAGTTCACCGCCATACCCGTGTCCACTCGAGAGGAAGCACGATGGTCCCGCCCACATCCAGAGGAGCCCCGTTTCCCCCTCGTAGCTCGAGATGAGGGATCCTTTCCCTGCTTTCAACGGGAAAGAATTCCCGGCATTCCGGTCGCATCTCAAGAGGAGGCACTCTCAACAGGAAAGGCGAGAGGAACTCCATGGTCGTACCACCATTCCAAGAGTCCCCCAGATGTCTCAGTCCATTCCAGAGGAACCTCTTTGCCCTGCACTGGCTCATCTTTCACGCCGAGGATCGACTCACACCACGGTGGCACGTGGGACAGCCCTGTGGGAAAGCCTCGAGGCAAAGCCTTGAGGGAAAACCACAGATCCTTTGATCCAAGCGACGGGAAGTGTGACATTGCTGCTACAGCCTGGAAGGAAAGCGCACGTGCATGCCCCCACTCGAGACGAGGCCTGACTCCCCTGGGGAGACTCCAGAAGTACCCAAAGATCCATGTCAGCCCCTGAGAGGAATCCTCGGTTCCGGCCCTGACTCCACACAAGGTTTTTGGCCCCGGTATCGACGGGAGAGGAATCCCGAGAGGCCCCCTAGCAACTCGCATGGGGACTGGCCTCTCCTGAGGCCACCAGGGCGGGTCCCTGAGGTCTCCGTCGTAACTCGAGAACACCTGTCGCAACTCGAGAAAATCCAGGAAGTTCTCCCTTCCAGGCGAGAAGAATCCTATTTCCGATGAGGCGTTTGGAGACTAATGACACCTAAACTCTGGAACTTCGAAAGGGTCTTTCACACCCTTGCTGCAACTCAAGAAGTTCACCGCCATACCCGTCTCCACTCGCGAGGAAGCACGATGGTCCCGCCCACATCCAGAGGAGCCCCGTTTCCCCCTCGTAGCTCGAGATGAGGGATCCTTTCCCTGCTTTCAACGGGAAAGAATTCCCGGCATTCCCGTCGCATCTCAAGAGGAGGCACTCTCAACAGGAAAGGCGAGAGGAACTCCATGGTCGTACCACCATTCCAAGAGTCCCCCAGATGTCTCAGTCCATTCCAGAGGAACCTCTTTGCCCTGCACTGGCTCATCTTTCACGCCGAGTATCAACTCACACCACGGTGGCTCGTGGGACAGACCTGTGGGAAAGCCTCGAGGGAAAAACTCGTGGGAAAACCACAGATCCTTTGATCCACGCCACGGGAAGCGTGACATTGCTGCTACAGCCTGGAAGGAAAGCGCACGTACCTGTCCCCACTCGAGACGAGGCCTGACTCCCCTGGGGAGACTCCAGAAGTACCCAAAGATCCATGTCAGCCCCTGAGAGGAATCCTCGGTTCCGGCCCTGACTCCACACAAGGTTTTTGGACCCGGTATCGACGGGATAGGAATCCCAGAGTCCCCCTAGCAACTCGCATGGGGATTGGCCTCTCCTGAGGCCACCAGGGCTGGTCCTTGAGGTCCCCGTCATAACTCGAGAACACCTGCCGCAACTCGAGAAAATCCAGGAAGTTCTCCCTTCCAGGCGAGATGAGGCCTATTTCCGATGAGGCGTCTGGAGACTAATGACACCCAACCTCTGGAACTTCGAAAGGGTCTTTCACACCCTTGCTGCAACTCAAGAAGTTCACCGCCATACCCGTCTCCACTCGAGAGGAAGCACTATGGTCCCGCCCACATCCAGAGGAGCCCCGTTTCCCCCTCGGAGCTCGAGATGAGGGATCCTTTCCCTGCTTTCAACGGGAAAGAAATCCCGGCGTTCCCGTCGCAACTCAAGAGGAGGCACTCTCAACAGGAAAGGCGAGAGGAACTCCATGGTCGTACCACCATTCCAAGAGTCCCCCAGATGTCTCAGTCCATTCCAGAGGAACCTCTTTGCCCTGCACTGGCTCATCTTTCACGCCGAGGATCGACTCACACCACGGTGGCACGTGGGACAGCCCTGTGGGAAAGCCTCGAGGGAAAGCCTCGAGGGAAAACCACAGATCCTTTGATCCACGCGACGGGAAGCGTGACATTGCTGCTACAGCCTGGAAGGAAAGCGCACGTGCATGCCCCCACTCGAGACGAGGCCTGACTCCCCTGGGGAGACTCCAGAAGTAACCAAAGATCCATGTCAGCCCCTGAGAGGAATCCTCGGTTCCGGCCCTGACTCCACACAAGGTTTTTGGCCCCGGTATCGACGGGAGAGGAATCCCGAGAGGCCCCCTAGCAACTCGCATGGGGACTGGCCTCTCCTGAGGCCACCAGGGCGGGTCGCTGAGGTCCTCGTCGTTACTCGAGAGCACCTGCCGCAACTCGAGAAAATCCAGGAAGTTCTCCCTTCCAGGCGAGATGAGGCCTATTTCCGATGAGGCGTCTGGAGACTAATGACACCTAACCTCTGGAACTTCGAAAGGGTCTTTCACACCCTTGCTGCGACTCAAGAAGTTCACCGCCATACCCGTCTCCACTCGAGAGGAAGCACGATGGTCCCGCCCACATCCATAGGATCCCCGTTTCCCCCTCGTAGCTCGAGATGAGGGAACCTTTCCCTGCTTTCAACGGGAAAGAATTCCCGGCGTTCCCGTCGCATCTCAAGAGGAGGCACTCTCAACAGGAAAGGCGAGAGGAACTCCATGGTCGTACCACCATTCCAAGAGTCCCCCAGATGTCTCAGTCCATTCCAGAGGAACCTCTTTGCCCTGCACTGGCTCATCTTTCACGCCGAGGATCGACTCACAC
Source organism: Capricornis sumatraensis (assembly GCF_032405125.1). Taxonomy (NCBI): domain Eukaryota; kingdom Metazoa; phylum Chordata; class Mammalia; order Artiodactyla; family Bovidae; genus Capricornis; species Capricornis sumatraensis. Next base: position 3,224,994 of record NW_027184615.1, on the reverse strand, counting down.
CACGGTGGCACGTGGGACAGCCCTGTGGGAAAGCCTCGAGGGAAAGCCTCGAGGGAAAACCACAGATCCTTTGATCCACGCCACGGGAAGCGTGACATTGCTGCTAAAGCCTGGAAGGAAAGTGCACGTGCATGCCCCCTCACGAAACGAGGCCTGTCTCCCCTGGCGAGACTCCAGAAGTATCCAAAGATACATATCAGCCCCTGAGAGGAATCCTCGGTTCCGGCCCTGACTCCACACAAGGTTTTTGGCCCCGCTATCGACGGAAGAGGAATCCCGAGAGGCCCCCTAGCAACTCGCATGGGGACTGGCTTCTCCTGAGGCCACCAGGGCCGGTCCCTGAGGTCCCCGTCGTAACTCGAGAACACCTGCCGCAACTCGAGAAAATCCAGGAAGTTCTCCCTTCCAGGCGAGATGAGGCCTACTTCCGATGAGGCGTCTGGAGACTAATGACACCTAACCTCTGGAACTTCGAAAGGGTCTTTCACACCCTTGCTGCGACTCAAGAAGTTCACCGCCATACCCGTCTCCCCTCGAGAGGAAGCACGATGGTCCCGCCCACATCCAGAGGATCCCCGTTTCCCCCTCGTAGCTCGAGATGAGGGATCCTTTCCCTGCTTTCAACGGGAAAGAATTCCCGGCGTTCCCGTCGCATCTCAAGAGGAGGCACTCTCAACAGGAAAGGCGAGAGGAACTCCATGGTCGTACCACCATTCCAAGAGTCCACCAGATGTCTCAGTCCATTCCAGAGGAACCTCTTTGCCCTGCACTGGCTCATCTTTCACGCCGAGGATCGACTCACACCACGGTGGCACGTGGGACAGCCCTGTGGGAAAGCCTCGAGGGAAAGCCTCGAGGGAAAACCACAGATCCTTTGATCCACGCGACGGGAAGCGTGACATTGCTGCTACAGCCTGGAAGGAAAGCGCACGTGCATGCCCCCACTCGAGACGAGGCCTGACTCCCCTGGGGAGACTCCAGAAGTACCCAAAGATCCATATCAGCCCCTGAGAGGAATCCTCGGTTCCGGCCCTGACTCCACACAAGGTTTTTGGCCCCGCTATCGACGGAAGAGGAATCCCGAGATGCCCCCTAGCAACTCGCATGGGGACTGGCCTCTCCTGAGGCCACCAGGGCCGGTCCCTGAGGTCCCCGTCGTAACTCGAGAACACCTGCCGCAACTCGAGAAAATCCAGGAAGTTCTCCCTTCCAGGCGAGATGAGGCCTATTTCCGATGAGGCGTCTGGAGACTAATGACACCGAACCTCTGGAACTTCGAAAGGGTCTTTCACACCCTTGCTGCAACTCAAGAAGTTCACCACCATACCCGTCTCCACTCGAGAGGAAGCACGATGGTCCCGACCACATCCAGAGGAGCCCCGTTTCCCCCTCGTAGCTCGAGATGAGGGATCCTTTCCCTGCTTTCAACGGGAAAGAATTCCCTGCGTTCCCGTCCCATCTCAAGAGGAGGCATTCTCAACAGGAAAGGCGAGAGGAACTCCATGGTCGTACCACCATTCCAAGAGTCCCCCAGATGTCTCAGTCCATTCCAGAGGAACCTCTTTGCCCTGCACTGGCTCATCTTTTACGCCGAGGATCGACTCACATCACGGTGGCACGTGGGACAGCCCTGTGGGAAAGCCTCGAGGGAAAGCCTCGAGGGAAAACCACAGATCCTTTGATCCACGCGACGGGAAGCGTGACATTGCTGCTACAGCCTGGAAGGAAAGCGCACGTGCATGCCCCCACTCGAGACGAGGCCTGACTCCCCTGGGGAGACTCCAGAAGTACCCAAAGATCCATGTCAGCCCCTGAGAGGAATCCTCGGTTCCGGCCCTGACTCCACACAAGGTTTTTGGCCCCGGTATCGACGGGAGAGGAATCCCGAGAGGCCCCCTAGCAACTCGCATGGGGACTGGCCTCTCCTGAGGCCACCAGGGCGGGTCCCTGAGGTCTCCGTCGTAACTCGAGAACACCTGTCGCAACTCGAGAAAATCCAGGAAGTTCTTCTTCCAGGCGAGAAGAATCCTATTTCCGATGAGGCGTTTGGAGACTAATGACACCTAAACTCTGGAACTTCGAAAGGGTCTTTCACACCCTTGCTGCGACTCAAGAAGTTCACCGCCATACCCGTCTCCACTCGCGAGGAAGCACGATGGTCCCGCCCACATCCAGAGGAGCCCCGTTTCCCCCTCGTAGCTCGAGATGAGGGATCCTTTCCCTGCGATCAACGGGAAAGAATTCCCGGCGTTCCCATCGCATCTCAAGAGGAGGCACTCTCAACAGGAAAGGCGAGAGGAACTCCATGGTCGTACCACCATTCCACGAGTCCCCCAGATATCTCAGTCCATTCCAGAGGAACCTCTTTGCCCTGCACTGGCTCATCTTTCACGCCGACGATCGACTCACACCACGGTGGCACGTGGGACAGCCCTGTGGGAAAGCCTCGAGGCAAAGCCTCGAGGGAAAACCACAGATCCTTTGATCCACGCGACGGGAAGCGTGACATTGCTGCTACAGCCTGGAAGGAAAGCGCACGTGCATGCCCCCACTCGAGACGAGGCCTGACTCCCCTGGGGAGTCTCCAGAAGTACCCAAAGATCCATGTCAGCCCCTGAGAGGAATCCTCGGTTCCGGCCCTGACTCCACACAAGGTTTTTGGCCCCGGTATCGACGGGAGAGGAATCCCGAGAGGCCCCCTAGCAACTCGCATGGGGACTGGCCTCTCCTGAGGCCACCAGGGCGGGTCCCTGAGGTCTCCGTCGTAACTCGAGAACACCTGTCGCAACTCGAGAAAATCCAGGAAGTTCTCCCTTCCAGGCGAGAAGAATCCTATTTCCGATGAAGCGTTTGGAGACTAATGACACCTAAACTCTGGAACTTCGAAAGGGTCTTTCACACCCTTGCTGCAACTCAAGAAGTTCACCGCCATACCCGTCTCCACTCGCGAGGAAGCACGATGGTCCCGCCCACATCCAGAGGAGCCCCGTTTCCCCCTCGTAGCTCGAGATGAGGGATCCTTTCCCTGCTTTCAACGGGAAAGAATTCCCGGCGTTCCCGTCGCATCTCAAGAGGAGGCACTCTCAACAGGAAAGGCGAGAGGAACTCCATGGTGGTACCACCATTCCAAGAGTCCCCCAGATGTCTCAGTCCATTCCAGAGGAACCTCTTTGCCCTGCACTGGCTCATCTTTCACGCCGAGTATCAACTCACACCACGGTGGCACGTGGGACAGACCTGTGGGAAAGCCTCGAGGGAAAAACTCGTGGGAAAACCACAGATCCTTTGATCCACGCCACGGGAAGCGTGACATTGCTGCTACAGCCTGGAAGGAAAGCGCACGTGCATGCCCCCACTCGAGACGAGGCCTGACTCCCCTGGGGAGACTCCAGAAGTACCCAAAGATCCATGTCAGCCCCTGAGAGGAATCCTCGGTTCCGGCCCTGACTCCACACAAGGTTTTTGGACCCGGTATCGACGGGATAGGAATCCCAGAGTCCCCCTAGCAACTCGCATGGGGATTGGCCTCTCCTGAGGCCAACAGGGCAGGTCCTTGAGGTCCCCGTCATAACTCGAGAACACCTGCCGCAACTCGAGAAAATCCAGGAAGTTCTCCCTTCCAGGCGAGATGAGGCCTATTTCCGATGAGGTGTCTGGAGACTAATGACACCTAACCTCTGGAACTTCGAAAGGGTCTTTCACTCCCTTGCTGCAACTCAAGAAGTTCTCTGCCATACCCGTCTCCACTCGAGAGGAAGCACGAAGGTCCCGCCCACATCCAGAGGAGCCCCGTTTCCCCCTAGTAGCTCGAGATGAGGGATCCTTTCCCTGCTTTCAACGGGAAAGAATTCCCGGCGTTCCCGTCGCATCTCAAGAGGAGGCACTCTCAACAAGAAAGGCGAGAGGAACTCCATGGTCGTACCACCATTCCAAGAGTCCCCCAGATGTCTCAGTCCATTCCAGAGGAACCTCTTTGCCCTGCACTGGCTCATCTTTCACGCCGAGGATCGACTCACACCACGGTGGCACGTGGGACAGCCCTGTGGGAAAGCCTCGAGGCAAAGCCTCGAGGGAAAACCACAGATCCTTTGTTCCACGCGACGGGAAGCGTGACATTGCTGCTACAGCCTGGAAGGAAAGCGCACGTGCATGCCCCCACTCGAGACGGGGCCTGACTCCCCTGGGGAGACTCCAAAGTACCCAAAGATCCATGTCAGCCCCTGAGAGGAATCCTCGGTTCCGGCCCTGACTCCACACAAGCTTTTTGGCCCCGGTATCGACGGGAGAGGAATCCCGAGAGGCCCCCTAGCAACTCGCATGGGGACTGGCCTCTCCTGAGGCCACCAGGGCCGGTCCCTGAGGTCCCCGTCGTAACTCGAGAACACCTGCCGCAACTCGAGAAAATCCAGGAAGTTCTCCCTTCCAGGCGAGATGAGGCCTATTTCCGATGAGGCGTCTGGAGACTAATGACACCGAACCTCTGGAACTTCGAAAGGGTCTTTCACACCCTTGCTGCAACTCAAGAAGTTCACCACCATACCCGTCTCCACTCGAGAGGAAGCACGATGGTCCCGACCACATCCAGAGGAGCCCCGTTTCCCCCTCGTAGCTCGAGATGAGGGATCCTTTCCCTGCTTTCAACGGGAAAGAATTCCCTGCGTTCCCGTCCCATCTCAAGAGGAGGCATTCTCAACAGGAAAGGCGAGAGGAACTCCATGGTCGTACCACCATTCCAAGAGTCCCCCAGATGTCTCAGTCCATTCCAGAGGAACCTCTTTGCCCTGCACTGGCTCATCTTTTACGCCGAGGATCGACTCACATCACGGTGGCACGTGGGACAGCCCTGTGGGAAAGCCTCGAGGGAAAGCCTCGAGGGAAAACCACAGATCCTTTGATCCACGCGACGGGAAGCGTGACATTGCTGCTACAGCCTGGAAGGAAAGCGCACGTGCATGCCCCCACTCGAGACGAGGCCTGACTCCCCTGGGGAGACTCCAGAAGTACCCAAAGATCCATGTCAGCCCCTGAGAGGAATCCTCGGTTCCGGCCCTGACTCCACACAAGGTTTTTGGCCCCGGTATCGACGGGAGAGGAATCCCGAGAGGCCCCCTAGCAACTCGCATGGGGACTGGCCTCTCCTGAGGCCACCAGGGCGGGTCCCTGAGGTCTCCGTCGTAACTCGAGAACACCTGTCGCAACTCGAGAAAATCCAGGAAGTTCTTCTTCCAGGCGAGAAGAATCCTATTTCCGATGAGGCGTTTGGAGACTAATGACACCTAAACTCTGGAACTTCGAAAGGGTCTTTCACACCCTTGCTGCGACTCAAGAAGTTCACCGCCATACCCGTCTCCACTCGCGAGGAAGCACGATGGTCCCGCCCACATCCAGAGGAGCCCCGTTTCCCCCTCGTAGCTCGAGATGAGGGATCCTTTCCCTGCGATCAACGGGAAAGAATTCCCGGCGTTCCCATCGCATCTCAAGAGGAGGCACTCTCAACAGGAAAGGCGAGAGGAACTCCATGGTCGTACCACCATTCCACGAGTCCCCCAGATATCTCAGTCCATTCCAGAGGAACCTCTTTGCCCTGCACTGGCTCATCTTTCACGCCGACGATCGACTCACACCACGGTGGCACGTGGGACAGCCCTGTGGGAAAGCCTCGAGGCAAAGCCTCGAGGGAAAACCACAGATCCTTTGATCCACGCGACGGGAAGCGTGACATTGCTGCTACAGCCTGGAAGGAAAGCGCACGTGCATGCCCCCACTCGAGACGAGGCCTGACTCCCCTGGGGAGTCTCCAGAAGTACCCAAAGATCCATGTCAGCCCCTGAGAGGAATCCTCGGTTCCGGCCCTGACTCCACACAAGGTTTTTGGCCCCGGTATCGACGGGAGAGGAATCCCGAGAGGCCCCCTAGCAACTCGCATGGGGACTGGCCTCTCCTGAGGCCACCAGGGCGGGTCCCTGAGGTCTCCGTCGTAACTCGAGAACACCTGTCGCAACTCGAGAAAATCCAGGAAGTTCTCCCTTCCAGGCGAGAAGAATCCTATTTCCGATGAAGCGTTTGGAGACTAATGACACCTAAACTCTGGAACTTCGAAAGGGTCTTTCACACCCTTGCTGCAACTCAAGAAGTTCACCGCCATACCCGTCTCCACTCGCGAGGAAGCACGATGGTCCCGCCCACATCCAGAGGAGCCCCGTTTCCCCCTCGTAGCTCGAGATGAGGGATCCTTTCCCTGCTTTCAACGGGAAAGAATTCCCGGCGTTCCCGTCGCATCTCAAGAGGAGGCACTCTCAACAGGAAAGGCGAGAGGAACTCCATGGTGGTACCACCATTCCAAGAGTCCCCCAGATGTCTCAGTCCATTCCAGAGGAACCTCTTTGCCCTGCACTGGCTCATCTTTCACGCCGAGTATCAACTCACACCACGGTGGCACGTGGGACAGACCTGTGGGAAAGCCTCGAGGGAAAAACTCGTGGGAAAACCACAGATCCTTTGATCCACGCCACGGGAAGCGTGACATTGCTGCTACAGCCTGGAAGGAAAGCGCACGTGCATGCCCCCACTCGAGACGAGGCCTGACTCCCCTGGGGAGACTCCAGAAGTACCCAAAGATCCATGTCAGCCCCTGAGAGGAATCCTCGGTTCCGGCCCTGACTCCACACAAGGTTTTTGGACCCGGTATCGACGGGATAGGAATCCCAGAGTCCCCCTAGCAACTCGCATGGGGATTGGCCTCTCCTGAGGCCAACAGGGCAGGTCCTTGAGGTCCCCGTCATAACTCGAGAACACCTGCCGCAACTCGAGAAAATCCAGGAAGTTCTCCCTTCCAGGCGAGATGAGGCCTATTTCCGATGAGGTGTCTGGAGACTAATGACACCTAACCTCTGGAACTTCGAAAGGGTCTTTCACTCCCTTGCTGCAACTCAAGAAGTTCTCTGCCATACCCGTCTCCACTCGAGAGGAAGCACGAAGGTCCCGCCCACATCCAGAGGAGCCCCGTTTCCCCCTAGTAGCTCGAGATGAGGGATCCTTTCCCTGCTTTCAACGGGAAAGAATTCCCGGCGTTCCCGTCGCATCTCAAGAGGAGGCACTCTCAACAAGAAAGGCGAGAGGAACTCCATGGTCGTACCACCATTCCAAGAGTCCCCCAGATGTCTCAGTCCATTCCAGAGGAACCTCTTTGCCCTGCACTGGCTCATCTTTCACGCCGAGGATCGACTCACACCACGGTGGCACGTGGGACAGCCCTGTGGGAAAGCCTCGAGGCAAAGCCTCGAGGGAAAACCACAGATCCTTTGTTCCACGCGACGGGAAGCGTGACATTGCTGCTACAGCCTGGAAGGAAAGCGCACGTGCATGCCCCCACTCGAGACGGGGCCTGACTCCCCTGGGGAGACTCCAAAGTACCCAAAGATCCATGTCAGCCCCTGAGAGGAATCCTCGGTTCCGGCCCTGACTCCACACAAGCTTTTTGGCCCCGGTATCGACGGGAGAGGAATCCCGAGAGGCCCCCTAGCAACTCGCATGGGGACTGGCCTCTCCTGAGGCCACTAGGGCGGGTCCCTGAGGTCTCCGTCGTAACTCGAGAACACCTGTCGCAACTCGAGAAAATCCAGGAAGTTCTCCCTTCCAGGCGAGAAGAATCCTATTTCCGATGAGGCGTTTGGAGACTAATGACACCTAAACTCTGGAACTTCGAAAGGGTCTTTCACACCCTTGCTGCAACTCAAGAAGTTCACCGCCATACCCGTCTCCACTCGCGAGGAAGCACGATGGTCCCGCCAACATCCAGAGGAGCCCCGTTTCCCCCTCGTAGCTCGAGATGAGGGATCCTTTCCCTGCTTTCAACGGGAAAGAATTCCCGGCGTTCCCGTTGCATCTCAAGAGGAGGCACTCTCAACAGGAAAGGCGAGAGGAACTCCATGGTCGTACCACCATTCCAAGAGTCCCCCAGATGTCTCAGTCCATTCCAGAGGAACCTCTTTGCCCTGCACTGGCTCATCTTTCACGCCGAGTATCAACTCACACCACGGTGGCACGTGGGACAGACCTGTGGGAAAGCCTCGAGGGAAAGCCTCGTGGGAAAAGCACAGATCCTTTGATCCACGCCACGGGAAGCGTGACATTGCTGCTACAGCCTGGAAGGAAAGCGCACGTACCTGTCCCCACTCGAGACGAGGGCTGACTCCCCTGGGGAGACTCCAGAAGTACCCAAAGATCCATGTCAGCCCCTGAGAGGAATCCTCGGTTCCGGCCCTGACTCCACACAAGGTTTTTGGCCCCGGTATCGACCCGAGAGGAATCCCGAGAGGCCCCCTAGCAACTCGCATGGGGACTGGCCTCTCCTGAGGCCACCAGGGCGGGTCCCTGAGGTCCCCGTCGTAACTCGAGAACACCTGCCGCAACTCGAGAAAATCCAGGAAGTTCTCCCTTCCAGGCGAGATGAGGCCTATTTCCGATGAGGCGTCTGGAGACTAATGACACCTAACCTCTGGAACTTCGAAAGGGTCTTTCACACCCTTGCTGCAACTCAAGAAGTTCACCGCCATACCCGTCTCCACTCGAGAGGAAGCACGATGGTCCCGCCCACATCCAGAGGAGCCCCGTTTTACCCTCGTAGCTCGAGATGAGGGATCCTTTCCCTGCTTTCAACGGGAAAGAATTCCCGGCGTTCCCGTCGCATCTCAAGAGGAGGCACTCTCAACAGGAAAGGCGAGAGGAACTCCATGGTCGTACCACCATTCCAAGAGTCCCCCAGATGTCTCAGTCCATTCCAGAGCAACCTCTATGCCCTGCACTGGCTCATCTTTCACGCCGAGGATCGACTCACACCACGGTGGCACGTGGGACAGCCCTGTGGGAAAGCCTCAAGGGAAAGCCTCGAGGGAAAACCACAGATCCTTTGATCCAGGCGACGGAAAGCATGACATTGCTGCTATAGCCTGAAAAGAAAGCGCACGTGCATGCCCCCACTCGAGACGAGGCCTGACTCCCCTGGGGAGACTCCAGAAGTACCCAAAGATCCATGTCAGCCCCTGAGAGGAATCCTCGGTTCCGGCCCTGACTCCACACAAGGTTTTTGGCCCCGGTATCGACGGGAGAGGAATCCCGAGAGGCCCCCTAGCAACTCGCATGGGGACTGGCCTCTCCTGAGGCCACCAGGGCGGGTCCCTGAGGTCCCCGTCGTAACTCGAGAACACCTGTCCCAACTCGAGAAAATCCAGGAAGTTCTCCCTTCCAGGCGAGAAGAATCCTATTTCCGATGAGGCGTTTGGAGACTAATGACACCTAAACTCTGGAACTTCGAAAGGGTCTTTCACACCCTTGCTGCAACTCAAGAAGTTCACCGCCATACCCGTCTCCACTCGAGAGGAAGCATGATGGTCCCGCCCACATCCAGAGGAGCCCCGTTTCCCCCTCGTAGCTCGAGATGAGGGATCCTTTCCCTGCTTTCAACGGGAAAGAATTCCCGGCGTTCCCGTCGCATCTCAAGAGGAGGCACTCTAAACAGGAAAGGCGAGAGGAACTCCATGGTGGTACCACCATTCCAAGAGTCCCCCAGATGTCTCAGTCCATTCCAGAGGAACTTCTTTGCCCTGCACTGGCTCATCTTTCACGCCGAGGATCGACTCACACCACGGTGGAACGTTGGACAGACCTGTGGGAAAGCCTCGAGGGAAAGCCTCGTGGGAAAACAACAGATCCTTTGATCCAGGCCACGGGAAGAGTGACATTGCTGCTACAGCCTGGAAGGAAAGCGCACGTACCTGTCCCCACTCGAGAAGAGGCCTGACTCCCCTGGGGAGACTCCAGAAGTACCCAAAGATCCATGTCAGCCCCAGAGAGGAAACCTCGGTTCCGGCCCTGACTCCACACAAGGTTTTTTGCCCCGGTATCGACCGGAGAGGAATCCCGAGTGGCCCCCTAGTAACTCGCATGGGGACTGGCCTCTCCTGAGGCCACCAGGGCGGGTCCCTGAGGTCCCCGTCGTAACTCGAGAACACCTGCCGCAACTCGAGAAAATCCAGGAAGTTCTCCCTTCCAGGCGAGATGAGGCCTATTTCCGATGAGGCGTTTGGAGACGAATGACACCTAACCTCTGGAACTTCGAAAGGGTCTTTCACACCCTTGCTGCAACTCAAGAAGTTCAGCGCCATACCCGTGTCCACTCGAGAGGAAGCACGATCGTCCCGCCCACATCCAGAGGAGCCCAGTTTCCCCCTCGTAGCTCGAGATGAGGGATCCTTTCCCTGCTTTCAACGGGAAAGAATTCCCGGCTTTCCCGTCGCATCTCAAGAGGAGGCACTCTCAACAGGAAAGGCGAGAGGAACTCCATGGTGGTACCACCATTCCAAGAGTCCCCCAGATGTCTCAGTCCATTCCAGAGGAACCTCTTTGCCCTGCACGGGCTCATCTTTCACGCCGAGGATCGACTCACACCACGGTGGCACGTGGGACAGCCCTGTGGGAAAGCCTCGAGGGAAAGCCTCGAGGGAAAACCACAGATCCTTTGATCCACGCTACGGGAAGCGTGACATTGGTGCTACAGCCTGGAAGGAAAGCGCACGTGCATGCCCCCACTCGAGACGAGGCCTGACTCCCCTGGGGAGACTCCACAAGTACCCAAAGATCCATGTCAGCCCCTGAGAGGAATCCTTGGTTCCGGCCCTGTCTCCACACAAGGTTTTTGGCCCCGGTATCGACGGGAGAGGAATCCCGAGAGGCCCCCTAGCAACTCGCATGGGGACTGGCCTCTCCTGAGGCCACCAGGGCGGGTCCCTGAGGTCCCCGTCGTAACTCGAGAACAGCTGCCGCAACTCGAGAAAATCCAGGAAGTTCTCCCTTCCAGGCGAGATGAGGCCTATTTCCGATGAGGGGTCTGGAGACTAATGACACCTAACCTCTGGAACTTCGAAAGGGTCTTTCACACCCTTGCTGCAACTCAAGAAGTTCACCGCCATACCGTCTCCACTCGAGAGGAAGCACGATGGTCCCGCCCACATCCAGAGGAGCCCCGTTTCCCCCTCGGAGCTCGAGATGAGGGATCCTTTCCCTGCTTTCAACGGGAAAGAATTCCCGGCGTTCCCGTCGCATCTCAAGAGGAGGCACTCTCAACAGGAAAGGCGAGAGGAACTCCATGGTCGTACCACCATTCCAAGAGTCCCCCAGATGTCTCAGTCCATTCCAGAGGAACCTCTTTGCCCTGCACTGGCTCATCTTTCACGCCGAGGATCGACACACACAACTGTGGCACGTGGGACAGCCCTGTGGGAAAGCCTCGAGGGAAAGCCTCGAGGGAAAACCACAGATCCTTTGATCCACGCCACGGGAAGCGTGACATTGCTGCTACAGCCTGGAAGGAAAGCGCACGTGCATGCCCCCACTCGAGACGAGTCCTGACTCCCCTGGGGAGACTCCACAAGTACCCAAAGATCCATGTCAGCCCCTGAGAGGAATCCTCGTTTCCGGCCCTGACTCCACACAAGGTTTTTGGCCCCGATATCTACGGGAGAGGAATCCCGAGAGGCCCCCTAGCAACTCGCATGGGGACTGGCCTCTCCTGAGGCCACCAGGGCGGGTCGCTGAGGTCCCCGTCGTAACTCGAGAACACCTGCCGCAACTCGAGAAAATCCAGGAAGTTCTCCCTTCCAGGCGAGATGAGGCCTATTTCCGATGAGGCCTCTGGAGACTAATGACACCTAACCTCTGGAACTTCGAAAGGGTCTTTCACATCCTTGCTGCAACTCAAGAAGTTCACCGCCATACCCGTCTCCACTCGAGAGGAAGCACCATGGTCCCGCCCACATCCAGAGGAGCCCAGTTTCCTCCTCGTAGCTCGAGATGAGGGATCCTTTCCCTGCTTTCAACGGGAAAGAATTCCCGGCGTTCCCGTCGCATCTCAAGAGGAGGCACTCTCAACAGGAAAGGCGAGAGGAACTCCATGGTCGTACCATCATTCCAAGAGTCACCCAGATGTCTCAGTCCATTCCAGAGGAACCTCTTTGCCCTGCACTGGCTCATCTTTCACGCCGAGGATCGACTCACACCACGGTGGCACGTGGGACAGCCCTGTGGGAAAGCCTCGAGGGAAAGCCTCGAGGGAAAACCACAGATCCTTTGATCCACGCTACGGGAAGCGTGACATTGGTGCTACAGCCTGGAAGGAAAGCGCACGTGCATGCCCCCACTCGAGACGAGGCCTGACTCCCCTGGGGAGACTCCACAAGTACCCAAAGATCCATGTCAGCCCCTGAGAGGAATCCTTGGTTCCGGCCCTGACTCCACACAAGGTTTTTGGCCCCGGTATCGACCGGAGAGGAATCCCGAGAGGCCCCCTAGTAACTCGCATGGGGACTGGCCTCTCCTGAGGCCACCAGGGCGGGTCCCTGAGGTCCCCGTCGTAACTCGAGAACACCTGCCGCAACTCGAGAAAATCCAGGAAGTTCTCCCTTCCAGGCGAGATGAGGCCTATTTCCGATGAGGCGTTTGGAGACGAATGACACCTAACCTCTGGAACTTCGAAAGGGTCTTTCACACCCTTGCTGCAACTCAAGAAGTTCAGCGCCATACCCGTGTCCACTCGATAGGAAGCACGATCGTCCCGCCCACATCCAGAGGAGCCCAGTTTCCCCCTCGTAGCTCGAGATGAGGGACCCTTTCCCTGCTTTCAACGGGAAAGAATTCCCGGCGTTCCCGTCGCATCTCAAGAGGAGGCACTCTCAACAGGAAAGGCGAGAGGAACTCCATGGTCGTACCACCATTCCAAGAGTCCCCCAGATGTCTCAGTCCATTCCAGAGGAACCTCTTTGCCCTGCACTGGCTGATCTTTCACGCCGAGGATCGACTCACACCACGGTGGCACGTGGGACAGCCCTGTGGGTAAGCCTCGAGGGAAAGCCTCTAGGGAAAACCACAGATCCTTTGATCCACGCTACGGGAAGCGTGACATTGGTGCTACAGCCTGGAAGGAAAGCGCACGTGCATGCCCCCACTCGAGACGAGGCCTGACTCCCCTGGGGAGACTCCAGAAGTACCCAAAGATCCATGTCAGCCCCTGAGAGGAATCCTCGGTTCCGGCCCTGACTGCACACAAGGTTTTTTGCCCCGGCATCGACCGGAGAGGAATCCCGAGAGGCCCCCTAGTAACTCGCATGGGGACTGGCCTCTCCTGAGGCCACCAGGGCGGGTCCCTGAGGTCCCCGTCGTAACTCGAGAACACCTGCCGCAACTCGAGAAAATCCAGGAAGTTCTCCCTTCCAGGCGAGATGAGGCCTATTTCCGATGAGGGGTCTGGAGACTAATGACACCTAACCTCTGGAACTTCGAAAGGGTCTTTCACACCCTTGCTGCAACTCAAGAAGTTCACCGCCATACCGTCTCCACTCGAGAGGAAGCACGATGGTCCCGCCCACATCCAGAGGAGCCCCGTTTCCCCCTCGGAGCTCGAGATGAGGGATCCTTTCCCTGCTTTCAACGGGAAAGAATTCCCGGCGTTCCCGTCGCATCTCAACAGGAGGCACTCTCAACAGGAAAGGCCAGAGGAACTCCATGGTCGTACCACCATTCCAAGAGTCCCCCAGATGTCTCAGTCCATTCCAGAGGAACCTCTTTGCCCTGCACTGGCTCATCTTTCACGCCGAGGATCGACACACACAACTGTGGCACGTGGGACAGCCCTGTGGGAAAGCCTCGAGGGAAAGCCTCGAGGGAAAACCACAGATCCTTTGATCCACGCCACGGGAAGCGTGACATTGCTGCTACAGCCTGGAAGGAAAGCGCACGTGCATGCCCCCACTCGAGACGAGGCCTGACTCCCCTGGGGAGACTCCACAAGTACCCAAAGATCCATGTCAGCCCCTGAGAGGTATCCTCGGTTCCGGCCCTGACTCCACACAAGGTTTTTGGCCCCGGTGTCTACGGGAGAGGAATCCCGAGAGGCCCCCTAGCAACTCGCATGGGGACTGGCCTCTCCTGAGGCCACCAGGGCGGGTCCCTGAGGTCCCCGTCGTAACTCGAGAACACCTGCCGCAACTCGAGAAAATCCAGGAAGTTCTCCCTTCCAGGCGAGATGAGGCCTATTTCCGATGAGGCCTCTGGAGACTAATGACACCTAACCTCTGGAACTTCGAAAGGGTCTTTCACATCCTTGCTGCAACTCAAGAAGTTCACCGCCATACCCGTCTCCACTCGAGAGGAAGCACCATGGTCCCGCCCACATCCAGAGGAGCCCAGTTTCCCCCTCGTAGCTCGAGATGAGGGATCCTTTCCCTGCTTTCAACGGGAAAGAATTCCCGGCGTTCCCGTCGCATCTCAAGAGGAGGCACTCTCAACAGGAAAGGCGAGAGGAACTCCATGGTCGTACCATCATTCCAAGAGTCACCCAGATGTCTCAGTCCATTCCAGAGGAACCTCTTTGCCCTGCACTGGCTCATCTTTCACGCCGAGGATCGACTCACACCACGGTGGCACGTGGGACAGCCCTGTGGGAAAGCCTCGAGGGAAAGCCTCGAGGGAAAACCACAGATCCTTTGATCCACGCTACGGGAAGCGTGACATTGGTGCTACAGCCTGGAAGGAAAGCGCTCGTGCATGCCCCCACTCGAGACGAGGCCTGACTCCCCTGGGGAGACTCCAGAAGTACCCAGAGATCCATGTCAGCCCCTGAGAGGAATCCTTGGTTCCGGCCCTGACTCCACACAAGGTTTTTGGCCCCGGTACCGACGGGAGAGGAATCCCGAGAGGCCCCCTAGCAACTCGCATGGGGACTGGCCTCTCCTGAGGCCACCAGGGCGGGTCCCTGAGGTCCCCGTCGTAACTCGAGAACACCTGCCGCAACTCGAGAAAATCCAGGAAGTTCTCAATTCCAGGCGAGATGAGGCCTATTTCCGATGAGGCGTCTGGAGACTAATGACACCTAACCTCTGGAACTTCGAAAGGGACTTTCACACCCTTGCTGCAACTCAAGAAGTTCACCGCCATACCGTCTCCACTCTAGAGGAAGCACGATGGTCCCGCCCACATCCAGAGGAGCCCCGTTTCCCCCTCGGAGCTCGAGATGAGGGATCCTTTCCCTGCTTTCAACGGGAAAGAATTCCCGGCGTTCCCGTCGCATCTCAAGAGGAGGCACTCTCAACAGGAAAGGCGAGAGGAACTCCATGGTCGTACCACCATTCCAAGAGTCCCCCAGATGTTTCAGTCCATTCCAGAGGAACCTCTTTGCCCTGCACTGGCTCATCTTTCACGCCGAGGATCGACACACACAACGGTGGCACGTGGGACAGCCCTGTGGGAAAGCCTCGAGGGAAAGCCTCGAGGGAAAACCACAGATCCTTTGATCCACGCTACGGGAAGCGTGACATTGGTGCTACAGCCTGGAAGGAAAGCGCACGTGCATGCCCCCACTCGAGACGAGGCCTGACTCCCCTGGGGAGACTCCAGAAGTACCCAAAGATCCATGTCAGCCCATGAGAGGAATCCTCGGTTCCGGCCCTGACTCCACACAAGGTTTTTGGCCCCGGTATCGACGGGAGAGGAATCCCGAGAGGCCCCCTAGCAACTCGCATGGGGACTGGCCTCTCCTGAGGCCACCAGGGCGGGTCCGTGAGGTCCCCGTCGTAACTCGAGAACACCTGCCGCAACTCGAGAAAATCCAGGAAGTTCTCCCTTCCAGGCGAGATGAGGCCTATTTCCGATGAGGCCTCTGGAGACTAATGACACCTAACCTCTGGAACTTCGAAAGGGTCTTTCACACCCTTGCTGCAACTCAAGAAGTTCACCGCCATACCGTCTCCACTCGAGAGGAAGCACGATGGTCCCGCCCACATCCAGAGGAGCCCCGTTTCCCCCTCGGAGCTCGAGATGAGGGATCCTTTCCCTGCTTTCAACGGGAAAGAATTCCCGGCGTTCCCGTCGCATCTCAAGAGGAGGGACTCTCAACAGGAAAGGCGAGAGGAACTCCATGGTCGTACCACCATTCCAAGAGTCCCCCAGATGTCTCAGTCCATTCCAGAGGAACCTCTTTGCCCTGCACTGGCTCATCTTTCACGCCGAGGATCGACACACACAACGGTGGCACGTGGGACAGCCCTGTGGGAAAGCCTCGAGGGAAAGCCTCGAGGGAAAACCACAGATCCTTTGATCCACGCCACGGGAAGCGTGACATTGCTGCTACAGCCTGGAAGGAAAGCGCACGTGCATGCCCCCACTCGAGACGAGGCCTGACTCCCCTGGGGAGACTCCACAAGTACCCAAAGATCCATGTCAGCCCCTGAGAGGTATCCTCGGTTCCGGCCCTGACTCCACACAAGGTTTTTGGCCCCGGTATCTACGGGAGAGGAATCCCGAGAGGCCCCCTAGCAACTCGCATGGGGACTGGCCTCTCCTGAGGCCACCAGGGCGGGTCCCTGAGGTCCCCGTCGTAACTCGAGAACACCTGCCGCAACTCGAGAAAATCCAGGAAGTTCTCCCTTCCAGGCGAGATGAGGCCTATTTCCGATGAGGCCTCTGGAGTCTAATGACACCTAACCTCTGGAACTTCGAAAGGGTCTTTCACATCCTTGCTGCAACTCAAGAAGTTCACCGCCATACCCGTCTCCACTCGAGAGGAAGCACCATGGTCCCGCCCACATCCAGAGGAGCCCAGTTTCCCCCTCGGAGCTCGAGATGAGGGATCCTTTCCCTGCTTTCAACGGGAAAGAATTCCCGGCGTTCCCGTCGCATCTCAAGAGGAGGCACTCTCAACAGGAAAGGCGAGAGGAACTCCATGGTCGTACCATCATTCCAAGAGTCACCCAGATGTCTCAGTCCATTCCAGAGGAACCTCTTTGCCCTGCACTGGCTCATCTTTCACGCCGAGGATCGACTCACACCACGGTGGCACGTGGGACAGCCCTGTGGGAAAGCCTCGAGGGAAAGCCTCGAGGGAAAACCACAGATCCTTTGATCCACGCTACGGGAAGCGTGACATTGGTGCTACAGCCTGGAAGGAAAGCGCTCGTGCATGCCCCCACTCGAGACGAGGCCTGACTCCCCTGGGGAGACTCCAGAAGTACCCAGAGATCCATGTCAGCCCCTGAGAGGAATCCTTGGTTCCGGCCCTGACTCCACACAAGGTTTTTGGCCCCGGTACCGACGGGAGAGGAATCCCGAGAGGCCCCCTAGCAACTCGCATGGGGACTGGCCTCTCCTGAGGCCACCAGGGCGGGTCCCTGAGGTCCCCGTCGTAACTCGAGAACACCTGCCGCAACTCGAGAAAATCCAGGAAGTTCTCAATTCCAGGCGAGATGAGGCCTATTTCCGATGAGGCGTCTGGAGACTAATGACACCTAACCTCTGGAACTTCGAAAGGGACTTTCACACCCTTGCTGCAACTCAAGAAGTTCACCGCCATACCGTCTCCACTCGAGAGGAAGCACGATGGTCCCGCCCACATCCAGAGGAGCCCCGTTTCCCCCTCGGAGCTCGAGATGAGGGATCCTTTCCCTGCTTTCAACGGGAAAGAATTCCCGGCGTTCCCGTCGCATCTCAAGAGGAGGCACTCTCAACAGGAAAGGCGAGAGGAACTCCATGGTCGTACCACCATTCCAAGAGTCCCCCAGATGTTTCAGTCCATTCCAGAGGAACCTCTTTGCCCTGCACTGGCTCATCTTTCACGCCGAGGATCGACACACACAACGGTGGCACGTGGGACAGCCCTGTGGGAAAGCCTCGAGGGAAAGCCTCGAGGGAAAACCACAGATCCTTTGATCCACGCTACGGGAAGCGTGACATTGGTGCTACAGCCTGGAAGGAAAGCGCACGTGCATGCCCCCACTCGAGACGAGGCCTGACTCCCCTGGGGAGACTCCAGAAGTACCCAAAGATCCATGTCAGCCCATGAGAGGAATCCTCGGTTCCGGCCCTGACTCCACACAAGGTTTTTGGCCCCGGTATCGACGGGAGAGGAATCCCGAGAGGCCCCCTAGCAACTCGCATGGGGACTGGCCTCTCCTGAGGCCACCAGGGCGGGTCCGTGAGGTCCCCGTCGTAACTCGAGAACACCTGCCGCAACTCGAGAAAATCCAGGAAGTTCTCCCTTCCAGGCGAGATGAGGCCTATTTCCGATGAGGCCTCTGGAGACTAATGACACCTAACCTCTGGAACTTCGAAAGGGTCTTTCACACCCTTGCTGCAACTCAAGAAGTTCACCGCCATACCGTCTCCACTCGAGAGGAAGCACGATGGTCCCGCCCACATCCAGAGGAGCCCCGTTTCCCCCTCGGAGCTCGAGATGAGGGATCCTTTCCCTGCTTTCAACGGGAAAGAATTCCCGGCGTTCCCGTCGCATCTCAAGAGGAGGGACTCTCAACAGGAAAGGCGAGAGGAACTCCATGGTCGTACCACCATTCCAAGAGTCCCCCAGATGTCTCAGTCCATTCCAGAGGAACCTCTTTGCCCTGCACTGGCTCATCTTTCACGCCGAGGATCGACACACACAACGGTGGCACGTGGGACAGCCCTGTGGGAAAGCCTCGAGGGAAAGCCTCGAGGGAAAACCACAGATCCTTTGATCCACGCCACGGGAAGCGTGACATTGCTGCTACAGCCTGGAAGGAAAGCGCACGTGCATGCCCCCACTCGAGACGAGGCCTGACTCCCCTGGGGAGACTCCAGAAGTACCCAAAGATCCATGTCAGCCCCTGAGAGGAATCCTCGGTTCCGGCCCTGACTCCACACAAGGTTTTTGGCCCCGGTATCGACGGGAGAGGAATCCCGAGAGGCCCCCTAGCAACTCGCATGGGGACTGGCCTCTCCTGAGGCCACCAGGGCGGGTCCCTGAGGTCCCCGTCGTAACTCGAGAACACCTGCCGCAACTCGAGAAAATCCAGGAAGTTCTCCCTTCCAGGCGAGATGAGGCCTATTTCCGATGAGGCCTCTGGAGTCTAATGACACCTAACCTCTGGAACTTCGAAAGGGTCTTTCACATCCTTGCTGCAACTCAAGAAGTTCACCGCCATACCCGTCTCCACTCGAGAGGAAGCACCATGGTCCCGCCCACATCCAGAGGAGCCCAGTTTCCCCCTCGTAGCTCGAGATGAGGGATCCTTTCCCTGCTTTCAACGGGAAAGAATTCCCGGCGTTCCCGTCGCATCTCAAGAGGAGGCACTCTGAACAGGAAAGGCGAGAGGAACTCCATGGTCGTACCATCATTCCAAGAGTCCTCCAGATGTCTCAGTCCATTCCAGAGGAACCTCTTTGCCCTGCACTGGCTCATCTTTCACGCCGAGGATCGACTCACAACACCGTGGCACGTGGGACAGCCCTGTGGGAAAGCCTCGAGCGAAAGCCTCGAGGGAAAACCACAGATCCTTTGATCCACGGGACGGGAAGCGTGACATTGCTGCTACAGCCTGGAAGGAAAGCGCACGTGCATGCCCCCACTCGAGACGAGGCCTGACTCCCCTGGGGAGATTCCAGAAGTACCCAAAGATCCATGTCAGCCCCTGAGAGGAATCCTCGGTTCCGGCCCTGACTCCACACAAGGTTTTGTGCCCCGGTATCGACGGGAGAGGAATCCCGAGAGGCCCCCTAGTAACTCGCATGGGGACTGGCCTCTCCTGAGGCCACCAGGGCGGGTCCCTGAGGTCCCCGTCGTAACTCGAGAACACCTGCCGCAACTCGAGAAAATCCAGGAAGTTCTCCCTTCCAGGCGAGATGAGGCCTATTTCCGATGAGGCGTCTGGAGACAAATGACAACAAACCTCTGGAACTTCGAAAGGGTCTTTCACACCCTTGATGCAACTCATGAAGTTCACCTCCATACCCGTCTCCACTCGAGAGGAAGCACGATGGTCCCGCCCACATCCAGAGGAGCCCCGTTTCCCCCTCGGAGCTCGAGATGAGGAATCCTTTGCCTGCTTTCAACGGGAAAGAATTCCCGGCGTTCCCGTTGCATCTCAAGAGGAGGCACTCTCAACAGGAAAGGCGAGAGGAACTCCATGGTCGTACCACCATTCCAAGAGTCCCCCAGATGTCTCAGTCCATTCCAGAGGAGCCTCTTTGCCCTGCACTGGCTCATCTTTCACGCCGAGGATCGACTCACACCACGGTGGCACGTGGGACAGCCCTGTGGGAAAGCCTCGAGGGAAAGCCTCGAGGGAAAACCACAGATCCTTTGATCCACGGGACGGGAAGCGTGACATTGCTGCTACAGCCTGGAAGGAAAGCGCACGTGCATGCCCCCACTCGAGACGAGGCCTGACTCCCCTGGGGAGACTCCAGAAGTACCCAAAGATCCATGTCAGCCCCTGAGAGGAATCCTCGGTTCCGGCCCTGACTCCACACAAGGTTTTGTGCCCCGGTATCGACGGGAGAGGAATCCCGAGAGGCCCCCTAATAACTCGCATGGGGACTGGCCTCTCCTGAGGCCACCAGGGCGGGTCCCTGAGGTCCCCGTCCTAACTCGAGAACACCTGCCGCAACTCGAGAAAATCCAGGAAGTTCTCCCTTCCAGGCGAGATGAGGCCTATTTCCGATGAGGCGTCTGGAGACAAATGACAACAAACCTCTGGAACTTCGAAAGGGTCTTTCAAACCCTTGATTCAACTCATGAAGTTCACCTCCATACCCGTCTCCACTCGAGAGGAAGCACGATGGTCCCACCCACATCCAGAGGAGCCCCGTTTCCCCCTCGGAGCTCGAGATGAGGGATCCTTTCCCTGCTTTCAACGGGAAAGAATTCCCGGCGTTCCCGTCGCATCTCAAGAGGAGGCACTCTCAACAGGAAAGGCGAGAGGAACTCCATGGTCGTACCACCATTCCAAGAGTCCCCCAGATGTCTCAGTCCATTCCAGAGGAGCCTCTTTGCCCTGCACTGGCTCATCTTTCACGCCGAGGATCGACTCACACCACGGTGGCACGTGGGACAGCCCTGTGGGAAAGCCTCGACGGAAATCCTCGAGGGAAAACCACAGATCCTTTGATCCACGCGACGGGAAGCGTGACATTGCTGCTACAGCCTGGAAGGAAAGCGCACGTGCATGCCCCCACTCGAGACGAGGCCTGACTCCCCTGGGGAGACTCCACAAGTACCCAAAGATCCATGTCAGCCCCTGAGAGGAATCCTCGGTTCCGGCCCTGACTCCACACAAGGTTTTTTGCCCCGGTATCGACCGGAGAGGAATCCCGAGAGGCCCCCTAGCAACTCGCATGGGGACTGGCCTCTCCTGAGGCCACCAGGGCGGGTCCCTGAGGTCCCCGTCGTAACTCGAGAACACCTGCCGCAACTCGAGAAAATCCAGGAAGTTCTCCCTTCCAGGCGAGATGAGGCCTATTTCCGATGAGGCCTCTGGAGACAAATGACACCTAACCTCTGGAACTTCGAAAGGGTCTTTCACACCCTTGCTGCAACTCAAGAAGTTCACCGCCATACCCGTCTCCACTCGAGAGGAAGCACGATGGTCCCGCCCACATCCAGAAGAGCCCCGTTTCCCCCTCGTAGCTCGAGATGAGGGATCCATTCCCTGCTTTCAACGGTAAAGAATTCCCGGCGTTCCCGTCGCATCTCAAGAGGAGGCACTCTCAACAGGAAAGGCGAGAGGAACTCCATGGTCGTTCCACCATTCCAAGAGTCCCCCAGATGTCTCAGTCCATTCCAGAGGAGCCTCTTTGCCCTGCACTGGCTCATCTTTCACGCCGAGGATCGACTCACACCACGGTGGCACGTGGGACAGCCCTGTGGGAAAGCCTCGAGCGAAAGCCTCGAGGGAAAACCACAGATCCTTTGATCCACGCGACGGGAAGCGAGACATTGCTGCTACAGCCTGGAAGGAAAGCGCACGTGCATGCCCCCACTCGAGACGAGGCCTGACTCCCCTGGGGAGACTCCAGAAGTACCCAAAGATCCATGTCAGCCCCTGAGAGGAATCCTCGGTTCCGGCCCTGACTCCACACAAGGTTTTTGGCCCCGGTATCTACGGGAGAGGAATCCCGAGAGGCCCCCTAGCAACTCGCATGGGGACTGGCCTCTCCTGAGGCCACCAGGGCGGGTCCCTGAGGTCCCCGTCGTAACTCGAGAACACCTGCCGCAACTCGAGAAAATCCAGGAAGTTCTCCCTTCCAGGCGAGATGAGGCCTATTTCCGATGAGGCCTCTGGAGTCTAATGACACCTAACCTCTGGAACTTCGAAAGGGTCTTTCACATCCTTGCTGCAACTCAAGAAGTTCACCGCCATACCCGTCTCCACTCGAGAGGAAGCACCATGGTCCCGCCCACATCCAGAGGAGCCCAGTTTCCCCCTCGTAGCTCGAGATGAGGGATCCTTTCCCTGCTTTCAACGGGAAAGAATTCCCGGCGTTCCCGTCGCATCTCAAGAGGAGGCACTCTGAACAGGAAAGGCGAGAGGAACTCCATGGTCGTACCATCATTCCAAGAGTCCTCCAGATGTCTCAGTCCATTCCAGAGGAACCTCTTTGCCCTGCACTGGCTCATCTTTCACGCCGAGGATCGACTCACAACACCGTGGCACGTGGGACAGCCCTGTGGGAAAGCCTCGAGCGAAAGCCTCGAGGGAAAACCACAGATCCTTTGATCCACGGGACGGGAAGCGTGACATTGCTGCTACAGCCTGGAAGGAAAGCGCACGTGCATGCCCCCACTCGAGACGAGGCCTGACTCCCCTGGGGAGATTCCAGAAGTACCCAAAGATCCATGTCAGCCCCTGAGAGGAATCCTCGGTTCCGGCCCTGACTCCACACAAGGTTTTGTGCCCCGGTATCGACGGGAGAGGAATCCCGAGAGGCCCCCTAGTAACTCGCATGGGGACTGGCCTCTCCTGAGGCCACCAGGGCGGGTCCCTGAGGTCCCCGTCGTAACTCGAGAACACCTGCCGCAACTCGAGAAAATCCAGGAAGTTCTCCCTTCCAGGCGAGATGAGGCCTATTTCCGATGAGGCGTCTGGAGACAAATGACAACAAACCTCTGGAACTTCGAAAGGGTCTTTCACACCCTTGATGCAACTCATGAAGTTCACCTCCATACCCGTCTCCACTCGAGAGGAAGCACGATGGTCCCGCCCACATCCAGAGGAGCCCCGTTTCCCCCTCGGAGCTCGAGATGAGGAATCCTTTGCCTGCTTTCAACGGGAAAGAATTCCCGGCGTTCCCGTTGCATCTCAAGAGGAGGCACTCTCAACAGGAAAGGCGAGAGGAACTCCATGGTCGTACCACCATTCCAAGAGTCCCCCAGATGTCTCAGTCCATTCCAGAGGAGCCTCTTTGCCCTGCACTGGCTCATCTTTCACGCCGAGGATCGACTCACACCACGGTGGCACGTGGGACAGCCCTGTGGGAAAGCCTCGAGGGAAAGCCTCGAGGGAAAACCACAGATCCTTTGATCCACGCCACGGGAAGCGTGACATTGCTGCTACAGCCTGGAAGGAAAGCGCACGTGCATGCCCCCACTCGAGACGAGGCCTGACTCCCCTGGGGAGACTCCACAAGTACCCAAAGATCCATGTCAGCCCCTGAGAGGAATCCTCGGTTCCGGCCCTGACTCCACACAAGGTTTTTGCCCCAGTATCGATGGGAGAGGAATCCCGAGAGGCCCCCTAGCAACTCGCATGGGGACTGGCCTCTCCTGAGGCCACCAGGGCGGGTCCCTGAGGTCCCCGGCGTAACTCGAGAACACCTGCCGCAACTCGAGAATATCCAGGAAGTTCTCCCTTCCAGGCGAGATGAGGCCTATTTCCGATGAGGCGTTTGGAGACGAATGACACCTAACCTCTGGAACTTCGAAAGGGTCTTTCACACCCTTGCTGCAACTCAAGAAGTTCAGCGCCATACCCGTGTCTACTCGAGAGGAAGCACGATCGTCCCGCCCACATCCAGAGGAGCCCCGTTTCCCCCTCGTAGCTCGAGATCAGGGATCCTTTCCCTGGTTTCAACGGGAAAGAATTCCCGGCGTTCCCGTCGCATCTCAAGAGGAGGCACTCTCAACAGGAAAGGCGAGAGGAACTCCATGGTCGTACCACCATTCCAAGAGTCCCCCAGATGTCTCAGTCCATTCCAGAGGAACCTCTTTGCCCTGCACTGGCTGATCTTTCACGCCGAGGATCGACTCACACCACGGTGGCACGTGGGACAGCCCTGTGGGAAAGCCTCGAGGGAAAGCCTCGAGGGAAAACCACAGATCCTTTGATCCACGCCACGGGAAGCGTGACATTGCTGCTACAGCCTGGAAGGAAAGCGCACGTGCATGCCCCCACTCGACACGAGGCCTGACTCCCCTGGGGAGACTCCAGAAGTACCCAAAGATCCATGTCAGCCCCTGAGAGGAATCCTCGGTTCCGTCCCTGACTCCACACAAGGTTTTTGGCCCCGGTATCGACGGGAGAGGAATCCCGAGAGGCCCCCTAGCAACTCGCATGGGGACTGGATTCTCCTGAGGCCACCAGGGCGGGTCCCTGAGGTCCCCGTCGTAACTCGGGAACACCTGCCGCAACTCGAGAAAATCCAGGAAGTTCTCCCTTCCAGGCGAGATGAGGCCTATTTCCGATGAGGCGTCTGGAGACTAATGACACCTAACCTCTGGAACTTCGAAAGGGTCTTTCACACCCTTGCTGCAACTCAAGAAGTTCACCGCCATACCCGTCTCCACTCGAGAGGAAGCACGATGGTCCCGCCCACATCCAGAGGAGCCCCGTTTCCCCCTCGTAGCTCGAGATGAGGGATCCTTTGCCTGCTTTCAACGGGAAAGAATTCCCGGCGTTCCCGTCGCATCCCAAGAGGAGGCACTCTCAACAGGAAAGGCGAGAGGAACTCCATGGTCGTACCACCATTCCAAGAGTCCCCCAGATGTCTCAGTCCATTCCAGAGGAACCTCTTTGCCCTGCACTGGCTCATCTTTCACGCCGAGGATCGACTCACACCACGGTGGCACGTGGGACAGCCCTGTGGGAAAGCCTCGAGGGAAAACCACAGATCCTTTGATCCACGCGACGGGAAGCGTGACATTGCTGCTACAGCCTGGAAGGAAAGCGCACGTGCATGCCCCCACTCGAGACGAGGCCTGACTCCCCTGGGGAGACTCCAGAAGTACCCAAAGATCCATGTCAGCCCCTGAGAGGAATCCTCGGTTCCGGCCCTGACTCCACACAAGGTTTTTGGCCCCGGTATCGACGGGAGAGGAATCCCGAGAGGCCCCCTAGCAACTCGCATGGGGACTGGCCTCTCCTGAGGCCACCAGGGCGGGTCCCTGAGGTCCCCGGCGTAACTCGAGAACACCTGCCGCAACTCGAGAATATCCAGGAAGTTCTCCCTTCCAGGCGAGATGAGGCCTATTTCCGATGAGGCGTTTGGAGACGAATGACACCTAACCTCTGGAACATCGAAAGGGTCTTTCACACCCTTGCTGCAACTCAAGAAGTTCAGCGCCATACCCGTGTCTACTCGAGAGGAAGCACGATCGTCCCGCCCACATCCAGAGGAGCCCCGTTTCCCCCTCGTAGCTCGAGATCAGGGATCCTTTCCCTGGTTTCAACGGGAAAGAATTCCCGGCGTTCCCGTCGCATCTCAAGAGGAGGCACTCTCAACAGGAAAGGCGAGAGGAACTCCATGGTCGTACCACCATTCCAAGAGTCCCCCAGATGTCTCAGTCCATTCCAGAGGAACCTCTTTGCCCTGCACTGGCTGATCTTTCACGCCGAGGATCGACTCACACCACGGTGGCACGTGGGACAGCCCTGTGGGAAAGCCTCGAGGGAAAGCCTCGAGGGAAAACCACAGATCCTTTGATCCACGCCACGGGAAGCGTGACATTGCTGCTACAGCCTGGAAGGAAAGCGCACGTGCATGCCCCCACTCGACACGAGGCCTGACTCCCCTGGGGAGACTCCAGAAGTACCCAAAGATCCATGTCAGCCCCTGAGAGGAATCCTCGGTTCCGTCCCTGACTCCACACAAGGTTTTTGGCCCCGGTATCGACGGGAGAGGAATCCCGAGAGGCCCCCTAGCAACTCGCATGGGGACTGGATTCTCCTGAGGCCACCAGGGCGGGTCCCTGAGGTCCCCGTCGTAACTCGAGAACACCTGCCGCAACTCGAGAAAATCCAGGAAGTTCTCCCTTCCAGGCGAGATGAGGCCTATTTCCGATGAGGCGTCTGGAGACTAATGACACCTAACCTCTGGAACTTCGAAAGGGTCTTTCACACCCTTGCTGCAACTCAAGAAGTTCACCGCCATACCCGTCTCCACTCGAGAGGAAGCACGATGGTCCCGCCCACATCCAGAGGAGCCCCGTTTCCCCCTCGTAGCTCGAGATGAGGGATCCTTTGCCTGCTTTCAACGGGAAAGAATTCCCGGCATTCCCGTCGCATCCCAAGAGGAGGCACTCTCAACAGGAAAGGCGAGAGGAACTCCATGGTCGTACCACCATTCCAAGAGTCCCCCAGATGTCTCAGTCCATTCCAGAGGAACCTCTTTGCCCTGCACTGGCTCATCTTTCACGCCGAGGATCGACTCACACCACGGTGGCACGTGGGACAGCCCTGTGGGAAAGCCTCGAGGGAAAACCACAGATCCTTTGATCCACGCGACGGGAAGCGTGACATTGCTGCTACAGCCTGGAAGGAAAGCGCACCTGCATGCCCCCACTCGAGACGAGGCCTGACTCCCCTGGGGAGACTCCACAAGTACCCAAAGATCCATGTCAGCCCCTGAGAGGAATACTCGGTTCCGGCCCTGACTCCACACAAGGTTTTTGGCCCCGGTATCGACGGGAGAGGAATCCCGAGAGGCCCCCTAGCAACTCGCAAGGGGACTGGCCTCTCCTGAGGCCACCAGGGCGGGTCCCTGAGGTCCCCGTCGTAACTCGAGAACACCTGCCGCAACTCGAGAAAATCCAGGAAGTTCTCCCTTCCAGGCGAGATGAGGCCTATTTCCGATGAGGCCTCTGGAGACAAATGACACCTAACCTCTGGAACTTCGAAAGGGTCTTTCACACCCTTGCTGCAACTCAAGAAGTTCACCGCCATACCCGTCTCCACTCGAGAGGAAGTGCGATGGTCCCGCCCACATCCAGAGGAGCCCCGTTTCCCCCTCGTAGCTCGAGATGAGGGATCCTTTCCCTGCTTTCAACGGGAAAGATTTCCCGGCGTTCCCGTCGCATCTCAAGAGGAGGCACTCTCAACAGGAAAGGCGAGAGGAACTCCATGGTCGTACCACCATTCCAAGAGTCCCCCAGATGTCTCAGTCCATTCCAGAGGAACCTCTTTGCCCTGCACTGGCTCATCTTTCACGCCGAGGATCGACTCACACAACGGTGGCACGTGAGACAGCCCTGTGGGAAAGCCTCGAGGGAAAGCCTCGAGGGAAAACCACAGATCCTTTGATCCACGCGACGGGAAGCGTGACATTGCTGCTACAGCCTGGAAGGAAGGCGCACGTGCATGCCCCCACTCGAGAGGAGGCCTGACCCCCCTGGGGAGACTCCAGAAGTACCCAAATACCCATGTCAGCCCCTGAGAAGAATCCTCGGTTCCGGCCCTGACTCCACAGAAGGATTTTGGCCCCGGTATCGACGGGAGAGGAATCCCGAGAGGCCCCCGAGCAACTCGCATGGGGACTGGCCTTTCCTGAGGACACCAGGGCGGGTCCCTGAGGTCCCCGTCGTATCTCGAGAACACCTGCCGCAACTCGAGAAAATCCAGGAAGTTCTCCCTTCCAGGCGAGATGAGGCCTATTTCCGATGAGGCGTCTGGAGACTAATGACACCGAACCTCTGGAACTTTGAAAGGGTCTTTCTCACCCTTGCTGCAACTCAAGAAGTTCACCGCCATACCCGTCTCCACTCGAGAGGAAACACGATGGTCCCGCCCACATCCAGAGGAGCCCCGTTTCCCACTCGTAGCTCGAGATGAGGGATCCTTTCCCTGCTATCAACGGGAAAGAATTCCCGGCGTTCCCGTCGCATCTCAAGAGGAGGCACTCTCAACAGGAAAGGCGAGAGGAACTCCATGGTCGTACCACCATTCCAAGAGTCCCCCAGATGTCTCAGTCCATTCCAGAGGAACCTCTTTGCATTGCACTGGCTCATCTTTCACGCCGAGGATCGACTCACACCACGGTGGCACGAGGGACAGCCCTGTAGGAAAGCCTCGAGGGAAACCACAGATCCTTTGATACACGCGACGGGAAGCGTGACATTGCTGCTACAGCATGGAAGGAAAGCGCACGTGCATGCCCACACTCGAGACGAGGCCTGACTCCCCTGGGGAAACTCCACAAGTACCCAAAGATCCATGTCAGCCCCTGAGAGGAATCCTCGGTTCCGGCCCTGACTCCACACAAGGTTTTTGGCCCCGGTATCGACGGGAGAGGAATCCCGAGAGGCCCCCTAGCAACTCGCATGGGGACTGGCCTCTCCTGAGGCTACCAGGGCGGGTCCCTGAGGTCCCCGTCGTAACTCGAGAACACCTGCCGCAACTCGAGAAAATCCAGGAAGTTCTCCCTTCCAGGCGAGATGAGGCCTATTTCCGATGAGGCGTCTGGAGACTAATGACACCTAACCTCTGGAACTTCGAAAGGGTCTTTCACATCCTTGCTGCAACTCAAGAAGTTCACCGCCATACCCGTCTCCACTCGAGAGGAAGCACGATGGTCCCGCCCACATCCAGAGGAGCCCCGTTTCCCCCTCGTAGCTCGAGATGAGGGATCCTTTCCCTGCTTTCAACGGGAAAGAATTCCCGGCGTTCCCGTCGCATCTCAAGAGGAGGCACTCTCAACAGGAAAGGCGAGAGGAACTCCATGGTCGTACCACCATTCCAAGAGTCCCCCAGATGTCTCAGTCCATTCCAGAGGAACCTCTTTGCCCTGCACTGGCTCATCTTTCACGCCGAGGATCGACTCACACCACGGTGGCACGTGGGACAGCCCTGTGGGAAAGCCTCGAGGGAAAGCCTCGAGGGAAAACCACAGATCCTTTGATCCACGCGACGGGAAGCATGACATTGCTGCTACAGCCTGGAAGGAAAGCGCACGTGCATGCCCCCACTCGAGACGAGTCCTGACTCCCCTGGGGAGACTCCAGAAGTACCCAAAGATCCATGTCAGCCCCTGAGAGGAATCCTCGGTTCCGGCCCTGAATCCACAGAAGGATTTTGGCCCCGGTATCGACGGGAGAGGAATCCCGAGAGGCCCCCGAGCAACTCGCATGGGGACTGGCCTTTTCTGAGGACACCAGGGCGGGTCCCTGAGGTCCCCGTCGTATCTCGAGAACACCTGCCGCAACTCGAGAAAATCCAGGAAGATCTCCCTTCCAGGCGAGATGAGGCCTATTTCCGATGAGGCGTCTGGAGACTAATGACACCGAACCTCTGGAACTTCGAAAGGGTCTTTCTCACCCTTGCTGCAACTCAAGAAGTTCACCGCCATACCCGTCTCCACTCGAGAGGAAACACGATGGTCCCGCCCACATC
The DNA here is from genome assembly GCF_032405125.1 of Capricornis sumatraensis. NCBI lineage: Eukaryota > Metazoa > Chordata > Mammalia > Artiodactyla > Bovidae > Capricornis > Capricornis sumatraensis. The sequence goes on along the minus strand of NW_027184615.1, from coordinate 3,195,538 downwards.
CAGAGGAGCCCCGTTTCCCACTCGTAGCTCGAGATGAGGGATCCTTTCCCTGCTATCAACGGGAAAGAATTCCCGGCGTTCCCGTCGCATCTCAAGAGGAGGCACTCTCAACAGGAAAGATGAGAGGAACTCCATGGTCGTACCACCATTCCAAGAGTCTCCGAGATTTCTCAGTCCATTCCAGAGGAAACTCTTTGCCCTGCACTGGCTCATTTTTCACGCCGAGGATCGACTCACACCACGGTGACACGTGGGACAGCCCTGTGGGAAAGCCTCGAGGGAAAGCCTCGAGGGAAAACCACAGATTCTTTGATCCACGCGACGGGAAGCATGACATTGCTGCTACAGCCTGGAAGGAAAGCGCACGTGCATGCCCCCACTCGAGACGAGTCCTGACTCCCCTGGGGAGACTCCAGAAGTACCCAAAGATCCATGTCAGCCCCTGAGAGGAATCCTCGGTACCGGCCCTGACTCCACACAAGGTTTTTGGCCCCGGTATGGACGGGAGAGGAATCCCGAGAGGCCCCCTAGCAACTAGCATGGGGACTGGCCGTACCTGAGGCCACCAGGGCGGGTCCCTTAGGTCCCCGTCGTAAATCGAGAACACCTGCCCCAACTCGAGAAAATCCAGGAAGTTCTCCTTTCCAGGCGAAATGAGGCCTATTTCCGATGAGGCGTCTGGAGACTAATGACACCTAACCTCTGGAACTTCGAAAGGGTCTTTCACACCCTTGCTGCAACTCAAGAAGTTCACCGCCATACCCGTCTCCACTCGAGAGGAAGCACGATGGTCCCGCCCACATCCAGAGGAGCCCCGTTTCCCCCTCGTAGCTCGAGATGAGGGATCCTTTCCCTGCTTTCAACGGGAAAGAATTCCCGGCGTTCCCGTCGCATCTCAAGAGGAGGCACTCTCAACAGGAAAGGCGAGAGGAACTCCATGGTCGTACCACCATTCCAAGAGTCCCCCAGATGTCTCAGTCCAATCCAGAGGAACCTCTTTGCCCTGCACTGTCTCATCTTTCACGCCGAGAATCGACTCACACCACGGTGGCACGTGAGACAGCCCTGTGGGAAAGCCTCGAGGGAAAACCACAGATCCTTTGATCCACGCGACGGGAACCGAGACATTGCTGCTACAGCCTGGAAGGAAAGCGCACGTGCATGCCCCCACTAGAGACAAGGCCTGACTCCCCTGGGGAGACTCCAGAAGTACCCAAAGATCCATGTCAGCCCCTGAGAGGAATCCTCGGTTCCGGCCCTGACTCCACACAAGTTTTTTGGCCCCGGTATCGACAGGAGAGGAATCCTGAGAGGCCCCCAAGCAACTCGCATGGGGACTGGCCTTTCCTGAGGCCACCAGGGCGGGTCCCTGAGGTCCCCGTAGTAACTCGAGAACACCTGCCGTAACTCGAGAAACTTCAGGAAGTTCTCCCTTCCAGGCGAGATGAGGCCTATTTCCGATGAGGCGTCTGGAGACTAATGACACGGAACCTCTGGAACTTCGAAAGGGTCATTCACACCCTTGCTGCAACTCAAGAAGTTCACCGCCATAACCGTCTCCACTCGAGAGGAAACATGATGGTCCCGCCCACATCCAGAGGAGCCCCGTTTGCCCCTCGTAGCTCGAGATGAGGGATCCTTTCCCTGTTATCAACGGGAAAGTATTTTCGGCGTTCCCGTCGCATCTCAAGAGGAGGCACTCTCAACAGGAAAGACGAGAGGAACTCCATGGTCGTACCACCAGTCCAAGAGTCCCCCAGATGTTTCAGTCCATTCCAGAGGAACCTCTTTGCCCTGCACTGGCTCATCTTTCATGCCGAAGATCGACTCACACCACGGTGGCACGTGGGACAGCCCTGTGGGATAGCCTCGAGGGAAAGCCTAGAGGGAAAACCACAGATCCTTTGATCCACGCCACGGGAAGCGTGACATTGCTGCTACAGCCTGGAAGGAAAGTGCACGTGCATGCCCCCACTCGAGACGAGGCCTGACTCCCCTGGGGAGACTCCAGAAGTACCCAAAGATCCATGTCAGCCCCTGAGAGGAATCCTCGGTTCCGGCCCTGACTCCACACAAGTATTTTGGCCCCGGTATCGACGGGAGAGGAATCCCGAGAGGCCCCCTAGGAACTCGCAAGGGGACTGACCTTTCCTGAGGCCACCAGGGCGGGTTCCTGAGGTCCCCGTCGTAACTCGAGAACACCTGCCGCAACTCGAGAAAATCCAGGAAGTTCTCCCTTCCAGGCGAGATGAGGCCTATTTCCGATAAGGCGTCTGGAGACTAATGATACGGAAACTCTGGAACTTCGAAAGGGTCTTTCACACCCTTGCTGCAACTCAAGAAGTTCACCGCCATACCCGTCTCCACTCGAGAGGAAACACGATGGTCCCGCCCACATCCAGAGGAGCCCCGTTTGCCACTCGTAGCTCGAGATGAGGGATCCTTTCCCTGCTATCAACGGGAAAGAATTCCCGGCGTTCCCGTCGCATCTCAAGAGGAGGCACTCTCAACAGGAAAGACGAGAGGAATTCCATGGTCGTACCACCATTCCAAGAGTCCCCGAGATTTCTCAGTCCATTCCAGAGGAACCTCTTTGCCCTGCACTGGCTCATCTTTCACGCCGAGGATCGACTCACACCACGGTGGCACGTGGGACAGCTCTGTGGGAAAGCCTCGAGGGTAAACCACAGATCCTTTGATCCACGCGACGGGAAGCGTGACATTGCTGCTACAGCCTGGAAGGAAAGCGCACGTGCATGCCCCCACTCGAGACGAGGCCTGACTCCCCTGGGGAGACTCCAGAAGTACCCAAAGATCCATGTCAGCCCCTGAGAGGAATCCTCGGTTCCGGCCCTGACTCCACACAAGGTTTTTGGCCCCGGTATCGACGGGAGAGGAATCCCGAGAGGCCCCCTAGCAACTCGCATGGGGACTGGCCTCTCCTGAGGCCACCAGGGCGGGTCCCTGAGGTCCCCGTCGTAACTCGAGAACACCTGCCGCAACTCGAGAAAATCCAGGAAGTTCTCCCTTCCAGGCGAGATGAGGCCTATTTCCGATGAGGCGTCTGGAGACTAATGACACCTAAACTCTGGAACTTCGAAAGGGTCTTTCACACCCTTGCTGCAACTCAAGAAGTTCACCGCCATACCCGTCTCCACTCGAGAGGAAGCACGATGGTCCCGCCCACATCCAGAGGAGCCCCGTTTCGCCCTCGGAGCTCGAGATGAGGGATCCATTCCCTGCTTTCAACGGGAAAGAATTCCCGGCGTTCCCTTCGCATCTCAAGAGGAGGCACTCTCAACAGGAAAGGCGAGAGGAACTCCATGGTCGTACCACCATTCCAAGAGTCCCCCAGATGTCTCAGTCCATTCCAGAGGAGCCTCTTTGCCCTGCACTGGCTCATCTTTCACGCCGAGGATCGACTCACACCACGGTGGCACGTGGGACAACCCTGTGGGAAAGCCTCGAGGGAAAGCCTCGAGGGAAAACCACAGATCCTTTGATCCACGCGACGGGAAACGTGACATTGCTGCTACAGCCTGGAAGGAAAGCAAACGTGCATGCCCCCACTCGAGACGAGGCCTGACTCCCCTGGGGAGACTCCAGAAGTACCCAAAGATCCATGTCAGCCCCTGAGAGGAATCCTCGGTTCCGGCCCTGACTCCACACAAGGTTTTTGGCCCCGGTATCGACGGGAGAGGAATCCCGAGAGGGCCCCTAGCAACTCGCATGGGGACTGGCCTCTCCGGAGGCCACCAGGGCGGGTCCCTGAGGTTCCCGTCGTAACTCGAGAACACCTGCCGGAACTCGAGAAAATCCAGGAAGTTCTCCCTTCCAGGCGAGATGAGGCCTATTTCCGATGAGGCCTCTGGAGACAAATGACACCTAACCTCTGGAACTTCGAAAGGGTCTTTCACACCCTTGCTGCAACTCAAGAAGTTCACCGCCGTACCCGTCTCCACTCGAGAGGAAGCACGATGGTCCCGCCAACATCCAGAGGAGCCCCGTTTCCCCCTCGTAGCTCGAGATGAGGGATCCTTTCCCTGCTTTCAACGGGAAAGAATTCCCGGCGTTCCCGTCGCATCTCAAGAGGAGGCACTCTCAACAGGAAAGGCGAGAGGAACTCCATGGTCGTTCCACCATTCCAAGAGTCCCCCAGATGTCTCAGTCCATTACAGAGGAGCCTCTTGGCCCTGCACTGGCTCATCTTTCACGCCGAGGATCGACTCACACCACGGTGGCACGTGGGACAGCCCTGTGGGAAAGCCTCGAGGGAAAGCCTCGAGGGAAAACCACAGATCCTTTGATCCACGCGACGGGAAGCGTGACATTGCTGCTACAGCCTGGAAGGAAAGCGCACGTGCATGCCCCCACTCGAGACGAGGCCTGACTCCCCTGGGGAGACTCCAGAAGTACCCAAAGATCCATGTCAGCCCCTGAGAGGAATCCTCGGTTCCGGCCCTGACTCCACACAAGGTTTTTGCCCCAGTATCGATGGGAGAGGAATCCCGAGAGGCCCCCTAGCAACTCGCATGGGGACTGGCCTCTCCTGAGGCCACCAGGGCGGGTCCCTGAGGTCCCCGGCGTAACTCGAGAACACCTGCCGCAACTCGAGAATATCCAGGAAGTTCTCCCTTCCAGGCGAGATGAGGCCTATTTCCGATGAGGCGTTTGGAGACGAATGACACCTAACCTCTGGAACTTCGAAAGGGTCTTTCACACCCTTGCTGCAACTCAAGAAGTTCAGCGCCATACCCGTGTCTACTCGAGAGGAAGCACGATCGTCCCGCCCACATCCAGAGGAGCCCCGTTTCCCCCTCGTAGCTCGAGATCAGGGATCCTTTCCCTGGTTTCAACGGGAAAGAATTCCCGGCGTTCCCGTCGCATCTCAAGAGGAGGCACTCTCAACAGGAAAGGCGAGAGGAACTCCATGGTCGTACCACCATTCCAAGAGTCCCCCAGATGTCTCAGTCCATTCCAGAGGAACCTCTTTGCCCTGCACTGGCTGATCTTTCACGCCGAGGATCGACTCACACCACGGTGGCACGTGGGACAGCCCTGTGGGAAAGCCTCGAGGGAAAGCCTCGAGGGAAAACCACAGATCCTTTGATCCACGCCACGGGAAGCGTGACATTGCTGCTACAGCCTGGAAGGAAAGCGCACGTGCATGCCCCCACTCGACACGAGGCCTGACTCCCCTGGGGAGACTCCAGAAGTACCCAAAGATCCATGTCAGCCCCTGAGAGGAATCCTCGGTTCCGTCCCTGACTCCACACAAGGTTTTTGGCCCCGGTATCGACGGGAGAGGAATCCCGAGAGGCCCCCTAGCAACTCGCATGGGGACTGGATTCTCCTGAGGCCACCAGGGCGGGTCCCTGAGGTCCCCGTCGTAACTCGGGAACACCTGCCGCAACTCGAGAAAATCCAGGAAGTTCTCCCTTCCAGGCGAGATGAGGCCTATTTCCGATGAGGCGTCTGGAGACTAATGACACCTAACCTCTGGAACTTCGAAAGGGTCTTTCACACCCTTGCTGCAACTCAAGAAGTTCACCGCCATACCCGTCTCCACTCGAGAGGAAGCACGATGGTCCCGCCCACATCCAGAGGAGCCCCGTTTCCCCCTCGTAGCTCGAGATGAGGGATCCTTTGCCTGCTTTCAACGGGAAAGAATTCCCGGCGTTCCCGTCGCATCCCAAGAGGAGGCACTCTCAACAGGAAAGGCGAGAGGAACTCCATGGTCGTACCACCATTCCAAGAGTCCCCCAGATGTCTCAGTCCATTCCAGAGGAACCTCTTTGCCCTGCACTGGCTCATCTTTCACGCCGAGGATCGACTCACACCACGGTGGCACGTGGGACAGCCCTGTGGGAAAGCCTCGAGGGAAAACCACAGATCCTTTGATCCACGCGACGGGAAGCGTGACATTGCTGCTACAGCCTGGAAGGAAAGCGCACGTGCATGCCCCCACTCGAGACGAGGCCTGACTCCCCTGGGGAGACTCCACAAGTACCCAAAGATCCATGTCAGCCCCTGAGAGGAATCCTCGGTTCCGGCCCTGACTCCACACAAGGTTTTTGGCCCCGGTATCGACGGGAGAGGAATCCCGAGAGGCCCCCTAGCAACTCGCATGGGGACTGGCCTCTCCTGAGGCCACCAGGGCGGGTCCGTGAGGTCCCCGTCGTAACTCGAGAACACCTGCCGCAACTCGAGAAAATCCAGGAAGTTCTCCCTTCCAGGCGAGATGAGGCCTATTTCCGATGAGGCCTCTGGAGACTAATGACACCTAACCTCTGGAACTTCGAAAGGGTCTTTCACACCCTTGCTGCAACTCAAGAAGTTCACCGCCATACCGTCTCCACTCGAGAGGAAGCACGATGGTCCCGCCCACATCCAGAGGAGCCCCGTTTCCCCCTCGGAGCTCGAGATGAGGGATCCTTTCCCTGCTTTCAACGGGAAAGAATTCCCGGCGTTCCCGTCGCATCTCAAGAGGAGGCACTCTCAACAGGAAAGGCGAGAGGAACTCCATGGTCGTACCACCATTCCAAGAGTCCCCCAGATGTCTCAGTCCATTCCAGAGGAACCTCTTTGCCCTTCACTGGCTCATCTTTCACGCCGAGGATCGACACACACAACGGTGGCACGTGGGACAGCCCTGTGGGAAAGCCTCGAGGGAAAGCCTCGAGGGAAAACCACAGATCCTTTGATCCACGCCACGGGAAGCGTGACATTGCTGCTACAGCCTGGAAGGAAAGCGCACGTGCATGCCCCCACTCGAGACGAGGCCTGACTCCCCTGGGGAGACTCCAGAAGTACCCAAAGATCCATGTCAGCCCCTGAGAGGAATCCTCGGTTCCGGCCCTGACTCCACACAAGGTTTTTGGCCCCGGTATCTACGGGAGAGGAATCCCGAGAGGCCCCCTAGCAACTCGCATGGGGACTGGCCTCTCCTGAGGCCACCAGGGCGGGTCCCTGAGGTCCCCGTCGTAACTCGAGAACACCTGCCGCAACTCGAGAAAATCCAGGAAGTTCTCCCTTCCAGGCGAGATGAGGCCTATTTCCGATGAGGCCTCTGGAGTCTAATGACACCTAACCTCTGGAACTTCGAAAGGGTCTTTCACATCCTTGCTGCAACTCAAGAAGTTCACCGCCATACCCGTCTCCACTCGAGAGGAAGCACCATGGTCCCGCCCACATCCAGAGGAGCCCAGTTTCCCCCTCGTAGCTCGAGATGAGGGATCCTTTCCCTGCTTTCAACGGGAAAGAATTCCCGGCGTTCCCGTCGCATCTCAAGAGGAGGCACTCTGAACAGGAAAGGCGAGAGGAACTCCATGGTCGTACCATCATTCCAAGAGTCCTCCAGATGTCTCAGTCCATTCCAGAGGAACCTCTTTGCCCTGCACTGGCTCATCTTTCACGCCGAGGATCGACTCACAACACCGTGGCACGTGGGACAGCCCTGTGGGAAAGCCTCGAGCGAAAGCCTCGAGGGAAAACCACAGATCCTTTGATCCACGGGACGGGAAGCGTGACATTGCTGCTACAGCCTGGAAGGAAAGCGCACGTGCATGCCCCCACTCGAGACGAGGCCTGACTCCCATGGGGAGATTCCAGAAGTACCCAAAGATCCATGTCAGCCCCTGAGAGGAATCCTCGGTTCCGGCCCTGACTCCACACAAGGTTTTGTGCCCCGGTATCGACGGAGAGGAATCCCGAGAGGCCCCCTAGTAACTCGCATGGGGACTGGCCTCTCCTGAGGCCACCAGGGCGGGTCCCTGAGGTCCCCGTCGTAACTCGAGAACACCTGCCGCAACTCGAGAAAATCCAGGAAGTTCTCCCTTCCAGGCGAGATGAGGCCTATTTCCGATGAGGCGTCTGGAGACAAATGACAACAAACCTCTGGAACTTCGAAAGGGTCTTTCACACCCTTGATGCAACTCATGAAGTTCACCTCCATACCCGTCTCCACTCGAGAGGAAGCACGATGGTCCCGCCCACATCCAGAGGAGCCCCGTTTCCCCCTCGGAGCTCGAGATGAGGAATCCTTTGCCTGCTTTCAACGGGAAAGAATTCCCGGCGTTCCCGTTGCATCTCAAGAGGAGGCACTCTCAACAGGAAAGGCGAGAGGAACTCCATGGTCGTACCACCATTCCAAGAGTCCCCCAGATGTCTCAGTCCATTCCAAAGGAGCCTCTTTGCCCTGCACTGGCTCATCTTTCACGCCGAGGATCGACTCACACCACGGTGGCACGTGGGACAGCCCTGTGGGAAAGCCTCGAGGGAAAGCCTCGAGGGAAAACCACAGATCCTTTGATCCACGCCACGGGAAGCGTGACATTGCTGCTACAGCCTGGAAGGAAAGCGCACGTGCATGCCCCCACTCGAGACGAGGCCTGACTCCCCTGGGGAGACTCCACAAGTACCCAAAGATCCATGTCAGCCCCTGAGAGGAATCCTCGGTTCCGGCCCTGACTCCACACAAGGTTTTTTGCCCCGGTATCGACCGGAGAGGAATCCCGAGAGGCCCCCTAGCAACTCGCATGGGGACTGGCCTCTCCTGAGGCCACCAGGGCGGGTCCCTGAGGTCCCCGTCGTAACTCGAGAACACCTGCCGCAACTCGAGAAAATCCAGGAAGTTCTCCCTTCCAGGCGAGATGAGGCCTATTTCCGATGAGGCGTCTGGAGACTAATGACACCTAAACTCTGGAACTTCGAAAGGGTCTTTCACACCCTTGCTGCAACTCAAGAAGTTCACCGCCATACCCGTCTCCACTCGAGAGGAAGCACGATGGTCCCGCCCACATCCAGAGGAGCCCCGTTTCGCCCTCGGAGCTCGAGATGAGGGATCCATTCCCTGCTTTCAACGGGAAAGAATTCCCGGCGTTCCCTTCGCATCTCAAGAGGAGGCACTCTCAACAGGAAAGGCGAGAGGAACTCCATGGTCGTACCACCATTCCAAGAGTCCCCCAGATGTCTCAGTCCATTCCAGAGGAGCCTCTTTGCCCTGCACTGGCTCATCTTTCACGCCGAGGATCGACTCACACCACGGTGGCACGTGGGACAGCCCTGTGGGAAAGCCTCGAGGGAAAGCCTCGAGGGAAAACCACAGATCCTTTGATCCACGCGACGGGAAACGTGACATTGCTGCTACAGCCTGGAAGGAAAGCAAACGTGCATGCCCCCACTCGAGACGAGGCCTGACTCCCCTGGGGAGACTCCAGAAGTACCCAAAGATCCATGTCAGCCCCTGAGAGGAATCCTCGGTTCCGGCCCTGACTCCACACAAGGTTTTTGGCCCCGGTATCGACGGGAGAGGAATCCCGAGAGGGCCCCTAGCAACTCGCATGGGGACTGGCCTCTCCGGAGGCCACCAGGGCGGGTCCCTGAGGTTCCCGTCGTAACTCGAGAACACCTGCCGGAACTCGAGAAAATCCAGGAAGTTCTCCCTTCCAGGCGAGATGAGGCCTATTTCCGATGAGGCCTCTGGAGACAAATGACACCTAACCTCTGGAACTTCGAAAGGGTCTTTCACACCCTTGCTGCAACTCAAGAAGTTCACCGCCGTACCCGTCTCCACTCGAGAGGAAGCACGATGGTCCCGCCAACATCCAGAGGAGCCCCGTTTCCCCCTCGTAGCTCGAGATGAGGGATCCTTTCCCTGCTTTCAACGGGAAAGAATTCCCGGCGTTCCCGTCGCATCTCAAGAGGAGGCACTCTCAACAGGAAAGGCGAGAGGAACTCCATGGTCGTTCCACCATTCCAAGAGTCCCCCAGATGTCTCAGTCCATTACAGAGGAGCCTCTTGGCCCTGCACTGGCTCATCTTTCACGCCGAGGATCGACTCACACCACGGTGGCACGTGGGACAGCCCTGTGGGAAAGCCTCGAGGGAAAGCCTCGAGGGAAAACCACAGATCCTTTGATCCACGCGACGGGAAGCGTGACATTGCTGCTACAGCCTGGAAGGAAAGCGCACGTGCATGCCCCCACTCGAGACGAGGCCTGACTCCCCTGGGGAGACTCCAGAAGTACCCAAAGATCCATGTCAGCCCCTGAGAGGAATCCTCGGTTCCGGCCCTGACTCCACACAAGGTTTTTGCCCCAGTATCGATGGGAGAGGAATCCCGAGAGGCCCCCTAGCAACTCGCATGGGGACTGGCCTCTCCTGAGGCCACCAGGGCGGGTCCCTGAGGTCCCCGGCGTAACTCGAGAACACCTGCCGCAACTCGAGAATATCCAGGAAGTTCTCCCTTCCAGGCGAGATGAGGCCTATTTCCGATGAGGCGTTTGGAGACGAATGACACCTAACCTCTGGAACTTCGAAAGGGTCTTTCACACCCTTGCTGCAACTCAAGAAGTTCAGCGCCATACCCGTGTCTACTCGAGAGGAAGCACGATCGTCCCGCCCACATCCAGAGGAGCCCCGTTTCCCCCTCGTAGCTCGAGATCAGGGATCCTTTCCCTGGTTTCAACGGGAAAGAATTCCCGGCGTTCCCGTCGCATCTCAAGAGGAGGCACTCTCAACAGGAAAGGCGAGAGGAACTCCATGGTCGTACCACCATTCCAAGAGTCCCCCAGATGTCTCAGTCCATTCCAGAGGAACCTCTTTGCCCTGCACTGGCTGATCTTTCACGCCGAGGATCGACTCACACCACGGTGGCACGTGGGACAGCCCTGTGGGAAAGCCTCGAGGGAAAGCCTCGAGGGAAAACCACAGATCCTTTGATCCACGCCACGGGAAGCGTGACATTGCTGCTACAGCCTGGAAGGAAAGCGCACGTGCATGCCCCCACTCGACACGAGGCCTGACTCCCCTGGGGAGACTCCAGAAGTACCCAAAGATCCATGTCAGCCCCTGAGAGGAATCCTCGGTTCCGTCCCTGACTCCACACAAGGTTTTTGGCCCCGGTATCGACGGGAGAGGAATCCCGAGAGGCCCCCTAGCAACTCGCATGGGGACTGGATTCTCCTGAGGCCACCAGGGCGGGTCCCTGAGGTCCCCGTCGTAACTCGGGAACACCTGCCGCAACTCGAGAAAATCCAGGAAGTTCTCCCTTCCAGGCGAGATGAGGCCTATTTCCGATGAGGCGTCTGGAGACTAATGACACCTAACCTCTGGAACTTCGAAAGGGTCTTTCACACCCTTGCTGCAACTCAAGAAGTTCACCGCCATACCCGTCTCCACTCGAGAGGAAGCACGATGGTCCCGCCCACATCCAGAGGAGCCCCGTTTCCCCCTCGTAGCTCGAGATGAGGGATCCTTTGCCTGCTTTCAACGGGAAAGAATTCCCGGCGTTCCCGTCGCATCCCTAGAGGAGGCACTCTCAACAGGAAAGGCGAGAGGAACTCCATGGTCGTACCACCATTCCAAGAGTCCCCCAGATGTCTCAGTCCATTCCAGAGGAACCTCTTTGCCCTGCACTGGCTCATCTTTCACGCCGAGGATCGACTCACACCACGGTGGCACGTGGGACAGCCCTGTGGGAAAGCCTCGAGGGAAAACCACAGATCCTTTGATCCACGCGACGGGAAGCGTGACATTGCTGCTACAGCCTGGAAGGAAAGCGCACGTGCATGCCCCCACTCGAGACGAGGCCTGACTCCCCTGGGGAGACTCCACAAGTACCCAAAGATCCATGTCAGCCCCTGAGAGGAATCCTCGGTTCCGGCCCTGACTCCACACAAGGTTTTTGGCCCCGGTATCGACGGGAGAGGAATCCCGAGAGGCCCCCTAGCAACTCGCATGGGGACTGGCCTCTCCTGAGGCCACCAGGGCGGGTCCCTGAGGTCCCCGGCGTAACTCGAGAACACCTGCCGCAACTCGAGAATATCCAGGAAGTTCTCCCTTCCAGGCGAGATGAGGCCTATTTCCGATGAGGCGTTTGGAGACGAATGACACCTAACCTCTGGAACTTCGAAAGGGTCTTTCACACCCTTGCTGCAACTCAAGAAGTTCAGCGCCATACCCGTGTCTACTCGAGAGGAAGCACGATCGTCCCGCCCACATCCAGAGGAGCCCCGTTTCCCCCTCGTAGCTCGAGATCAGGGATCCTTTCCCTGGTTTCAACGGGAAAGAATTCCCGGCGTTCCCGTCGCATCTCAAGAGGAGGCACTCTCAACAGGAAAGGCGAGAGGAACTCCATGGTCGTACCACCATTCCAAGAGTCCCCCAGATGTCTCAGTCCATTCCAGAGGAACCTCTTTGCCCTGCACTGGCTGATCTTTCACGCCGAGGATCGACTCACACCACGGTGGCACGTGGGACAGCCCTGTGGGAAAGCCTCGAGGGAAAGCCTCGAGGGAAAACCACAGATCCTTTGATCCACGCCACGGGAAGCGTGACATTGCTGCTACAGCCTGGAAGGAAAGCGCACGTGCATGCCCCCACTCGACACGAGGCCTGACTCCCCTGGGGAGACTCCAGAAGTACCCAAAGATCCATGTCAGCCCCTGAGAGGAATCCTCGGTTCCGTCCCTGACTCCACACAAGGTTTTTGGCCCCGGTATCGACGGGAGAGGAATCCCGAGAGGCCCCCTAGCAACTCGCATGGGGACTGGATTCTCCTGAGGCCACCAGGGCGGGTCCCTGAGGTCCCAGTCGTAACTCGAGAACACCTGCCGCAACTCGAGAAAATCCAGGAAGTTCTCCCTTCCAGGCGAGATGAGGCCTATTTCCGATGAGGCGTCTGGAGACTAATGACACCTAACCTCTGGAACTTCGAAAGGGTCTTTCACACCCTTGCTGCAACTCAAGAAGTTCACCGCCATACCCGTCTCCACTCGAGAGGAAGCACGATGGTCCCGCCCACATCCAGAGGAGCCCCGTTTCCCCCTCGTAGCTCGAGATGAGGGATCCTTTGCCTGCTTTCAACGGGAAAGAATTCCCGGCATTCCCGTCGCATCCCAAGAGGAGGCACTCTCAACAGGAAAGGCGAGAGGAACTCCATGGTCGTACCACCATTCCAAGAGTCCCCCAGATGTCTCAGTCCATTCCAGAGGAACCTCTTTGCCCTGCACTGGCTCATCTTTCACGCCGAGGATCGACTCACACCACGGTGGCACGTGGGACAGCCCTGTGGGAAAGCCTCGAGGGAAAACCACAGATCCTTTGATCCACGCGACGGGAAGCGTGACATTGCTGCTACAGCCTGGAAGGAAAGCGCACGTGCATGCCCCCACTCGAGACGAGGCCTGACTCCCCTGGGGAGACTCCACAAGTACCCAAAGATCCATGTCAGCCCCTGAGAGGAATCCTCGGTTCCGGCCCTGACTCCACACAAGGTTTTTGGCCCCGGTATCGACGGGAGAGGAATCCCGAGAGGCCCCCTAGCAACTCGCATGGGGACTGGCCTCTCCTGAGGCCACCAGGGCGGGTCCCTGAGGTCCCCGTCGTAACTCGAGAACACCTGCCGCAACTCGAGAAAATCCAGGAAGTTCTCCCTTCCAGGCGAGATGAGGCCTATTTCCGATGAGGCCTCTGGAGACAAATGACACCTAACCTCTGGAACTTCGAAAGGGTCTTTCACACCCTTGCTGCAACTCAAGAAGTTCACTGCCATACCCGTCTCCACTCGAGAGGAAGCACGATGGTCCCGCCCACATCCAGAGGAGCCCAGTTTCCCCCTCGTAGCTCGAGATGAGGGATCCATTCCCTGCTTTCAACGGGAAAGAATTCCCGGCGTTCCCGTCGCATCTCAAGAGGAGGCACTCTCAATAGGAAAGGCGAGAGGAACTCCATGGTCGTTCCACCATTCCAAGAGTCCCCCAGATGTCTCAGTCCATTCCAGAGGAGCCTCTTTGCCCTGCACTGGCTCATCTTTCACGCCGAGGATCGACTCACACCACGGTGGCACGTGGGACAGCCCTGTGGGAAAGCCTCGAGCGAAAGCCTCGAGGGAAAACCACAGATCCTTTGATCCACGCGACGGGAAGCGTGACATTGCTGCTACAGCCTGGAAGGAAAGCGCACCTGCATGCCCCCACTCGAGACGAGGCCTGACTCCCCTGGGGAGACTCCACAAGTACCCAAAGATCCATGTCAGCCCCTGAGAGGAATCCTCGGTTCCGGCCCTGACTCCACACAAGGTTTTTGGCCCCGGTATCGACGGGAGAGGAATCCCGAGAGGCCCCCTAGCAACTCGCAAGGGGACTGGCCTCTCCTGAGGCCACCAGGGCGGGTCCCTGAGGTCCCCGTCGTAACTCGAGAACACCTGCCGCAACTCGAGAAAATCCAGGAAGTTCTCCCTTCCAGGCGAGATGAGGCCTATTTCCGATGAGGCCTCTGGAGACAAATGACACCTAACCTCTGGAACTTCGAAAGGGTCTTTCACACCCTTGCTGCAACTCAAGAAGTTCACCGCCATACCCGTCTCCACTCGAGAGGAAGTACGATGGTCCCGCCCACATCCAGAGGAGCCCCGTTTCCCCCTCGTAGCTCGAGATGAGGGATCCTTTCCCTGCTTTCAACGGGAAAGATTTCCCGGCGTTCCCGTCGCATCTCAAGAGGAGGCACTCTCAACAGGAAAGGCGAGAGGAACTCCATGGTCGTACCACCATTCCAAGAGTCCCCCAGATGTCTCAGTCCATTCCAGAGGAACCTCTTTGCCCTGCACTGGCTCATCTTTCACGCCGAGGATCGACTCACACAACGGTGGCACGTGAGACAGCCCTGTGGGAAAGCCTCGAGGGAAAGCCTCGAGGGAAAACCACAGATCCTTTGATCCACGCGACGGGAAGCGTGACATTGCTGCTACAGCCTGGAAGGAAGGCGCACGTGCATGCCCCCACTCGAGAGGAGGCCTGACCCCCCTGGGGAGACTCCAGAAGTACCCAAATACCCATGTCAGCCCCTGAGAAGAATCCTCGGTTCCGGCCCTGACTCCACAGAAGGATTTTGGCCCCGGTATCGACGGTAGAGGAATCCCGAGAGGCCCCCGAGCAACTCGCATGGGGACTGGCCTTTCCTGAGGACACCAGGGCGGGTCCCTGAGGTCCCCGTCGTATCTCGAGAACACCTGCCGCAACTCGAGAAAATCCAGGAAGTTCTCCCTTCCAGGCGAGATGAGGCCTATTTCCGATGAGGCGTCTGGAGACTAATGACACCGAACCTCTGGAACTTTGAAAGGGTCTTTCTCACCCTTGCTGCAACTCAAGAAGTTCACCGCCATACCCGTCTCCACTCGAGAGGAAACACGATGGTCCCGCCCACATCCAGAGGAGCCCCGTTTCCCACTCGTAGCTCGAGATGAGGGATCCTTTCCCTGCTATCAACGGGAAAGAATTCCCGGCGTTCCCGTCGCATCTCAAGAGGAGGCACTCTCAACAGGAAAGGCGAGAGGAACTCCATGGTCGTACCACCATTCCAAGAGTCCCCCAGATGTCTCAGTCCATTCCAGAGGAACCTCTTTGCATTGCACTGGCTCATCTTTCACGCCGAGGATCGACTCACACCACGGTGGCACGAGGGACAGCCCTGTAGGAAAGCCTCGAGGGAAACCACAGATCCTTTGATACACGCGACGGGAAGCGTGACATTGCTGCTACAGCATGGAAGGAAAGCGCACGTGCATGCCCACACTCGAGACGAGGCCTGACTCCCCTGGGGAAACTCCACAAGTACCCAAAGATCCATGTCAGCCCCTGAGAGGAATCCTCGGTTCCGGCCCTGACTCCACACAAGGTTTTTGGCCCCGGTATCGACGGGAGAGGAATCCCGAGAGGCCCCCTAGCAACTCGCATGGGGACTGGCCTCTCCTGAGGCTACCAGGGCGGGTCCCTGAGGTCCCCGTCGTAACTCGAGAACACCTGCCGCAACTCGAGAAAATCCAGGAAGTTCTCCCTTCCAGGCGAGATGAGGCCTATTTCCGATGAGGCGTCTGGAGACTAATGACACCTAACCTCTGGAACTTCGAAAGGGTCTTTCACATCCTTGCTGCAACTCAAGAAGTTCACCGCCATACCCGTCTCCACTCGAGAGGAAGCACGATGGTCCCGCCCACATCCAGAGGAGCCCCGTTTCCCCCTCGTAGCTCGAGATGAGGGATCCTTTCCCTGCTTTCAACGGGAAAGAATTCCCGGCGTTCCCGTCGCATCTCAAGAGGAGGCACTCTCAACAGGAAAGGCGAGAGGAACTCCATGGTCGTACCACCATTCCAAGAGTCCCCCAGATGTCTCAGTCCATTCCAGAGGAACCTCTTTGCCCTGCACTGGCTCATCTTTCACGCCGAGGATCGACTCACACCACGGTGGCACGTGGGACAGCCCTGTGGGAAAGCCTCGAGGGAAAGCCTCGAGGGAAAACCACAGATCCTTTGATCCACGCGACGGGAAGCATGACATTGCTGCTACAGCCTGGAAGGAAAGCGCACGTGCATGCCCCCACTCGAGACGAGTCCTGACTCCCCTGGGGAGACTCCAGAAGTACCCAAAGATCCATGTCATCCCCTGAGAGGAATCCTCGGTTCCGGCCCTGACTCCACACAAGGTTTTTGGCCCCGGTATCGACGGGAGAGGAATCCAGAGAGGCCCCCTAGCAACTAGCATGGGGACTGCCCGTTCCTGAGGCCACCAGGGCGGGTCCCTGAGGTCCCCGTAGTAAATCGAGAACACCTGCCGCAACTCGAGAAAATCCAGGAAGTTCTCCTTTCCAGGCGAAATGAGGCCTATTTCCGATGAGGCGTCTGGAGACTAATGACACCTAACCTCTGGAACTTCGAAAGGGTCTTTCACACCCTTGCTGCAACTCAAGAATTTCACCGCCATACCCGTCTCCACTCGAAAGGAAGCACGATGGTCCCGCCCACATCCAGAGGAGCCCCGTTTGCCCCTCGTAGCTCGAGATGAGGGATCCTTTCCCTGCTTTCAACGGGAAAGATTTCCCGTCGTTCCCGTCGCATCTCAAGAGGAGGCACTCTCAACAGGAAAGGCGAGAGGAACTCCATGGTCGTACCACCATTCCAAGAGTCCCCCAGATGTCTCAGTCCATTCCAGAGGAACCTTTTTGCCCTGCACTGGCTCATCTTTCACGCCGAGGATCGACTCACACAACGGTGGCACGTGAGACAGCCCTGTGGGAAAGCCTGGAGGGAAAGCCTCGAGGGAAAACCACAGATCCTTTGATCCACGCGACGGGAAGCGTGACATTGCTGCTACAGCCTGGAAGGAAGGCGCACGTGCATGCCCCCACTCGAGACGAGGCCTGACCCCCCTGGGGAGACTCCAGAAGTACCCAAAGACCCATGTCAGCCCCTGAGAGGAATCCTCGGTTCCGGCCCTGACTCCACAGAAGGATTTTGGCCCCGGTATCGACGGGAGAGGAATCCCGAGAGGCCCCCGAGCAACTCGCATGGGGACTGGCCTTTTCTGAGGACACCAGGGCGGGTCCCTGAGGTCCCCGTCGTATCTCGAGAACACCTGCCGCAACTCGAGAAAATCCAGGAAGATCTCCCTTCCAGGCGAGATGAGGCCTATTTCCGATGAGGCGTCTGGAGACTAATGACACCGAACCTCTGGAACTTCGAAAGGGTCTTTCTCACCCTTGCTGCAACTCAAGAAGTTCACCGCCATACCCGTCTCCACTCGAGAGGAAACACGATGGTCCCGCCCACATCCAGAGGAGCCCCGTTTCCCACTCGTAGCTCGAGATGAGGGATCCTTTCCCTGCTATCAACGGGAAAGAATTCCCGGCGTTCCCGTCGCATCTCAAGAGGAGGCACTCTCAACAGGAAAGATGAGAGGAACTCCATGGTCGTACCACCATTCCAAGAGTCTCCGAGATTTCTCAGTCCATTCCAGAGGAAACTCTTTGCCCTGCACTGGCTCATTTTTCACGCCGAGGATCGACTCACACCACGGTGACACGTGGGACAGCCCTGTGGGAAAGCCTCGAGGGAAAGCCTCGAGGGAAAACCACAGATTCTTTGATCCACGCGACGGGAAGCATGACATTGCTGCTACAGCCTGGAAGGAAAGCGCACGTGCATGCCCCCACTCGAGACGAGTCCTGACTCCCCTGGGGAGACTCCAGAAGTACCCAAAGATCCATGTCAGCCCCTGAGAGGAATCCTCGGTACCGGCCCTGACTCCACACAAGGTTTTTGGCCCCGGTATGGACGGGAGAGGAATCCCGAGAGGCCCCCTAGCAACTAGCATGGGGACTGGCCGTACCTGAGGCCACCAGGGCGGGTCCCTTAGGTCCCCGTCGTAAATCGAGAACACCTGCCGCAACTCGAGAAAATCCAGGAAGTTCTCCTTTCCAGGCGAAATGAGGCCTATTTCCGATGAGGCGTCTGGAGACTAATGACACCTAACCTCTGGAACTTCGAAAGGGTCTTTCACACCCTTGCTGCAACTCAAGAAGTTCACCGCCATACCCGTCTCCACTCGAGAGGAAGCACGATGGTCCCGCCCACATCCAGAGGAGCCCCGTTTCCCCCTCGTAGCTCGAGATGAGGGATCCTTTCCCTGCTTTCAACGGGAAAGAATTCCCGGCGTTCCCGTCGCATCTCAAGAGGAGGCACTCTCAACAGGAAAGGCGAGAGGAACTCCATGGTCGTACCACCATTCCAAGAGTCCCCCAGATGTCTCAGTCCAATCCAGAGGAACCTCTTTGCCCTGCACTGTCTCATCTTTCACGCCGAGAATCGACTCACACCACGGTGGCACGTGAGACAGCCCTGTGGGAAAGCCTCGAGGGAAAACCACAGATCCTTTGATCCACGCGACGGGAACCGAGACATTGCTGCTACAGCCTGGAAGGAAAGCGCACGTGCATGCCCCCACTAGAGACAAGGCCTGACTCCCCTGGGGAGACTCCAGAAGTACCCAAAGATCCATGTCAGCCCCTGAGAGGAATCCTCGGTTCCGGCCCTGACTCCACACAAGTTTTTTGGCCCCGGTATCGACAGGAGAGGAATCCTGAGAGGCCCCCAAGCAACTCGCATGGGGACTGGCCTTTCCTGAGGCCACCAGGGCGGGTCCCTGAGGTCCCCGTAGTAACTCGAGAACACCTGCCGTAACTCGAGAAACTTCAGGAAGTTCTCCCTTCCAGGCGAGATGAGGCCTATTTCCGATGAGGCGTCTGGAGACTAATGACACGGAACCTCTGGAACTTCGAAAGGGTCATTCACACCCTTGCTGCAACTCAAGAAGTTCACCGCCATAACCGTCTCCACTCGAGAGGAAACATGATGGTCCCGCCCACATCCAGAGGAGCCCCGTTTGCCCCTCGTAGCTCGAGATGAGGGATCCTTTCCCTGTTATCAACGGGAAAGTATTTTCGGCGTTCCCGTCGCATCTCAAGAGGAGGCACTCTCAACAGGAAAGACGAGAGGAACTCCATGGTCGTACCACCAGTCCAAGAGTCCCCCAGATGTTTCAGTCCATTCCAGAGGAACCTCTTTGCCCTGCACTGGCTCATCTTTCATGCCGAAGATCGACTCACACCACGGTGGCACGTGGGACAGCCCTGTGGGATAGCCTCGAGGGAAAGCCTAGAGGGAAAACCACAGATCCTTTGATCCACGCCACGGGAAGCGTGACATTGCTGCTACAGCCTGGAAGGAAAGTGCACGTGCATGCCCCCACTCGAGACGAGGCCTGACTCCCCTGGGGAGACTCCAGAAGTACCCAAAGATCCATGTCAGCCCCTGAGAGGAATCCTCGGTTCCGGCCCTGACTCCACACAAGTATTTTGGCCCCGGTATCGACGGGAGAGGAATCCCGAGAGGCCCCCTAGGAACTCGCAAGGGGACTGACCTTTCCTGAGGCCACCAGGGCGGGTTCCTGAGGTCCCCGTCGTAACTCGAGAACACCTGCCGCAACTCGAGAAAATCCAGGAAGTTCTCCCTTCCAGGCGAGATGAGGCCTATTTCCGATAAGGCGTCTGGAGACTAATGATACGGAAACTCTGGAACTTCGAAAGGGTCTTTCACACCCTTGCTGCAACTCAAGAAGTTCACCGCCATACCCGTCTCCACTCGAGAGGAAACACGATGGTCCCGCCCACATCCAGAGGAGCCCCGTTTGCCACTCGTAGCTCGAGATGAGGGATCCTTTCCCTGCTATCAACGGGAAAGAATTCCCGGCGTTCCCGTCGCATCTCAAGAGGAGGCACTCTCAACAGGAAAGACGAGAGGAACTCCATGGTCGTACCACCATTCCAAGAGTCCCCGAGATTTCTCAGTCCATTCCAGAGGAACCTCTTTGCCCTGCACTGGCTCATCTTTCACGCCGAGGATCGACTCACACCACGGTGGCACGTGGGACAGCTCTGTGGGAAAGCCTCGAGGGTAAACCACAGATCCTTTGATCCACGCGACGGGAAGCGTGACATTGCTGCTACAGCCTGGAAGGAAAGCACACGTGCATGCCCCCACTCGAGACGAGGCCTGACTCCCCTGGGGAGACTCCAGAAGTACCCAAAGATCCATGTCAGTCCCTGAGAGGAATGCTCGGTTCCGGCCCTGGCTCCACACAAGGTTTTTGGCCCCGGTATCGACGGGAGAGGAATCCCGAGAGGCCCCCTAGCACCTCGCATGGGGACTGGCCTCTCCTGAGTCCACCAGGGCGGGTCCCTGAGGTCCGCGTCGTAACTCGAGAACACCTGCCGCAACTCGAGAAAATCCAGGAAGTTCTCCCTTCCAGGCGAGATGAGGCCTATTTCCCATGAGGCGTCTGGAGACTAATGACACCTAACCTCTGGAACTTCGAAAGGGTCTTTCACACCCTTGCTGCAACTCAAGAAGTTCACCGCCATACCCGTCTCCACACGAGAGGAAGCACGATGGTCCCGCCCACATCCAGAGGAGCCCCGTTTCCCCCTCGTAGCTCGAGATGAGGGATCCTTTCCCTGCTTTCAACGGGAAAGAATTCCTGGCGTTCCCGTCGCATCTCAAGAGGAGGCACTCTCAACAGGAAAGGCAAGAGGAACTCCATGGTCGTACCACCATTCCAAGAGTCCCCCAGATGTCTCAGTCCATTCCAGAGGAACCTCTTTGCCCTGCACTGGCTCATCTTTCACGCCGAGAATCGACTCACACCACGGTGGCACGTGGGACAGCCCTGTGGGAAAGCCTCGAGGGAAAGCCTCGAGGGAAAACCACAGATCCTTTGATCCACGCGACGGGAAGCGTGACATTGCTGCTACAGCCTGGAACGAAAGCGCACGTGCATTCCCCCACTCGAGACGAGGCCTGACTCCCCTGGGGAGACTCCACAAGTACCCAAAGATCCATGTCAGTCCCTGAGCGGAATCCTCGGATCCGGCCCTGACTCCACACAAGGTTTTTGGCCCCGGTATCGACGGGAGAGGAATCCCGAGAGGCCCCCTAGCAACTCGCATGGGGACTGGCCTCTCCTGAGGCCACCAGGGCGGGTCCCTGAGGTACCCGTCGTAACTCGAGAACACCTGCCGCAACTCGAGAAAATCCAGGAAGTTCTCCCTTCCAGGCGAGATGAGGCCTATTTCCGATGAGGGGTCTGGAGACTAATGACACCTAACCTCTGGAACTTCGAAAGGGTCTTTCACACCCTTGCTGCAACTCAAGAAGTTCACCGCCATACCCGTCTCCACTCGAGAGGAAGCACGATGGTCCCGCCCACATCCAGAGGAGCCCCGTTTCCCCCTCGTAGCTCGAGATGAGGGATCCTTTCCCTGCTTTCAACGGGAAAGAATTCCCGGCGTTCCCGTCGCAACTCAAGAGGAGGCACTCTCAACAGGAAAGGCGAGAGGAACTCCATGGTCGTACCACCATTCCAAGAGTCCCCCAGATGTCTCAGTCCATTCCAGAGGAACCTCTTTGCCCTGCACTGGCTCATCTTTCACGCCGAGGATCGACTCACACCACGGTGGCACGTGGGACAGCCCTGTGGGAAAGCCTTGAGGGAAAGCCTCGAGGAAAGCCTCGAGGGAAAACCACAGATCCTTTGATCCACGCGACGGGAAGCGTGACATTGCTGCTACAGCCTGGAAGGAAAGCGCACGTGCATGCCCCCACTCGAGACGAGGCCTGACTCCCCTGGGGAGACTCCAGAAGTACCCAAAGATCCATGTCAGCCCCTGAGAGGAATCCTCGGTTCCGGCCCTGACTCCACACAAGCTTTTTGGCCCCGGTATCGACGGGAGAGGAATCCCGAGAGGCCCCCTAGCAACTCGCATGGGGACTGGCCTCTCCTGAGGCCACCAGGTCGGGTCCCTGAGGTCCCCGTCGTAACTCGAGAACACCTGCCGCAACTCGAGAAAATCCAGGAAGTTCTCCCTTCCAGGCGAGATGAGGCCTATTTCCGATGAGGCCTCTGGAGAGTAATGACACCTAACCTCTGGAACTTCGAAAGGGTCTTTCACACCCTTGCTGCAACTCAAGAAGTTCACCGCCATACCCGTCTCCACTCGAGAGGAAGCACGATGGTCCCGCCCACATCCAGAGGAGCCCCGTTTCCCCCTCGTAGCTCGAGATGAGGGATCCTTCCCCTGCTTTCAACGGCAAAAAATTCCCGGCGTTCCCGTCGCATCTCAAGAGGAGGCACTCTCAACAGGAAAGGCGAGAGGAACTCCATGGTCGTACCACCATTCCAAGAGTCCCCCAGATGTCTCAGTCCATTCCAGAGGAACCTCTTTGCCCTGCACTGGCTCATCTTTCACGCCGAGGATCGACTCACACCACGGTGGCACGTGGGACAGCCCTGTGGGAAAGCCTCGAGGGAAAGCCTCGAGGGAAAACCACAGATCCTTTGATCCACGCCACGGGAAGCGTGACATTGCTGCTAAAGCCTGGATGGAAAGTGCACGTGCATGCCCCCTCACGAAACGAGGCCTGTCTCCCCTGGCGAGACTCCAGAAGTATCCAAAGATCCATATCAGCCCCTGAGAGGAATCCTCGGTTCCGGCCCTGACTCCACACAAGGTTTTTGGCCCCGGTATCGACGGGAGAGGAATCCCGAGAGGCCCCCTAGCAACTCGCATGGGGACTGGCCTTTCCTGAGGCCACCAGGGCGGGTCGCTGAGGTCCTCGTCGTAACTCGAGAGCACCTGCCGCAACTCGAGAAAATCCAGGAAGTTCTCCCTTCCAGGCGAGATGAGGCCTATTTCCGATGAGGCGTCTGGAGACTAATGACACCGAACCTCTGGAACTTCGAAAGGGTCTTTCACACCCTTGCTGCAACTCAAGAAGTTCACCACCATACCCGTCTCCACTCGAGAGGAAGCACGATGGTCCCGACCACATCCAGAGGAGCCCCGTTTCCCCCTCGTAGCTCGAGATGAGGGATCCTTTCCCTGCTTTCAACGGGAAAGAATTCCCTGCGTTCCCGTCGCATCTCAAGAGGAGGCATTCTCAACAGGAAAGGCGAGAGGAACTCCATGGTCGTACCACCATTCCAAGAGTCCCCCAGATGTCTCAGTCCATTCCAGAGGAACCTCTTTGCCCTGCACTGGCTCATCTTTCACGCCGAGGATCGACTCACACAACGGTGGCACGTGGGACAGCCCTGTGGGAAAGCCTCGAGGGAAAGCCTCGAGGGAAAACCACAGATCCTTTGATCCACGCGATGGGAAGCGTGACATTGCTGCTACAGCCTGGAAGGAAAGCGCACGTGCATGCCCCCACTCGAGACGAGGCCTGACTCCCCTGGGGAGACTCCAGAAGTACCCAAAGATCCATGTCAGCCCCTGAGAGTTATCCTCGGTTCCGGCCCTGACTCCACACAAGGTTTTTGGCCCCGGTATCGACGGGAGAGGAATCCCGAGAGGCCCCCTAGCAACTCGCATGGGGACTGGCCTCTCCTGAGGCCACCAGGGCGTGTCCCTGAGGTCCTCATCGTAACTCGAGAGCACCTGCCGCAACTCGAGAAAATCCAGGAAGTTCTCCCTTCCAGGCGAGATGAGGCCTATTTCCGATGAGGCGTCTGGAGACTAATGACACCTAACCTCTGGAACTTCGAAAGGGTCTTTCACACCCTTGCTGCGACTCAATAAGTTCACCGCCATACCCGTCTCCACTCGAGAGGAAGCACGATGGTCCCGCCCACATCCAGAGGATCCCCGTTTCCCCCTCGTAGCTCGAGATGAGGGATCCTTTCCCTGCTTTCAACGGGAAAGAATTCCCGGCGTTCCCGTCGCATCTCAAGAGGAGGCACTCTCAACAGGAAAGGCGAGAGGAACTCCATGGTCGTATCACCATTCCAAGAGTCCACCAGATGTCTCAGTCCATTCCAGAGGAACCTCTTTGCCCTGCACTGGCTCATCTTTCACGCCGAGGATCGACTCACACCACGGTGGCACGTGGGACAGCCCTGTGGGAAAGCCTCGAGGGAAAGCCTCGAGGGAAAACCACAGATCCTTTGATACACGCCACGGGAAGCGTGACATTGCTGCTACAGCCTGGAAGGAAAGCGCACGTGCATGCCCCCACTCGAGACGAGGCCTGACTCCCCTGGGGAGACTCCAGAAGTACCCAAAGATCCATGTCAGCCCCTGAGAGGAATCCTCGGTTCCAGCCCTGACTCCACACAAGGTTTTTGGCCCCGGTATCGACGGGAGAGGAATCCCGAGAGGCCCCATAGCAACTCGCATGGGGACTGGCCTCTCCTGAGGCCACCAGGTCGGGTCCCTGAGGTCCCCGTCGTAACTCGAGAACACCTGCCGCAACTCGAGAAAATCCAGGAAGTTCTCCCTTCCAGGCGAGATGAGGCCTATTTCCGATAAGGCGTCTGGAGACTAATGACACCTAACCTCTGGAACTTCGAAAGGGTCTTTCACACCCTTGCTGCGACTCAAGAAGTTCACCGCCATACCCGTCTCCACTCGAGAGGAAGCACGATGGTCCCGCCCACATCCAGAGGAGCCCCGTTTCCCCCTCGTAGCTCGAGATGAGGGATCCTTTCCCTGCTTTAAACGGGAAAGAATTCCCGGCGTTCCCGTCGCATCTCAAGAGGAGGCACTCTCAACAGGAAAGGCGAGAGGAACTCCATGGTCGTACCACCATTCCAAGAGTCCCCCAGATGTCTCAGTCCATTCCAGAGGAACCTCTTTGCCCTGCACTGGCTCATCTTTCACGCCGAGGATCGACTCACACCACGGTGGCACGTGGGACAGCCCTGTGGGAAAGCCTCGAGGGAAAGCCTCGAGGGAAAACCACAGATCCTTTGATCCACGCCACGGGAAGCGTGACATTGCTGCTAAAGCCTGGATGGAAAGTGCACGTGCATGCCCCCTCACGAAACGAGGCCTGTCTCCCCTGGCGAGACTCCAGAAGTATCCAAAGATCCATATCAGCCCCTGAGAGGAATCCTCGGTTCCGGCCCTGACTCCACACAAGGTTTTTGGCCCCGGTATCGACGGGAGAGGAATCCCGAGAGGCCCCCTAGCAACTCGCATGGGGACTGGCCTCTCCTGAGGCCACCAGGGCCGGTCCCTGAGTTCCCCGTCGTAACTCGAGAACACCTGCCGCAACTCGAGAAAATCCAGGAAGTTCTCCCTTCCAGGCGAGATGAGGCCTATTTCCGATGAGGCGTCTGGAGACTAATGACACCTAACCTCTGGAACTTCGAAAGGGTCTTTCACACCCTTGCTGCAACTCAAGAAGTTCACCACCATACCCGTCTCCACTCGAGAGGAAGCACGATGGTCCCGACCACATCCAAAGGAGCCCCGTTTCCCCCTCGTAGCTCGAGATGAGGGATCCTTTCCCTGCTTTCAACGGGAAAGAATTCCTGGCGTTCCCGTCGCATCTCAAGAGGAGGCACTCTCAACAGGAAAGGCAAGAGGAACTCCATGGTCGTACCACCATTCCAAGAGTCCCCCAGATGTCTCAGTCCATTCCAGAGGAACCTCTTTGCCCTGCACTGGCTCATCTTTCACGCCGAGAATCGACTCACACCACGGTGGCACGTGGGACAGCCCTGTGGGAAAGCCTCGAGGGAAAGCCTCGAGGGAAAACCACAGATCCTTTGATCCACGCGACGGGAAGCGTGACATTGCTGCTACAGCCTGGAACGAAAGCGCACGTGCATTCCCCCACTCGAGACGAGGCCTGACTCCCCTGGGGAGACTCCACAAGTACCCAAAGATCCATGTCAGTCCCTGAGCGGAATCCTCGGATCCGGCCCTGACTCCACACAAGGTTTTTGGCCCCGGTATCGACGGGAGAGGAATCCAGAGAGGCCCCCTAGCAACTCGCATGGGGACTGGCCTCTCCTGAGGCCACCAGGGCGGGTCCCTGAGGTACCCGTCGTAACTCGAGAACACCTGCCTCAACTCGAGAAAATCCAGGAAGTTCTCCCTTCCAGGCGAGATGAGGCCTATTTCCGATGAGGCGTCTGGAGACTAATGACACCTAACCTCTGGAACTTCGAAAGGGTCTTTCACACCCTTGCTGCAACTCAAGAAGTTCACCGCCATACCCGTCTCCACTCGAGAGGAAGCACGATGGTCCCGCCCACATCCAGAGGAGCCCCGTTTCCCCCTCGTAGCTCGAGATGAGGGATCCTTTCCCTGCTTTCAACGGGAAAGAATTCCCGGCGTTCCCGTCGCAACTCAAGAGGAGGCACTCTCAACAGGAAAGGCGAGAGGAACTCCATGGTCGTACCACCATTCCAAGAGTCCCCCAGATGTCTCATTCCATTCCAGAGGAACCTCTTTGCCCTGCACTGGCTCATCTTTCACGCTGAGGATCGACTCACACCACGGTGGCACGTGGGACAGCCCTGTGGGAAAGCCTCGAGGGAAAGCCTCGAGGGAAAACCACAGATCCTTTGATCCACTCGACGGGAAGCGTGACATTGCCGTTACAGCCTGGAAGGAAAGCGCACGTGCATGCCCCCACTCGAGACGAGGCCTGACTCCCCTGGGGAGACTCCAGAAGTACCCAAAGATCCATGTCAGCCCCTGAGAGGAATCCTCGGTTCCGGCCCTGACTCCACACAAGGTTTTTGGCCCCGGTATCGACGGGAGAGGAATCCCGAGAGGCCCCCTAGCAACTCGCATGGGGACTGGCCTCTCCTGAGGCCACCAGGGCGGGTCCCTGAGGTCCCCGTCGTAACTCGAGAACACCTGCCGCAACTCGAGAAAATCCAGGAAGTTCTCCCTTCCAGGCGAGATGAGGCCTATTTCCGATGAGGCGTCTGGAGACTAATGACACCTAACCTCTGGAACTTCGAAAGGGTCTTTCACACCCTTGCTGCAACTCAAGAAGTTCACCGCCATACCTGTCTATACTCGAGAGGATGCACGATGGGCCCGCCCACATCCAGAGGAGCCCCGTTTCCCCTCATAGCTCGAGATGAGGGATCCTTTCCCTGCTTTCAACGGGAAAGAATT
Source organism: Capricornis sumatraensis (assembly GCF_032405125.1). NCBI lineage: Eukaryota > Metazoa > Chordata > Mammalia > Artiodactyla > Bovidae > Capricornis > Capricornis sumatraensis. The sequence goes on along the minus strand of NW_027184615.1, from coordinate 3,168,229 downwards.
CCCGACGTTCCCGTCGCATCTCAAGAGGAGGCACTCTCAACAGGAAAGGCGAGAGGAACTCCATGGTCGTACCACCAATCCAAGAGTCCCCCAGATGTCTCAGTCCATTCCAGAGGAAGCTCTTTGCCCTGCACTGGCTCATCTTTCACGCCGAGGATCGACTCACACCACGGTGGCACGTGGGACAGCCCTGTGGGAAAGCCTCGAGGGAAAGCCTCGAGGGAAAACCACAGATTGTTTGATCCATGCGACGGGAAGCGTGACATTGCTGCTACAGCCTGAAAGGAAAGCGCACGTGCATGCCCCCACTCGAGACGAGGCCTGACTCCCCTGGGGAGACTCCAGAAGTACCCAAAGATCCATGTCAGCCCCTGAGAGGAATCCTCGGTTCCGGCCCTGACTGCACACAAGGCTTTTGGCCACGGTATCGACGGGAGAGGAATCCAGAGAGGCCCCCTAGCACCTCGCATGGGGACTGGCCTCTCCTGAGGCCACCAGGGCGGGTCCCTGAGCTCCCCGTCGTAACTCGAGAACACCTGCCGCAACTCGAGAAAATCCAGGAAGTTCTCCCTTCCAGGCGAGATGAGGCCTATTTCCGATGAGGCGTCTGGAGACTAATGACACCTAACTCTGGAACTTCGAAAGGGTCTTTCACACCTTTGCTGCAACTCAAGAAGTTCACTGCCATACCCGTCTCCACTCGAGAGGAAGCAAGATGGTCCCGCCCACATCCAGAGGAGCCCCGTTTCCCCCTCGTAGCTCGAGATGAGGGATCCTTTCCCTGCTTTCAACGGGAAAGAATTCCCGGCGTTCCCGTCGCATCTCAAGAGGAGGCACTCTCAACAGGAAAGGCGAGAGGAACTTCTTGGTCGTACCACCATTCCAAGAGTCCCCCAGATGTCTCAGTCCATTCCAGAGGAACCTCTTTGCCCTACACTGGCTCGTCTTTCACGCCGAGAATCGACTCACACCACGGTGGCACGTGGGACAGCCCTGTGGGAAAGCCTCGAGGGAAAGCCTCGAGGGAAAACCACAGATCCTTTGATCCACGCCACGGGAAGCGTGACATTGCTGCTACAGCCTGGAAGGAGAGCGCACGTGCATGCCCCCACTCGAAACGAGGCCTGACTCCCCTGGGGAGACTCCAGGAGTACCCAAAGATAAATGTCAGCCCCTGAGAGGAATCCTCGGTTCCGGCCCTGACTCCACACAAGGTTTTTGGCCCCGGTATCGACGGGAGAGGAATCCAGAGAGGCCCCCTAGCAACTCGCATGGGGACTGGCCTCTCCTGAGGCCACCAGGGCGGGTCCCTGAGGTACCCGTCGTAACTCGAGAACACCTGCCTCAACTCGAGAAAATCCAGGAAGTTCTCCCTTCCAGGCGAGATGAGGCCTATTTCCGATGAGGCGTCTGGAGACTAATGACACCTAACCTCTGGAACTTCGAAAGGGTCTTTCACACCCTTGCTGCAACTCAAGAAGTTCACCGCCATACCCGTCTCCACTCGAGAGGAAGCACGATGGTCCCGCCCACATCCAGAGGAGCCCCGTTTCCCCCTCGTAGCTCGAGATGAGGGATCCTTTCCCTGCTTTCAACGGGAAAGAATTCCCGGCGTTCCCGTCGCAACTCAAGAGGAGGCACTCTCAACAGGAAAGGCGAGAGGAACTCCATGGTCGTACCACCATTCCAAGAGTCCCCCAGATGTCTCAGTCCATTCCAGAGGAACCTCTTTGCCCTGCACTGGCTCATCTTTCACGCCGAGGATCGACTCACACCACGGTGGCACGTGGGACAGCCCTGTGGGAAAGCCTCGAGGGAAAGCCTCGAGGGAAAACCACAGATCCTTTGATCCACGCCACGGGAAGCGTGACATTGCTGCTAAAGCCTGGATGGAAAGTGCACGTGCATGCCCCCTCACGAAACGAGGCCTGTCTCCCCTGGCGAGACTCCAGAAGTATCCAAAGATCCATATCAGCCCCTGAGAGGAATCCTCGGTTCCGGCCCTGACTCCACACAAGGTTTTTGGCCCCGGTATCGACGGGAGAGGAATCCCGAGAGGCCCCCTAGCAACTCGCATGGGGACTGGCCTCTCCTGAGGCCACCAGGGCCGGTCCCTGAGTTCCCCGTCGTAACTCGAGAACACCTGCCGCAACTCGAGAAAATCCAGGAAGTTCTCCCTTCCAGGCGAGATGAGGCCTATTTCCGATGAGGCGTCTGGAGACTAATGACACCTAACCTCTGGAACTTCGAAAGGGTCTTTCACACCCTTGCTGCAAATCAAGAAGTTCACCACCATACCCGTCTCCACTCGAGAGGAAGCACGATGGTCCCGACCACATCCAAAGGAGCCCCGTTTCCCCCTCGTAGCTCGAGATGAGGGATCCTTTCCCTGCTTTCAACGGGAAAGAATTCCTGGCGTTCCCGTCGCATCTCAAGAGGAGGCACTCTCAACAGGAAAGGCAAGAGGAACTCCATGGTCGTACCACCATTCCAAGAGTCCCCCAGATGTCTCAGTCCATTCCAGAGGAACCTCTTTGCCCTGCACTGGCTCATCTTTCACGCCGAGAATCGACTCACACCACGGTGGCACGTGGGACAGCCCTGTGGGAAAGCCTCGAGGGAAAGCCTCGAGGGAAAACCACAGATCCTTTGATCCACGCGACGGGAAGCGTGACATTGCTGCTACAGCCTGGAACGAAAGCGCACGTGCATTCCCCCACTCGAGACGAGGCCTGACTCCCCTGGGGAGACTCCACAAGTACCCAAAGATCCATGTCAGTCCCTGAGCGGAATCCTCGGATCCGGCCCTGACTCCACACAAGGTTTTTGGCCCCGGTATCGACGGGAGAGGAATCCAGAGAGGCCCCCTAGCAACTCGCATGGGGACTGGCCTCTCCTGAGGCCACCAGGGCGGGTCCCTGAGGTACCCGTCGTAACTCGAGAACACCTGCCTCAACTCGAGAAAATCCAGGAAGTTCTCCCTTCCAGGCGAGATGAGGCCTATTTCCGATGAGGCGTCTGGAGACTAATGACACCTAACCTCTGGAACTTCGAAAGGGTCTTTCACACCCTTGCTGCAACTCAAGAAGTTCACCGCCATACCCGTCTCCACTCGAGAGGAAGCACGATGGTCCCGCCCACATCCAGAGGAGCCCCGTTTCCCCCTCGTAGCTCGAGATGAGGGATCCTTTCCCTGCTTTCAACGGGAAAGAATTCCCGGCGTTCCCGTCGCAACTCAAGAGGAGGCACTCTCAACAGGAAAGGCGAGAGGAACTCCATGGTCGTACCACCATTCCAAGAGTCCCCCAGATGTCTCATTCCATTCCAGAGGAACCTCTTTGCCCTGCACTGGCTCATCTTTCACGCTGAGGATCGACTCACACCACGGTGGCACGTGGGACAGCCCTGTGGGAAAGCCTCGAGGGAAAGCCTCGAGGGAAAACCACAGATCCTTTGATCCACTCGACGGGAAGCGTGACATTGCCGTTACAGCCTGGAAGGAAAGCGCACGTGCATGCCCCCACTCGAGACGAGGCCTGACTCCCCTGGGGAGACTCCAGAAGTACCCAAAGATCCATGTCAGCCCCTGAGAGGAATCCTCGGGTCCGGCCCTGACTCCACACAAGGTTTTTGGCCCCGGTATCGACGGGAGAGGAATCCCGAGAGGCCCCCTAGCAACTCGCATGGGGACTGGCCTCTCCTGAGGCCACCAGGGCCGGTCCCTGAGTTCCCCGTCGTAACTCGAGAACACCTGCCGCAACTCGAGAAAATCCAGGAAGTTCTCCCTTCCAGGCGAGATGAGGCCTATTTCCGATGAGGCGTCTGGAGACTAATGACACCTAACCTCTGGAACTTCGAAAGGGTCTTTCACACCCTTGCTGCAACTCAAGAAGTTCACCACCATACCCGTCTCCACTCGAGAGGAAGCACGATGGTCCCGACCACATCCAAAGGAGCCCCGTTTCCCCCTCGTAGCTCGAGATGAGGGATCCTTTCCCTGCTTTCAACGGGAAAGAATTCCTGGCGTTCCCGTCGCATCTCAAGAGGAGGCACTCTCAACAGGAAAGGCAAGAGGAACTCCATGGTCGTACCACCATTCCAAGAGTCCCCCAGATGTCTCAGTCCATTCCAGAGGAACCTCTTTGCCCTGCACTGGCTCATCTTTCACGCCGAGAATCGACTCACACCACGGTGGCACGTGGGACAGCCCTGTGGGAAAGCCTCGAGGGAAAGCCTCGAGGGAAAACCACAGATCCTTTGATCCACGCGACGGGAAGCGTGACATTGCTGCTACAGCCTGGAACGAAAGCGCACGTGCATTCCCCCACTCGAGACGAGGCCTGACTCCCCTGGGGAGACTCCACAAGTACCCAAAGATCCATGTCAGTCCCTGAGCGGAATCCTCGGATCCGGCCCTGACTCCACACAAGGTTTTTGGCCCCGGTATCGACGGGAGAGGAATCCCGAGAGGCCCCCTAGCAACTCGCATGGGGACTGGCCTCTCCTGAGGCCACCAGGGCGGGTCCCTGAGGTACCCGTCGTAACTCGAGAACACCTGCCTCAACTCGAGAAAATCCAGGAAGTTCTCCCTTCCAGGCGAGATGAGGCCTATTTCCGATGAGGCGTCTGGAGACTAATGACACCTAACCTCTGGAACTTCGAAAGGGTCTTTCACACCCTTGCTGCAACTCAAGAAGTTCACCGCCATACCCGTCTCCACTCGAGAGGAAGCACGATGGTCCCGCCCACATCCAGAGGAGCCCCGTTTCCCCCTCGTAGCTCGAGATGAGGGATCCTTTCCCTGCTTTCAACGGGAAAGAATTCCCGGCGTTCCCGTCGCAACTCAAGAGGAGGCACTCTCAACAGGAAAGGCGAGAGGAACTCCATGGTCGTACCACCATTCCAAGAGTCCCCCAGATGTCTCATTCCATTCCAGAGGAACCTCTTTGCCCTGCACTGGCTCATCTTTCACGCTGAGGATCGACTCACACCACGGTGGCACGTGGGACAGCCCTGTGGGAAAGCCTCGAGGGAAAGCCTCGAGGGAAAACCACAGATCCTTTGATCCACTCGACGGGAAGCGTGACATTGCCGTTACAGCCTGGAAGGAAAGCGCACGTGCATGCCCCCACTCGAGACGAGGCCTGACTCCCCTGGGGAGACTCCAGAAGTACCCAAAGATCCATGTCAGCCCCTGAGAGGAATCCTCGGTTCCGGCCCTGACTCCACACAAGGTTTTTGGCCCCGGTATCGACGGGAGAGGAATCCCGAGAGGCCCCCTAGCAACTCGCATGGGGACTGGCCTCTCCTGAGGCCACCAGGGCGGGTCCCTGAGGTCCCCGTCGTAACTCGAGAACACCTGCCGCACCTCGAGAAAATCCAGGAAGTTCTCCCTTCCAGGCGAGATGAGGCCTATTTCCGATGAGGCGTCTGGAGACTAATGACACCTAACCTCTGGAACTTCGAAAGGGTCTTTCACACCCTTGCTGCAACTCAAGAAGTTCACCGCCATACCTGTCTATACTCGAGAGGATGCACGATGGGCCCGCCCACATCCAGAGGAGCCCCGTTTCCCCTCATAGCTCGAGATGAGGGATCCTTTCCCTGCTTTCAACGGGAAAGAATTCCCGACGTTCCCGTCGCATCTCAAGAGGAGGCACTCTCAACAGGAAAGGCGAGAGGAACTCCATGGTCGTACCACCAATCCAAGAGTCCCCCAGATGTCTCAGTCCATTCCAGAGGAAGCTCTTTGCCCTGCACTGGCTCATCTTTCACGCCGAGGATCGACTCACACCACGTTGGCACGTGGGACAGCCCTGTGGGAAAGCCTCGAGGGAAAGCCTCGAGGGAAAACCACAGATTGTTTGATCCATGCGACGGGAAGCGTGACATTGCTGCTACAGCCTGAAAGGAAAGCGCACGTGCATGCCCCCACTCGAGACGAGGCCTGACTCCCCTGGGGAGACTCCAGAAGTACCCAAAGATCCATGTCAGCCCCTGAGAGGAATCCTCGGTTCCGGCCCTGACTGCACACAAGGCTTTTGGCCACGGTATCGACGGGAGAGGAATCCAGAGAGGCCCCCTAGCACCTCGCATGGGGACTGGCCTCTCCTGAGGCCACCAGGGCGGGTCCCTGAGCTCCCCGTCGTAACTCGAGAACACCTGCCGCAACTCGAGAAAATCCAGGAAGTTCTCCCTTCCAGGCGAGATGAGGCCTATTTCCGATGAGGCGTCTGGAGACTAATGACACCTAACTCTGGAACTTCGAAAGGGTCTTTCACACCTTTGCTGCAACTCAAGAAGTTCACTGCCATACCCGTCTCCACTCGAGAGGAAGCAAGATGGTCCCGCCCACATCCAGAGGAGCCCCGTTTCCCCCTCGTAGCTCGAGATGAGGGATCCTTTCCCTGCTTTCAACGGGAAAGAATTCCCGGCGTTCCCGTCGCATCTCAAGAGGAGGCACTCTCAACAGGAAAGGCGAGAGGAACTTCTTGGTCGTACCACCATTCCAAGAGTCCCCCAGATGTCTCAGTCCATTCCAGAGGAAACTCTTTGCCCTACACTGGCTCGTCTTTCACGCCGAGAATCGACTCACACCACGGTGGCACGTGGGACAGCCCTGTGGGAAAGCCTCGAGGGAAAGCCTCGAGGGAAAACCACAGATCCTTTGATCCACGCCACGGGAAGCGTGACATTGCTGCTACAGCCTGGAAGGAGAGCGCACGTGCATGCCCCCACTCGAAACGAGGCCTGACTCCCCTGGGGAGACTCCAGGAGTACCCAAAGATAAATGTCAGCCCCTGAGAGGAATCCTCGGTTCCGGCCCTGACTCCACACAAGGTTTTTGGCCCCGGTATCGACGGGAGAGGAATCCAGAGAGGCCCCCTAGCAACTCGCATGGGGACTGGCCTCTCCTGAGGCCACCAGGGCGGGTCCCTGAGGTACCCGTCGTAACTCGAGAACACCTGCCTCAACTCGAGAAAATCCAGGAAGTTCTCCCTTCCAGGCGAGATGAGGCCTATTTCCGATGAGGCGTCTGGAGACTAATGACACCTAACCTCTGGAACTTCGAAAGGGTCTTTCACACCCTTGCTGCAACTCAAGAAGTTCACCGCCATACCCGTCTCCACTCGAGAGGAAGCACGATGGTCCCGCCCACATCCAGAGGAGCCCCGTTTCCCCCTCGTAGCTCGAGATGAGGGATCCTTTCCCTGCTTTCAACGGGAAAGAATTCCCGGCGTTCCCGTCGCAACTCAAGAGGAGGCACTCTCAACAGGAAAGGCGAGAGGAACTCCATGGTCGTACCACCATTCCAAGAGTCCCCCAGATGTCTCAGTCCATTCCAGAGGAACCTCTTTGCCCTGCACTGGCTCATCTTTCACGCCGAGGATTGACTCACACCACGGTGGCACGTGGGACAGACCTGTGGGAAAGCCTCGAGGGAAAGCCTCGAGGAAAGCCTCGAGGGAAAACCACAGATCCTTTGATCCACGCGACGGGAAGCGTGACATTGCTGCTACAGCCTGGAAGGAAATCGCACGTGCATGCCCCCACTCGAGACGAGGCCTGACTCCCCTGGGGAGACTCCAGAAGTACCCAAAGATCCATGTCAGCCCCTGAGAGGAATCCTCGGTTCCGGCCCTGACTCCACACAAGGTTTTTGGCCCCGGTATCGACGGGAGAGGAATCTCGAGAGGCCCCCTAGCACATCGCATGGGGACTGGCCTCTCCTGAGGCCACCAGGGCGGGTCCCTGAGGTCCTCGTCGTAACTCGAGAGCACCTGCCGCAACTCGAGAAAATCCAGGAAGTTCTCCCTTCCAGGCGAGATGAGGCCTATTTCCGATGAGGCGTCTGGAGACTAATGACACCTAACCTCTGGAAATTCGAAAGGGTCTTTCACACCCTTGCTGCGACTCAAGAAGTTCACCGCCATACCCGTCTCCACTCGAGAGGAAGCACGATGGTCCCGCCCACATCCAGAGGATCCCCGTTTCCCCCTCGTAGCTCGAGATGAGGGATCCTTTTCCTGCTTTAAACGGGGATGAATTCCCGGCGTTCCCGTCGCATCTCAAGAGGAGGCACTCTCAACAGGAAAGGCGAGAGGAACTCCTTGGTCGTACCACCATTCCAAGAGCCCCCAGATGTCTCAGTCCATTCCAGAGGAATCTCTTTGCCCTGCACTGGCTCATCTTTCACGCCGAGGATCGACTCACACCACGGTGGCACGTGGGACAGCCCTGTGGGAAAGCCTCGAGGGAAAGCCTCGAGGGAAAACCACAGATCCTTTGATCCACGCGACGGGAAGCGTGACATTGCTGCTACAGCCTGGAAGGAAAGCGCACGTGCATGCCCCCACTCGAAACGAGGCCTGACTCCCCTGGGGAGACTCCAGAAGTACCCAAAGATCCATGTCAGCCCCTGAGAGGAATCCTCGGTTCCGGCCCTGACTCCACACAAGGTTTTTGGCCCCGGTATCGACGGGAGAGGAATCCCGAGAGGCCCCCTAGCAACTCGCATGGGGACTGGCCTTTCCTGAGGCCACCAGGGCGGGTCGCTGAGGTCCTCGTCGTAACTCGAGAGCACCTGCCGCACCTCGAGAAAATCCAGGAAGTTCTCCCTTCCAGGCGAGATGAGGCCTATTTCCGATGAGGCGTCTGGAGACTAATGACACCGAACCTCTGGAACTTCGAAAGGGTCTTTCACACCCTTGCTGCAACTCAAGAAGTTCACCACCATACCCGTCTCCACTCGAGAGGAAGCACGATGGTCCCGACCACATCCAGAGGAGCCCCGTTTCCCCCTCGTAGCTCGAGATGAGGGATCCTTTCCCTGCTTTCAACGGGAAAGAATTCCCTGCGTTCCCGTCGCATCTCAAGAGGAGGCATTCTCAACAGGAAAGGCGAGAGGAACTCCATGGTCGTACCACCATTCCAAGAGTCCCCCAGATGTCTCAGTCCATTCCAGAGGAACCTCTTTGCCCTGCACTGGCTCATCTTTCACGCCGAGGATCGACTCACACCACGGTGGCATGTGGGACAGCCCTGTGGGAAAGCCTCGAGGGAAAGCCTCGAGGGAAAACCACAGATCCTTTGATCCACGCGACGGGAAGCGTGACATTGCTGCTACAGCCTGGAAGGAAAGCGCACGTGCATGCCCCCACTCGAGACGAGGCCTGACTCCCCTGGGGAGACTCCAGAAGTACCCAAAGATCCATGTCAGCCCCTGAGAGGAATCCTCGGTTCCGGCCCTGACTCCACACAAGGTTTTTGGCCCCGGTATCGACGGGAGAGGAATCCCGAGAGGCCCCCTAGCAACTCGCATGGGGACTGGCCTCTCCTGAGGCCACCAGGGCGTGTCCCTGAGGTCCTCATCGTAACTCGAGAGCACCTGCCGCAACTCGAGAAAATCCAGGAAGTTCTCCCTTCCAGGCGAGATGAGGCCTATTTCCGATGAGGCGTCTGGAGACTAATGACACCTAACATCTGGAACTTCGAAAGGGTCTTTCACACCCTTGCTGCGACTCAATAAGTTCACCGCCATACCCGTCTCCACTCGAGAGGAAGCACGATGGTCCCGCCCACATCCAGAGGATCCCCGTTTCCCCCTCGTAGCTCGAGATGAGGGATCCTTTCCCTGCTTTCAACGGGAAAGAATTCCCGGCGTTCCCGTCGCATCTCAAGAGGAGGCACTCTCAACAGGAAAGGCGAGAGGAACTCCATGGTCGTATCACCATTCCAAGAGTCCACCAGATGTCTCAGTCCATTCCAGAGGAACCTCTTTGCCCTGCACTGGCTCATCTTTCACGCCGAGGATCGACTCACACCACGGTGGCACGTGGGACAGCCCTGTGGGAAAGCCTCGAGGGAAAGCCTCGAGGGAAAACCACAGATCCTTTGATCCACGCGACGGGAAGCGTGACATAGCTGCTACAGCCTGGAAGGAAAGCGCACGTGCATGCCCCCACTCGAGACGAGGCCTGACTTCCCTGGGGAGACTCCAGAAGTACCCAAAGATCCATGTCAGCCCCTGAGAGGAATCCTCGGTTCCAGCCCTGACTCCACACAAGGTTTTGGGCCCCGGTATCGACGGGAGAGGAATCCCGAGAGGCCCCATAGCAACTCGCATGGGGACTGGCCTCTCCTGAGGCCACCAGGTCGGGTCCCTGAGGTCCCCGTCGTAACTCGAGAACACCTGCCGCAACTCGAGAAAATCCAGGAAGTTCTCCCTTCCAGGCGAGATGAGGCCTATTTCCGATAAGGCGTCTGGAGACTAATGACACCTAACCTCTGGAACTTCGAAAGGGTCTTTCACACCCTTGCTGCGACTCAAGAAGTTCACCGCCATACCCGTCTCCACTCGAGAGGAAGCACGATGGTCCCGCCCACATCCAGAGGAGCCCCGTTTCCCCCTCGTAGCTCGAGATGAGAGATCCTTTCCCTGCTTTCAACGGGAAAGAATTCCCGGCGTTCCCGTCGCATCTCAAGAGGAGGCACTCTCAACAGGAAAGGCGAGAGGAACTCCATGGTCGTACCACCATTCCAAGAGTCCCCCAGATGTCTCAGTCCATTCCAGAGGAACCTCTTTGCCCTGCACTGGCTCATCTTTCACGCCGAGGATCGACTCACACCACGGTGGCACGTGGGACAGCCCTGTGGGAAAGCCTCGAGGGAAAGCCTCGAGGGAAAACCACAGATCCTTTGATCCACGCCACGGGAAGCGTGACATTGCTGCTAAAGCCTGGATGGAAAGTGCACGTGCATGCCCCCTCACGAAACGAGGCCTGTCTCCCCTGGCGAGACTCCAGAAGTATCCAAAGATCCATATCAGCCCCTGAGAGGAATCCTCGGTTCCGGCCCTGACTCCTCACAAGGTTTTTGGCCCCGGTATCGACGGGAGAGGAATCCCGAGAGGCCCCCTAGCAACTCGCATGGGGACTGGCCTCTCCTGAGGCTACCAGGGCCGGTCCCTGAGTTCCCCGTCGTAACTCGAGAACACCTGCCGCAACTCGAGAAAATCCAGGAAGTTCTCCCTTCCAGGCGAGATGAGGCCTATTTCCGATGAGGCGTCTGGAGACTAATGACACCTAACCTCTGGAACTTCGAAAGGGTCTTTCACACCCTTGCTGCAACTCAAGAAGTTCACCACCATACCCGTCTCCACTCGAGAGGAAGCACGATGGTCCCGACCACATCCAAAGGAGCCCCGTTTCCCCCTCGTAGCTCGAGATGAGGGATCCTTTCCCTGCTTTCAACGGGAAAGAATTCCCTGCGTTCCCGTCGCATCTCAAGAGGAGGCACTGTCAACAGGAAAGGAGAGGAACTCCATGGTCGTACCACCATTCCAAGAGTCCCCCAGATGTCTCAGTCCATTCCAGAGGAACCTCTTTGCCCTGCACTGGCTCATCTTTCACGCCGAGGATCGACTCACACCACGGTGGCACGTGGGACAGCCCTGTGGGAAAGCCTCGAGGGAAAGCCTCGAGGGAAAACCACAGATCCTTTGATCCACGCGACGGGAAGCGTGACATTGCTGCTAAAGCCTGGAAGGAAAGCACACGTGCATGCCCCCACTCGAGACGAGGCCTGACTCCACTGGGGAGACTCCAGAAGTACCCAAAGATCCATGTCAGCCCCTGAGAGGAATCCTCGGTTCCCGCCCTGAGTCCACACAAGGTTTTTGGCCCCGGTATCGACGGGAGAGGAATCCCGAGAGGCCCCCTAGCAACTCGCATGGGGACTGGCCTCTCCTGAGGCCACCAGGGCCGGTCCCTGAGGTCCCCGTCGTAACTCGAGAACACCTGCCGCAACTCGAGAAAATCCAGGAAGTTCTCCCTTCCAGGCGAGATGAGGCCTATTTCAGATGAGGCGTCTGGAGACTAATGACACCTAACCTCTGGAACTTCGAAAGGGTCTTTCACACCCTTGCTGCAACTCAAGAAGTTCACCACCATACCCGTCTCCACTCGAGAGGAAGCACGATGGTCCCGACCACATCCAAAGGAGCCCCGTTTCCCCCTTGTAGCTCGAGATGAGGAATCCTTTCCCTGCTTTCAACGGGAAAGAATTCCCTGCGTTCCCGTCGCATCTCAAGAGGAGGCACTCTCAACAGGAAAGGCGAGAGGAACTCCATGGTCGTACCAATATTCCAAGAGTCCCCCAGATGTCTCAGTCCATTCCAGAGGAACCTCTTTGCCCTGCACTGGCTCATCTTTCACGCCGAGGATCGACTCACACCACGGTGGCACGTGGGACAGCCCTGTGGGAAAGCCTCGAGGGAAAGCCTCGAGGGAAAACCACAGATCCTTTGATCCACGCGACGGGAAGCGTGACATTGCTGCTACAGCCTGGAAGGAAAGCGCACGTGCATGCCCCTACTCGAGACGAGGCCTAACTCCCCTGGGGAGACTCCAGAAGTACCCAAAGATCCATGTCAGCCCCTGAGAGGAATCCTCGGTTCCGGCCCTGACTCCACACAAGGTTTTTGGCCCCGGTATCAACGGGAGAGGAATCCCGAGAGGCCCCCTAGCAACTCGCATGGGGACTGGCCTCTACTGAGGCCACCAGGGCGGGTCCCTGAGGTCCCCGTCGTAACTCGAGAACACCTGCCGCAACTCGAGAAAATCCAGGAAGTTCTCCCTTCCAGGCGAGATGAGGCCTATTTCCGATGAGGCCTCTGGAGACTAATGACACCAAACCTCTGGAACTTCGAAAGGGTCTTTCACACCCTTGCTGCAACTCAAGAAGTTCACCGCCATACCCGTCTCCACTCGAGAGGAAGCACGATGGTCCCGCCCACATCCAGAGGAGCCCCGTTTCCCCCTCGGAGCTCGAGATGAGGGATCCTTTCCCTGCTTTCAACGGGAAAGAATTCCCGGCGTTCCCGTCGCATCTCAAGAGGAGGCACTCTCAACAGGAAAGGCGAGAGGAACTCCATGGTCGTACCACCATTCCAAGAGTCCCCCAGATGTCTCAGTCCATTCCAGAGGAACCTCTTTGCCCTGCACTGGCTCATCTTTCACGCCGAGGATCGACTCACACCACGGTGGCACGTGGGACAGCCCTGTGGGAAAGCCTCGAGGGAAAGCCTCGAGGGAAAACCACAGATCCTTTGATCCACGCGACGGGAAGCGTGACATTGCTGCTACAGCCTGGAAGGAAAGCGCACGTGCATGCCCCCACTCGAGACGAGGCCTGACTCCCCTGGGGAGTCTCCAGAAGTACCCAAAGATCCATGTCAGCCCCTGAGAGGCATCCTCGGTTCCGGCCCTGACTCCACACAAGGTTTTTGGCCCCGGTATCGACGGGAGAGGAATCCCGAGAGGCCCCCTAGCAACTCGCATGGGGACTGGCCTCTCCTGAGGCCACCAGGGCGGGTCCCTGAGGTCCCTGTCGTAACTCGAGAACACCTGCCGCAACTCGAGAAAATCCAGGAAGTTCTCCCTTCCAGGCGAGATGAGGCCTATTTCCGATGAGGCGTCTGGAGACTAATGACACCTAACCTCTGGAACTTCGAAAGGGTCTTTCACACCCTTGCTGCGACTCAAGAAGTTCACCGCCATACCCGTCTCCACTCGAGAGGAAGCACGATGGTCCCGCCCACATCCAGAGGAGCCCCGTTTCCCCCTCGTAGCTCGAGATGAGGGATCCTTTCCCTGCTTTAAACGGGAAAGAATTCCCGGCGTTCCCGTCGCATCTCAAGAGGAGGCAGTCTCAACAGGAAAGGCGAGAGGAACTCCATGGTCGTACCACCATTCCAAGAGTCCCCCAGATGTCTCAGTCCATTCCAGAGGAACCTCTTTGCCCTGCACTGGCTCATCTTTCACGCCGAGGATCGACTCACACCACGGTGGCACGTGGGACAGCCCTGTGGGAAAGCCTCGAGGGAAAGCCTCGAGGGAAAACCACAGATCCTTTGATCCACGCCACGGGAAGCGTGACATTGCTGTTAAAGCCTGGAAGGAAAGTGCACGTGCATGCCCCCTCACGAAACGAGGCCTGTCTCCCCTGGCGAGACTCCAGAAGTATCCAAAGATCCATATCAGCCCCTGAGAGGAATCCTCGGTTCCGGCACTGACTCCACAGAAGGTTTTTGGCACCGGTATCGACGGGAGAGGAATCCCGAGAGGCCCCCTAGCAACTCGCATGGGGATTGGCCTCTCCTGAGGCCACCAGGGCCGGTCCCTGCGGTCCCCGTCGTAACTCGAGAACACCTGCCGCAACTCGAGAAAATCCAGGAAGTTCTCCCTTCCAGGCGAGATGAGGCCTATTTCCGATGAGGCGTCTGGAGACTAATGACACCTAACTTCTGGAACTTCAAAAGGGTCTTTCACACCCTTGCTGCAACTCAAGAAGTTCACCACCATACCCGTCTCCACTCGAGAGGAAGCACGATGGTCCCGACCACATCCAAAGGAGCCCCGTTTCCCCCTCGGAGCTCGAGATGAGGGATCCTTTCCCTGCTTTCAACGGGAAAGAATTCCCGGCGTTCCCGTCGCATCTCAAGAGGAGGCACTCTCAACAGGAAAGGCGAGAGGAACTCCATGGTCGTACCACCATTCCAAGAGTCCCCCAGATGTCTCAGTCCATTCCAGAGGAACCTGTTTGCCCTGCACTGGCTCATCTATCACGCCGAGGATCGACTCACACCACGGTGTCACGTGGGACAGCCCTGTGGGAAAGCCTCGAGGGAAAGCCTCGAGGGAAAACCACAGATCCTTTGATCCACGCGACGGGAAGCAGGACATTGCTGCTACAGCCTTAAAGGAAAGCGCACGTGCATGCCCCCACTCGAGACGAGGCCTGACTCCCCTGGGGAGACTCCAGAAGTACCCAAATATCCATGTCAGCCCCTGAGAGTAATCCTCGGTTCCGGCCCTGACTCCAAACAAGGATTTTGGACCCGGTATCGACGGGAGAGGAATCCCGAGAGGCCCCGTAGCAACTCGCATGGGGACTGGCCTTTCCTGAGGCCACCAGGGCGTGTCCCTGAGGTCCCCGTCGTAACTCGAGAACACCTGCCACAACTCGAGAAAATCCAGGAAGTTCTCCCTTCCAGGCGAGATGAGGCCTATTTCCCATGAGGCGTCTGGAGACTAATGACACCTAACCTCTGGAACTTCGAAAGGGTCTTTCACACCCTTGCTGCAACTCAAAAAGTTCACCGCCATACCCGTCTCCACTCGAGAGGAAGCACGATGGTCCCGCCCACATCCCGAGGAGCCCCGTTTCCCCCTCGTAGCTCGAAATGAGGGATCCTTTCCCTGCTTTCAACGGGAAAGAATTCCCGGCGTTCCCGTCGCATCTCAAGAGGAGACACTCTCAACAGGAAAGGCGAGAGGAATTCCATGGTCGTACCACCATTCCAAGAGTCCCCCAGATGTCTCAGTCCATTCCAGAGGAACCTCTTTGCCCTGCACTGGCTCATCTTTCACGCCGAGGATCGACTCATACCACGGTGGCACGTGGGACAGCCCTGTGGGAAAGCCTCAAGGGAAAGCCTCGAGGGAAAACCACAGATCCTTTCATCCACCCCACAGGAAGCTTGACATTGCTGCTACAGCCTGGAAGGAAAGCGCACGTGCATGCCCCCACTCGAGACGAGGCCTGACTCCCCTGGGGAGACTCCAGAAATACCCAAAGCCCCATGTCAGCCCCTGAGAGGTATCCTCGGTTCCGGCCCTGACTCCACACAAGTATTTTGGCCCCGGTATCGACGGGAGAGGAATCCCGAGAGGCCCCCTAGGAACTCGCATGGGGACTGGCCTTTCCTGAGGCCACCAGGGCGTTCCCTGAGGTCCCCGTCGTAACTGGAGAACACCTGCCACAACTCGAGAAAATCCAGGAAGTTCTCCCTTCCAGGCGAGATGAGGCCTATTTCCGATGAGGCGTCTGGACACTAATGACACCTAACCTCTGGAACTTCGAAAGGGTCTTTCACACCCTTGCTGCAACTCAAGAAGTTCACCGCCATACCCGTCTCCACTCGAGAGGAAACACGATGGTCCCGCCCACATCCAGAGGAGCCCCGTTTCCCCCTCGTAGCTCGAGATAAGGGATCCTTTCCCTGCTATCAACGGGAAAGAAATCCCGGCGTTCCCGTCGCATCTCAAGATGAGGCACTCTCAACAGGAAAGATGAGAGGAACTCCATGGTCGTACCACCATTCCAAGAGTCCCCCAGATGTCTCAGTCCATTCCAGAGGAAACTCTTTGCCCTGCACTGGCTCATCTTTCACGCCGAGGATCGACTCACACCACGGTGACTCGTGGGACAGCCCTGTGGGAAAGCCTCGAGGGTAAACCACAGATCCTTTGATCCACGCGACGGGAAGCGTGACATTGCTGCTACAGCCTGGAAGGAAAGCGCACGTGCATGCCCCCACTCGAGACGAGGACTGACTCCCCTGGGGAGACTCCAGAAGTACCCCAAGATCCATGTCAGCCCCTGAGAGGAATCCTCGGTTCCGGCCCTGACTCCACACAAGGTTTTTGGCCCCGTTATCGACGTGAGAGGAATCCCGAGAGGCCCCCTAGCACCTCGCATGGGGACTGGCCTTTCCTGAGGCGACCAGGCCGGTCCCTGAGGTTCCGGTCGTAACTGGAGAACACCTGCCGCAACTCGAGAAAATCCAGGAAGTTCTCCCTTCCAGGCGAGATGAGGCCTATTTCCGATGAGGCGTCTGGACACTAATGACACCTAACCTCTGGAACTTCGAAAGGGTCTTTCACACCCTTGCTGCAACACAAGAAGTTCACCGCCATACCCGTGTCGACTCGAGAGGAAGCATGATGGTCCCGCCCACATCCAGAGGAGCCCCGTTTCCCCCTCGTAGCTCGAGATGAGGGATCCTTTCCCTGCTTAAAACGGGGAAGAATTCCCGGCGTTCCCGTCACATCTCAAGAGGAGGCACTCTCAACAGGAAAGGCGAGAGGAACTCCATGGTCGTACCACCATTCCAAGAGTCCCCCAGATGTCTCAGTCCATTCCAGAGGAACCTCTTTGCCCTGCACTGGCTCATCTTTCACGCCGAGGATCGAATCACACCACGGTGGCACGTGGGACAGCCCTGTGGGAAAGCCTCAAGGGAAAGCCTCGATTGAAAACCACAGATCCTTTGATCCACGCGACGGGAAGCGTGACATTGCTGCTACAGCCTGGAAGGAAAGCGCACGTGCATGCCCCCACTCGAGACGAGGCCTGACTCCCCTGGGGAGACTCCAGAAGTACCCCAAATCCATGTCAGCCCGGAGAGGAATCCTCGGTTCCGGCCCTGACTCCACACAAGGTTTTTGGCCCCGGTATCGACGGAAGAGGAATCCCGAGAGGCCCCCTAGCACCTCGCATGGGGACTGGCCTTTCCTGAGGCCACCAGGCCGGTCCCTGAGGTCCCCGTCGTAACTGGAGAACACCTGCCGCAACTCGAGAAAATCCAGGAAGTTCTCCCTTCCAGGCGAGATGAGGCCTATTTCCCATGAGGCGTCTGGAGACTAATGACACCTAACCTCTGGAACTTCGAAAGGGTCTTTCACACCCTTGCTGCAACTCAAGTAGTTCACCGCCATACCCGTCTCCACTCGAGAGGAAGCACGATCGTCCCACCCATAACCAGAGGAACCCCGTTTCCCCCTCGTAGCTCAAGATGAGGGATCCTTTCCCTGCTTTAAATGGGAAAGAATTCCGGGGTTCCCTTCGCATCTCAAGAGGAGGCACTCTCAACAGGAAAGGCGAGAGGAACTCCATGGTCGTACCACCATTCCAAGAGTCCCCCAGATGTCTCAGTCCATTCCAGAGGAACCTCTTTGCCCTGCACTGGCTCATCTTTCACGCCGAGGATCGACTCACACCACGGTGGCACGTGGGACAGCCCTGTGGGAAAGCCTCGAGGGAAAACCACAGATCCTTTGATCCACGAGACGGGAAGCGTGACATTGCTGCCACAGCCTGGAAGGAAAGCGCACGTGCATGCCCCCACTCGAGACGAGGCCTGACTCCCCTGGGGAGACTCCAGACGTACCCAAAGATCCATGTCAGCCGCTGAGAGGAATCCTCGGTTCCGGCCCTGACTGCACACGAGGATTTTGGCCCCGGTATCGATGGGAGAGGAATCCCGAGAGGCCCCCTAGCACCTCGCATGGGGACTGGCCTCTCCTGAGGCCACCAGGGCGGGTCCCTGAGGTCCCCGTCGTAACTCGAGAACACCTGCCACAACTCGAGAAAATCAAGGAAGTTCTCCATTCCAGGCGAGATGAGGCCTATTTCCGATGAGGTGTCTGGAGACTAATGACACCTAACCTCTGGAACTTCGAAAGGGTCTTTCACACCCTTGCTGCAACTCAAGAAGTTCACTGCCATACCCGTCTCCACTCGAGAGGAAGCACGATGGTCCCGCCCACATCCAGAGGAGCCCCGTTTCCCCATCGGAGCTCGAGATGAGGGATCCTTTCGCTGCTTTCAACGGGAAAGAATTCCTGGCGTTCCCGTCGCATCTCAAGAGGAGGCACTCTCAACAGGAAAGGCGAGAGGAAATCCATGGTCGTACCACCATTCCAAGAGTCCCCCAGATGTCTCAGTCCATTCCAGAGGAACCTCTTTGCCCTGCACTGGCTCATCTTTCACGCCGAGGATCGACTCACACCACGGTGGCACGTGGGACAGCCCTGTTGGAAAGCCTCGAGGGAAAGCCTCGAGGGAAAACCACAGATCCTTTGATCCACGCCACGGGAAGCGTGACATTGCTGCTACAGCCTGGAAGGAAAGCGCACATGCATGCCCCCACTCGAGACGAGGCCTGACTCCCCTGGGGAGACTCCACAAGTACACAAAGATCCATGTCAGACCCTGAGAGGAATCCTCGGTTCTGGCCCTGACTCCGCACAAGGTTTTTGGCCCCGGTATCGACGGGAGAGGAATCCCGAGAGGCCCCCTAGCACCTCGCATGGGGACTGGCCTCTCCTGAGTCCACCAGGGCGGGTCCCTGAGGTCCGCGTCGTAAATCGAGAACACCTGCCGCAACTCGAGAAAATCCAGGAAGTTCTCCCTTCCAGGCGAGATGAGGCCTATTTCCGATGAGGCGTCTGGAGACTAATGACACCTAACCTCTGGAACTTCGAAAGGGTCTTTCACACCCTTGCTGCAACTAAAGAAGTTCACCGCCATGCCCGTCTCCACTCGAGAGGAAGCACGATGGTCCCGCCCACATCCAGAGGAGCCCCGTTTCCCCCTCGTAGCTCGAGATGAGGGATCCTTTCCCTGCTTTCAACGGGAAAGAATTCCAGGCGTTTCCGTCGCATCTCAAGAGGAGGCACTCTCAACAGGAAAGGCGAGAGGAACTCCATGGTCGTACCACCATTCCAAGAGTTCCCCAGATGTCTCAGTCCATTCCAGAGGAACCTCTTTGCCCTGCACTGGCTCATCTTTCACGCCGAGAATCGACTCACACCACGGTGGCACGTGGGACAGCCCTGTGGGAAAGCCTCGAGGGAAAGCCTCGAGGGAAAACCACAGATCCTTTGATCCACGCGACGGGAAGAGTGACATTGCTGCTACAGCCTGGAACGAAAGCGCACGTGCATTCCCCCACTCGAGACGAGGACTGACTCCCCTGGGGAGACTCCACAAGTACCCAAAGATCCATGTCAGTCCCTGAGCGGAATCCTCGGATCCGGCCCTGACTCCACACAAGGTTTTTGGCCCCAGTATCGACGGGAGAGGAATCCAGAGAGGCCCCCTAGCAACTCGCATGGGGACTGGCCTCTCCTGAGGCCACCAGGGCGGGTCCCTGAGGTACCCGTCGTAACTCGAGAACACCTGCCGCAACTCGAGAAAATCCAGGAAGTTCTCCCTTCCAGGCGAGATGAGGCCTATTTCCAATGAGGCGTCTGGAGACTAATGACACCTAACCTCTGGAACTTCGAAAGGGTCTTTCACACCCTTGCTGCAACTCAAGAAGTTCACCGCCATACCCGTCTCCACTCGAGAGGAAGCACGATGGTCCCGCCCACATCCAGAGGAGCCCCGTTTCCCCCTCGTAGCTCGAGATGAGGGATCCTTTCCCTGCTTTCAACGGGAAAGAAATCCCGGCGTTCCCGTCGCAACTCAAGAGGAGGCAGTCTCAACAGGAAAGGCGAGAGGAACTCCATGGTCGTACCACCATTCCAAGAGTCCCCCAGATGTCTCAGTCCATTCCAGAGGAACCTCTTTGCCCTGCACTGGCTCATCTTTCACGCCGAGGATCGACTCACACCACGGTGGCACGTGGGACAGCCCTGTGGGAAAGCCTCGAGGGAAAGCCTCGAGGGAAAACCACAGATCCTTTGATCCACGCGACGGGAAGCGTGACATTGCTGCTACAGCCTGGAAGGAAAGCGCACGTGCATGCCCCCACTCGAGACGAGGCCTGACTCCCCTGGGGAGACTCCAGAAGTACCCAAAGATCCATGTCAGCCCCTGAGAGGAATCCTCGGTTCCGGCCCTGACTCCACACAAGGTTTTTGGCCCCGGTATCGACGGGAGAGGAATCCCGAGAGGCCCCCTAGCAACTCGCATGGGGACTGGCCTCTCCTGAGGCCACCAGGGCGGGTCGCTGAGGTCCTCGTCGTAACTCGAGAGCACCTGCCGCAACTCGAGAAAATCCAGGAAGTTCTCCCTTCCAGGCGAGATGAGGCCTATTTCCGATGAGGCGTCTGGAGACTAATGACACCTAACCTCTGGAACTTCGAAAGGGTCTTTCACACCCTTGCTGCGACTCAAGAAGTTCACCGCCATACCCGTCTCCACTCGAGAGGAAGCACGATGGTCCCGCCCACATCCATAGGATCCCCGTTTCCCCCTCGTAGCTCGAGATGAGGGAACCTTTCCCTGCTTTCAACGGGAAAGAATTCCCGGCGTTCCCGTCGCATCTCAAGAGGAGGCACTCTCAACAGGAAAGGCGAGAGGAACTCCATGGTCGTACCACCATTCCAAGAGTCCCCCAGATGTCTCAGTCCATTCCAGAGGAACCTCTTTGCCCTGCACTGGCTCATCTTTCACGCCGAGGATCGACTCACACCACGGTGGCACGTGGGACAGCCCTGTGGGAAAGCCTCGAGGGAAAGCCTCGAGGGAAAACCACAGATCCTTTGATCCACGCCACGGGAAGCGTGACATTGCTGCTAAAGCCTGGAAGGAAAGTGCACGTGCATGCCCCCTCACGAAACGAGGCCTGTCTCCCCTGGCGAGACTCCAGAAGTATCCAAAGATACATATCAGCCCCTGAGAGGAATCCTCGGTTCCGGCCCTGACTCCACACAAGGTTTTTGGCCCCGCTATCGACGGAAGAGGAATCCCGAGAGGCCCCCTAGCAACTCGCATGGGGACTGGCTTCTCCTGAGGCCACCAGGGCCGGTCCCTGAGGTCCCCGTCGTAACTCGAGAACACCTGCCGCAACTCGAGAAAATCCAGGAAGTTCTCCCTTCCAGGCGAGATGAGGCCTATTTCCGATGAGGCGTCTGGAGACTAATGACACCGAACCTCTGGAACTTCGAAAGGGTCTTTCAAACCCTTGCTGCAACTCAAGAAGTTCACCACCATACCCGTCTCCACTCGAGAGGAAGCACGATGGTCCCGACCACATCCAGAGGAGCCCCGTTTCCCCCTCGTAGCTCGAGATGAGGGATCCTTTCCCTGCTATCAACGGGAAAGAATTCCCTGCGTTCCCGTCGCATCTCAAGAGGAGGCATTCTCAACAGGAAAGGCGAGAGGAACTCCATGGTCGTACCACCATTCCAAGAGTCCCCCAGATGTCTCAGTCCATTCCAGAGGAACCTCTTTGCCCTGCACTGGCTCATCTTTCACGCCGAGGATCGACTCACACCACGGTGGCACGTGGGACAGCCCTGTGGGAAAGCCTCGAGGGAAAGCCTCGA
Organism: Capricornis sumatraensis; assembly: GCF_032405125.1. Taxonomy (NCBI): domain Eukaryota; kingdom Metazoa; phylum Chordata; class Mammalia; order Artiodactyla; family Bovidae; genus Capricornis; species Capricornis sumatraensis. The sequence goes on along the minus strand of NW_027184615.1, from coordinate 3,146,327 downwards.
GGGAAAACCACAGATCCTTTGATCCACGCGAAGGGAAGCGTGACATTGCTGCTACAGCCTGGAAGGAAAGCACACGTGCATGCCCCCACTCGAGACGAGGCCTGACTCCCCTGGGGAGACTCCAGAAGTACCCAAAGACCCATGTCAGCCCCTGAGAGGAATCCTCGGTTCCGGCCCTGACTCCACACAGGGTTTTTGGCCCCGGTATCGACGGGAGAGGAATCCCGAGAGGCCCCCTAGCAACTCGCATGTGGACTGGCCTCTCCTGAGGCCACCAGGGCGTGTCCCTGAGGTCCTCATCGTAACTCGAGAGCACCTGCCGCAACTCGAGAAAATCCAGGAAGTTCTCCCTTCCAGGCGAGATGAGGCCTATTTCCGATGAGGCGTCTGGAGACTAATGACACCTAACCTCTGGAACTTCGAAAGGGTCTTTCACACCCTTGCTGCGACTCAAGAAGTTCACCGCCATACCCGTCTCCCCTCGAGAGGAAGCACGATGGTCCCGCCCACATCCAGAGGATCCCCGTTTCCCCCTCGTAGCTCGAGATGAGGGATCCTTTCCCTGCTTTCAACGGGAAAGAATTCCCGGCGTTCCCGTCGCATCTCAAGAGGAGGCACTCTCAACAGGAAAGGCGAGAGGAACTCCATGGTCGTACCACCATTCCAAGAGTCCACCAGATGTCTCAGTCCATTCCAGAGGAACCTCTTTGCCCTGCACTGGCTCATCTTTCACGCCGAGGATCGACTCACACCACGGTGGCACGTGGGACAGCCCTGTGGGAAAGCCTCGAGGGAAAGCCTCGAGGGAAAACCACAGATCCTTTGATCCACGCGACGGGAAGCGTGACATTGCTGCTACAGCCTGGAAGGAAAGCGCACGTGCATGCCCCCACTCGAGACGAGGCCTGACTCCCCTGGGGAGACTCCAGAAGTACCCAAAGATCCATATCAGCCCCTGAGAGGAATCCTCGGTTCCGGCCCTGACTCCACACAAGGTTTTTGGCCCCGCTATCGACGGAAGAGGAATCCCGAGAGGCCCCCTAGCAACTCGCATGGGGACTTGCCTCTCCTGAGGCCACCAGGGCCGGTCCCTGAGGTCCCCGTCGTAACTCGAGAACACCTGCCGCAACTCGAGAAAATCCAGGAAGTTCTCCCTTCCAGGCGAGATGAGGCCTATTTCCGATGAGGCGTCTGGAGACTAATGACACCGAACCTCTGGAACTTCGAAAGGGTCTTTCACACCCTTGCTGCAACTCAAGAAGTTCACCACCATACCCGTCTCCACTCGAGAGGAAGCACGATGGTCCCGACCACATCCAGAGGAGCCCCGTTTCCCCCTCGTAGCTCGAGATGAGGGATCCTTTCCCTGCTTTCAACGGGAAAGAATTCCCTGCGTTCCCGTCGCATCTCAAGAGGAGGCATTCTCAACAGGAAAGGCGAGAGGAACTCCATGGTCGTACCACCATTCCAAGAGTCCCCCAGATGTCCCAGTCCATTCCAGAGGAACCTCTTTGCCCTGCACTGGCTCATCTTTCACGCCGAGGATCGACTCACATCACGGTGGCACGTGGGACAGCCCTGTGGGAAAGCCTCGAGGGAAAGCCTCGAGGGAAAACCACAGATCCTTTGATCCACGCGACGGGAAGCGTGACATTGCTGCTACAGCCTGGAAGGAAAGCGCACGTGCATGCCCCCACTCGAGACGAGGCCTGACTCCCCTGGGGAGACTCCAGAAGTACCCAAAGATCCATGTCAGCCCCTGAGAGGAATCCTCGGTTCCGGCCCTGACTCCACACAAGATTTTTGGCCCCGGTATCGACGGGAGAGGAATCCCGAGAGGCCCCCTAGCAACTCGCATGGGGACTGGCCTCTCCTGAGGCCACCAGGGCGGGTCCCTGAGGTCCCCGTCGTAACTCGAGAACACCTGTCGCAACTCGAGAAAATCCAGGAAGTTCTCCCTTCCAGGCGAGATGAGGCCTATTTCCGATGAGGCGTCTGGAGACTAATGACACCTAACCTCTGGAACTTCGAAAGGGTCTTTCACACCCTTGCTGCGACTCAAGAAGTTCACCGCCATACCCGTCTCCACTCGAGAGGAAGCACGATGGTCCCGCCCACATCCAGAGGAGCCCCGTTTCCCCCTCGTAGCTCGAGATGAGGGATCCTTTCCCTGCTTTCAACGGGAAAGAATTCCCGGCGTTCCCGTCGCATCTCAAGAGGAGGGACTCTCAACAGGAAAGGCGAGAGGAACTCCATGGTCGTACCACCATTCCAAGAGTCCCCCAGATGTCTCAGTCCATTCCAGAGGAACCTCTTTGCCCTGCACTGGCTCATCTTTCACGCCGAGGATCGACTCACACCACGGTGGCACGTGGGACAGCCCTGTGGGAAAGCCTCGAGGGAAAGCCTCGAGGGAAAACCACAGATCCTTTGATCCACGCGACGGGAAGCGTGACATTGCTGCTACAGCCTGGAAGGAAAGCGCACGTGCATGCCCCCACTCGAGACGAGGCCTGACTCCCCTGGGGAGACTCCAGAAGTACCCAAAGATCCATGTCAGCCCCTGAGAGGAATCCTCGGTTCCAGCCCTGACTCCACACAAGGTTTTTGGCCCCGGTATCGACGGGAGAGGAATCCCGAGAGGCCCCCTAGCAACTCGCATGGGGACTGGCCTCTCCTGAGGCCACCAGGGCGGGTCCCTGAGGTCCCCGTCGTAACTCGAGAACACCTGCCGCAACTCGAGAAAATCCAGGAAGTTCTCCCTTCCAGGCGAGATGAGGCCTATTTCCGATAAGGCGTCTGGAGACTAATGACACCTAACCTCTGGAACTTCGAAAGGGTCTTTCACACCCTTGCTGCGACTCAAGAAGTTCACCGCCATACCCGTCTCCACTCGAGAGGAAGCACGATGGTCCCGCCCACATCCAGAGGAGCCCCGTTTCCCCCTCGTAGCTCGAGATGAGGGATCCTTTCCCTGCTTTCAACGGGAAAGAATTCCCGGCGTTCCCGTCGCATCTCAAGAGGAGGCAGTCTCAACAGGAAAGGCGAGAGGAACTCCATGGTCGTACCACCATTCCAAGAGTCCCCCAGATGTCTCAGTCCATTCCAGAGGAACCTCTTTGCCCTGCACTGGCTCATCTTTCACGCCGAGGATCGACTCACACCACGGTGGCACGTGGGACAGCCCTGTGGGAAAGCCTCGAGGGAAAGCCTCGAGGGAAAACCACAGATCCTTTGATCCACGCCACGGGAAGCGTGACATTGCTGCTAAAGCCTGGATGGAAAGTGCACGTGCATGCCCCCTCACGAAACGAGGCCTGTCTCCCCTGGCGAGACTCCAGAAGTACCCAAAGATCCATGTCAGCCCCTGAGAGGAATCCTCGGTTCCCGCCCTGAGTCCACACAAGGTTTTTGGCCCCGGTATCGACGGGAGAGGAATCCCGAGAGGCCCCCTAGCAACTCGCATGGGGACTGGCCTCTCCTGAGGCCACCAGGGCCGGTCCCTGAGGTCCCCGTCGTAACTCGAGAACACCTGCCGCAACTCGAGAAAATCCAGGAAGTTCTCCCTTCCAGGCGAGATGAGGCCTATTTCAGATGAGGCGTCTGGAGACTAATGACACCTAACCTCTGGAACTTCGAAAGGGTCTTTCACACCCTTGCTGCAACTCAAGAAGTTCACCACCATACCCGTCTCCACTCGAGAGGAAGCACGATGGTCCCGACCACATCCAAAGGAGCCCCGTTTCCCCCTTGTAGCTCGAGATGAGGGATCCTTTCCCTGCTTTCAACGGGAAAGAATTCCCTGCGTTCCCGTCGCATCTCAAGAGGAGGCACTCTCAACAGGAAAGGCGAGAGGAACTCCATGGTCGTACCAATATTCCAAGAGTCCCCCAGATGTCTCAGTCCATTCCAGAGGAACCTCTTTGCCCTGCACTGGCTCATCTTTCACGCCGAGGATCGACTCACACCACGGTGGCACGTGGGACAGCCCTGTGGGAAAGCCTCGAGGGAAAGCCTCGAGGGAAAACCACAGATCCTTTGATCCACGCGACGGGAAGCGTGACATTGCTGCTACAGCCTGGAAGGAAAGCGCACGTGCATGCCCCTACTCGAGACGAGGCCTGACTCCCCTGGGGAGACTCCAGAAGTACCCCAAGATCCATGTCAGCCCCTGAGAGGAATCCTCGGTTCCGGCCCTGACTCCACACAAGGTTTTTGGCCCCGGTATCGACGGGAGAGGAATCCCGAGAGGCCCCCTAGCAACTCGCATGGGGACTGGCCTCTCCTGAGGCCACCAGGGCGGGTCCCTGAGGTCCCTGTCGTAACTCGAGAACACCTGCCGCAACTCGAGAAAATCCAGGAAGTTCTCCCTTCCAGGCGAGATGAGGCCTATGTCCGATGAGGCCTCTGGAGACTAATGACACCAAACCTCTGGAACTTCGAAAGGGTCTTTCATACCCTTGCTGCAACTCAAGAAGTTCACCGCCATACCCGTCTCCACTCGAGAGGAAGCACGATGGTCCCGCCCACATCCAGAGGAGCCCCGTTTCCCCCTCGGAGCTCGAGATGAGGGATCCTTTCCCTGCTTTCAACGGGAAAGAATTCCCGGCGTTCCCGTCGCATCTCAAGAGGAGGCACTCTCAACAGGAAAGGCGAGAGGAACTCCATGGTCGTACCACCATTCCAAGAGTCCCCCAGATGTCTCAGTCCATTCCAGAGGAACCTCTTTGCCCTGCACTGGCTCATCTTTCACGCCGAGGATCGACTCACACCACGGTGGCACGTGGGACAGCCCTGTGGGAAAGCCTCGAGGGAAAGCCTCGAGGGAAAACCACAGATCCTTTGATCCACGTGACGGGAAGCGTGACATTGCTGCTACAGCCTGGAAGGAAAGCGCACGTGCATGCCCCCACTCGAGACGAGGCCTGACTCCCCTGGGGAGTCTCCAGAAGTACCCAAAGATCCATGTCAGCCCCTGAGAGGAATCCTCGGTTCCGGCCCTGACTCCACACAAGGTTTTTGGCCCCGGTATCGACGGGAGAGGAATCCCGAGAGGCCCCCTAGCAACTCGCATGGGGACTGGCCTCTCCTGAGGCCACCAGGGCGGGTCCCTGAGGTCCCTGTCGTAACTCGAGAACACCTGCCGCAACTCGAGAAAATCCAGGAAGTTCTCCCTTCCAGGCGAGATGAGGCCTATTTCCGATGAGGCGTCTGGAGACTAATGACACCTAACCTCTGGAACTTCGAAAGGGTCTTTCACACCCTTGCTGCGACTCAAGAAGTTCACCGCCATACCCGTCTCCACTCGAGAGGAAGCACGATGGTCCCGCCCACATCCAGAGGAGCCCCGTTTCCCCCTCGTAGCTCGAGATGAGGGATCCTTTCCCTGCTTTAAACGGGAAAGAATTCCCGGCGTTCCTGTCGCATCTCAAGAGGAGGCAGTCTCAACAGGAAAGGCGAGAGGAACTCCATGGTCGTACCACCATACCAAGAGTCCCCCAGATGTCTCAGTCCATTCCAGAGGAACCTCTTAGCCCTGCACTGGCTCATCTTTCACGCCGAGGATCGACTCACACCACGGTGGCACGTGGGACAGCCCTGTGGGAAAGCCTCGAGGGAAAGCCTCGAGGGAAAACCACAGATCCTTTGATCCACGCCACGGGAAGCGTGACATTGCTGCTAAAGCCTGGAAGGAAAGTGCACGTGCATGCCCCCTCACGAAACGAGGCCTGTCTCCCCTGGCGAGACTCCAGAAGTATCCAAAGATCCATATCAGCCCCTGAGAGGAATCCTCGGTTCCGGCACTGACTCCACAGAAGGTTTTTGGCACCGGTATCGACGGGAGAGGAATCCCGAGAGGCCCCCTAGCAACTCGCATGGAGATTGGCCTCTCCTGAGGCCACCAGGGTCGGTCACTGCGGTCCCCGTCGTAACTCGAGAACACCTGCCGCAACTCGAGAAAATCCAGGAAGTTCTCCCTTCCAGGCGAGATGAGGCCTATTTCCGATGAGGCGTCTGGAGACTAATGACACCTAACCTCTGGAACTTCGAAAGGGTCTTTCACACCCTTGCTGCAACTCAAGAAGTTCACCACCATACCCGTCTCCACTCGAGAGGAAGCACGATGGTCCCGACCACATCCAAAGGAGCCCCGTTTCCCCCTCGTAGCTCGAGATGAGGGATCCTTTCCCTGCTTTCAACGGGAAAGAATTCCCGGCGTTCCCGTCGCATCTCAAGAGGAGGCACTCTCAACAGGAAAGGCGAGAGGAACTCCATGGTCGTACCACCATTCCAAGAGTCCCCCAGATGTCTCAGTCCATTCCAGAGGAACCTGTTTGCCCTGCACTGGCTCATCTATCACGCCGAGGATCGACTCACACCACGGTGTCACGTGGGACAGCCCTGTGGGAAAGCCTCGAGGGAAAGCCTCGAGGGAAAACCACAGATCCTTTGATCCACGCGACGGGAAGCAGGACATTGCTGCTACAGCCTTAAAGGAAAGCGCACGTGCATGCCCCCACTCGAGACGAGGCCTGACTCCCCTGGGGAGACTCCAGAAGTACCCAAATATCCATGTCAGCCCCTGAGAGTAATCCTCGGTTCCGGCCCTGACTCCAAACAAGGATTTTGGACCCGGTATCGACGGGAGAGGAATCCCGAGAGGCCCCGTAGCAACTCGCATGGGGACTGGCCTTTCCTGAGGCCACCAGGGCGTGTCCCTGAGGTCCCCGTCGTAACTCGAGAACACCTGCCACAACTCGAGAAAATCCAGGAAGTTCTCCCTTCCAGGCGAGATGAGGCCTATTTCCCATGAGGCGTCTGGAGACTAATGACACCTAACCTCTGGAACTTCGAAAGGGTCTTTCACACCCTTGCTGCAACTCAAAAAGTTCACCGCCATACCCGTCTCCACTCGAGAGGAAGCACGATGGTCCCGCCCACATCCCGAGGAGCCCCGTTTCCCCCTCGTAGCTCGAAATGAGGGATCCTTTCCCTGCTTTCAACGGGAAAGAATTCCCGGCGTTCCCGTCGCATCTCAAGAGGAGACACTCTCAACAGGAAAGGCGAGAGGAATTCCATGGTCGTACCACCATTCCAAGAGTCCCCCAGATGTCTCAGTCCATTCCAGAGGAACCTCTTTGCCCTGCACTGGCTCATCTTTCACGCCGAGGATCGACTCATACCACGGTGGCACGTGGGACAGCCCTGTGGGAAAGCCTCAAGGGAAAGCCTCGAGGGAAAACCACAGATCCTTTCATCCACCCCACAGGAAGCTTGACATTGCTGCTACAGCCTGGAAGGAAAGCGCACGTGCATGCCCCCACTCGAGACGAGGCCTGACTCCCCTGGGGAGACTCCAGAAATACCCAAAGCCCCATGTCAGCCCCTGAGAGGTATCCTCGGTTCCGGCCCTGACTCCACACAAGTATTTTGGCCCCGGTATCGACGGGAGAGGAATCCCGAGAGGCCCCCTAGGAACTCGCATGGGGACTGGCCTTTCCTGAGGCCACCAGGGCGTTCCCTGAGGTCCCCGTCGTAACTGGAGAACACCTGCCACAACTTGAGAAAATCCAGGAAGTTCTCCCTTCCAGGCGAGATGAGGCCTATTTCCGATGAGGCGTCTGGACACTAATGACACCTAACCTCTGGAACTTCGAAAGGGTCTTTCACACCCTTGCTGCAACTCAAGAAGTTCACCGCCATACCCGTCTCCACTCGAGAGGAAACACGATGGTCCCGCCCACATCCAGAGGAGCCCCGTTTCCCCCTCGTAGCTCGAGATAAGGGATCCTTTCCCTGCTATCAACGGGAAAGAAATCCCGGCGTTCCCGTCGCATCTCAAGATGAGGCACTCTCAACAGGAAAGATGAGAGGAACTCCATGGTCGTACCACCATTCCAAGAGTCCCCGAGATTTCTCAGTCCATTCCAGAGGAAACTCTTTGCCCTGCACTGGCTCATCTTTCACGCCGAGGATCGACTCACACCACGGTGACTCGTGGGACAGCCCTGTGGGAAAGCCTCGAGGGTAAACCACAGATCCTTTGATCCACGCGACGGGAAGCGTGACATTGCTGCTACAGCCTGGAAGGAAAGCGCACGTGCATGCCCCCACTCGAGACGAGGACTGACTCCCCTGGGGAGACTCCAGAAGTACCCCAAGATCCATGTCAGCCCCTGAGAGGAATCCTCGGTTCCGGCCCTGACTCCACACAAGGTTTTTGGCCCCGTTATCGACGTGAGAGGAATCCCGAGAGGCCCCCTAGCACCTCGCATGGGGACTGGCCTTTCCTGAGGCGACCAGGCCGGTCCCTGAGGTTCCGGTCGTAACTGGAGAACACCTGCCGCAACTCGAGAAAATCCAGGAAGTTCTCCCTTCCAGGCGAGATGAGGCCTATTTCCGATGAGGCGTCTGGACACTAATGACACCTAACCTCTGGAACTTCGAAAGGGTCTTTCACACCCTTGCTGCAACACAAGAAGTTCACCGCCATACCCGTGTCGACTCGAGAGGAAGCATGATGGTCCCGCCCACATCCAGAGGAGCCCCGTTTCCCCCTCGTAGCTCGAGATGAGGGATCCTTTCCCTGCTTAAAACGGGGAAGAATTCCCGGCGTTCCCGTCACATCTCAAGAGGAGGCACTCTCAACAGGAAAGGCGAGAGGAACTCCATGGTCGTACCACCATTCCAAGAGTCCCCCAGATGTCTCAGTCCATTCCAGAGGAACCTCTTTGCCCTGCACTGGCTCATCTTTCACGCCGAGGATCGAATCACACCACGGTGGCACGTGGGACAGCCCTGTGGGAAAGCCTCAAGGGAAAGCCTCGATTGAAAACCACAGATCCTTTGATCCACGCGACGGGAAGCGTGACATTGCTGCTACAGCCTGGAAGGAAAGCGCACGTGCATGCCCCCACTCGAGACGAGGCCTGACTCCCCTGGGGAGACTCCAGAAGTACCCCAAATCCATGTCAGCCCGGAGAGGAATCCTCGGTTCCGGCCCTGACTCCACACAAGGTTTTTGGCCCCGGTATCGACGGAAGAGGAATCCCGAGAGGCCCCCTAGCACCTCGCATGGGGACTGGCCTTTCCTGAGGCCACCAGGCCGGTCCCTGAGGTCCCCGTCGTAACTGGAGAACACCTGCCGCAACTCGAGAAAATCCAAGAAGTTCTCCCTTCCAGGCGAGATGAGGCCTATTTCCCATGAGGCGTCTGGAGACTAATGACACCTAACCTCTGGAACTTCGAAAGGGTCTTTCACACCCTTGCTGCAACTCAAGTAGTTCACCGCCATACCCGTCTCCACTCGAGAGGAAGCACGATCGTCCCACCCATAACCAGAGGAACCCCGTTTCCCCCTCGTAGCTCAAGATGAGGGATCCTTTCCCTGCTTTAAATGGGAAAGAATTCCGGGGTTTCCTTCGCATCTCAAGAGGAGGCACTCTCAACAGGAAAGGCGAGAGGAACTCCATGGTCGTACCACCATTCCAAGAGTCCCCCAGATGTCTCAGTCCATTCCAGAGGAACCTCTTTGCCCTGCACTGGCTCATCTTTCACGCCGAGGATCGACTCACACCACGGTGGCACGTGGGACAGCCCTGTGGGAAAGCCTCGAGGGAAAACCACAGATCCTTTGATCCACGAGACGGGAAGCGTGACATTGCTGCCACAGCCTGGAAGGAAAGCGCACGTGCATGCCCCCACTCGAGACGAGGCCTGACTCCCCTGGGGAGACTCCAGACGTACCCAAAGATCCATGTCAGCCGCTGAGAGGAATCCTCGGTTCCGGCCCTGACTGCACACAAGGATTTTGGCCCCGGTATCGATGGGAGAGGAATCCCGAGAGGCCCCCTAGCACCTCGCATGGGGACTGGCCTCTCCTGAGGCCACCAGGGCGGGTCCCTGAGGTCCCCGTCGTAACTCGAGAACACCTGCCACAACTCGAGAAAATCAAGGAAGTTCTCCATTCCAGGGGAGATGAAGCCTATTTCCGATGAGGTGTCTGGAGACTAATGACACCTAACCTCTGGAACTTCGAAAGGGTCTTTCACACCCTTGCTGCAACACAAGAAGTTCACTGCCATACCCGTCTCCACTCGACAGGAAGCACGATGGTCCCGCCCACATCCAGAGGAGCCCCGTTTCCCCATCGGAGCTCGAGATGAGGGATCCTTTCGCTGCTTTCAACGGGAAAGAATTCCTGGCGTTCCCGTCGCATCTCAAGAGGAGGCACTCTCAACAGGAAAGGCGAGAGGAAATCCATGGTCGTACCACCATTCCAAGAGTCCCCCAGATGTCTCAGTCCATTCCAGAGGAACCTCTTTGCCCTGCACTGGCTCATCTTTCACGCCGAGGATCGACTCACACCACGGTGGCACGTGGGACAGCCCTGTTGGAAAGCCTCGAGGGAAAGCCTCGAGGGAAAACCACAGATCCTTTGATCCACGCCACGGGAAGCGTGACATTGCTGCTACAGCCTGGAAGGAAAGCGCACATGCATGCCCCCACTCGAGACGAGGCCTGACTCCCCTGGGGAGACTCCACAAGTACACAAAGATCCATGTCAGACCCTGAGAGGAATCCTCGGTTCTGGCCCTGACTCCGCACAAGGTTTTTGGCCCCGGTATCGACGGGAGAGGAATCCCGAGAGGCCCCCTAGCACCTCGCATGGGGACTGGCCTCTCCTGAGTCCACCAGGGCGGGTCCCTGAGGTCCGCGTCGTAAATCGAGAACACCTGCCGCAACTCGAGAAAATCCAGGAAGTTCTCCCTTCCAGGCGAGATGAGGCCTATTTCCGATGAGGCGTCGGGAGACTAATGACACCTAACCTCTGGAACTTCGAAAGGGTCTTTCACACCCTTGCTGCAACTAAAGAAGTTCACCGCCATGCCCGTCTCCACTCGAGAGGAAGCACGATGGTCCCGCCCACATCCAGAGGAGCCCCGTTTCCCCCTCGTAGCTCGAGATGAGGGATCCTTTCCCTGCTTTCAACGGGAAAGAATTCCAGGCGTTTCCGTCGCATCTCAAGAGGAGGCACTCTCAACAGGAAAGGCGAGAGGAACTCCATGGTCGTACCACCATTCCAAGAGTTCCCCAGATGTCTCAGTCCATTCCAGAGGAACCTCTTTGCCCTGCACTGGCTCATCTTTCACGCCGAGAATCGACTCACACCACGGTGGCACGTGGGACAGCCCTGTGGGAAAGCCTCGAGGGAAAGCCTCGAGGGAAAACCACAGATCCTTTGATCCACGCGACGGGAAGAGTGACATTGCTGCTACAGCCTGGAAGGAAAGCGCACGTGCATGCCCCCACTCGAGACGAGGCCTGACTCCCCTGGGGAGACTCCAGAAGTACCCAAAGATCCATGTCAGCCCCTGAGAGGAATCCTCGGTTCCGGCCCTGACTCCACACAAGGTTTTTGGCCCCGGTATCGACGGGAGAGGAATCCCGAGAGGCCCCCTAGCAACTCGCATGGGGACTGGCCTCTCCTGAGGCCACCAGGGCGGGTCCCTGAGGTCCCCGTCGTAACTCGAGAACACCTGCCGCAACTCGAGAAAATCCAGGAAGTTCTCCCTTCCAGGCGAGATGAGGCCTATTTCCGATGAGGCGTCTGGAGACTAATGACACCTAACCTCTGGAACTTCGAAAGGGTCTTTCACACCCTTGCTGCGACTCAAGAAGTTCACCGCCATACCCGTCTCCACTCGAGAGGAAGCACGATGGTCCCGCCCACATCCAGAGGAGCCCCGTTTCCCCCTCGTAGCTCGAGATGAGGGATCCTTTCCCTGCTTTAAACGGGAAAGAATTCCCGGCGTTCCCGTCGCATCTCAAGAGGAGGCAGTCTCAACAGGAAAAAGAGAGGAACTCCATGGTCGTACCACCATTCCAAGAGTCCCCCAGATGTCTCAGTCCATTCCAGAGGAACCTCTTTGCCCTGCACTGGCTCATCTTTCACGCCGAGGATCGACTCACACCACGGTGGCACGTGGGACAGCCCTGTGGGAAAGCCTCGAGGGAAAGCCTCGAGGGAAAACCACAGATCCTTTGATCCACGCCACGGGAAGCGTGACATTGCTGTTAAAGCCTGGAAGGAAAGTGCACGTGCATGCCCCCTCACGAAACGAGGCCTGTCTCCCCTGGCGAGACTCCAGAAGTATCCAAAGATCCATATCAGCCCCTGAGAGGAATCCTCGGTTCCGGCACTGACTCCACAGAAGGTTTTTGGCACCGGTATCGACGGGAGAGGAATCCCGAGAGGCCCCCTAGCAACTCGCATGGGGATTGGCCTCTCCTGAGGCCACCAGGGCCGGTCCCTGCGGTCCCCGTCGTAACTCGAGAACACCTGCCGCAACTCGAGAAAATCCAGGAAGTTCTCCCTTCCAGGCGAGATGAGGCCTATTTCCGATGAGGCGTCTGGAGACTAATGACACCTAACTTCTGGAACTTCAAAAGGGTCTTTCACACCCTTGCTGCAACTCAAGAAGTTCACCACCATACCCGTCTCCACTCGAGAGGAAGCACGATGGTCCCGACCACATCCAAAGGAGCCCCGTTTCCCCCTCGGAGCTCGAGATGAGGGATCCTTTCCCTGCTTTCAACGGGAAAGAATTCCCGGCGTTCCCGTCGCATCTCAAGAGGAGGCACTCTCAACAGGAAAGGCGAGAGGAACTCCATGGTCGTACCACCATTCCAAGAGTCCCCCAGATGTCTCAGTCCATTCCAGAGGAACCTGTTTGCCCTGCACTGGCTCATCTATCACGCCGAGGATCGACTCACACCACGGTGTCACGTGGGACAGCCCTGTGGGAAAGCCTCGAGGGAAAGCCTCGAGGGAAAACCACAGATCCTTTGATCCACGCGACGGGAAGCAGGACATTGCTGCTACAGCCTTAAAGGAAAGCGCACGTGCATGCCCCCACTCGAGACGAGGCCTGACTCCCCTGGGGAGACTCCAGAAGTACCCAAATATCCATGTCAGCCCCTGAGAGTAATCCTCGGTTCCGGCCCTGACTCCAAACAAGGATTTTGGACCCGGTATCGACGGGAGAGGAATCCCGAGAGGCCCCGTAGCAACTCGCATGGGGACTGGCCTTTCCTGAGGCCACCAGGGCGTGTCCCTGAGGTCCCCGTCGTAACTCGAGAACACCTGCCACAACTCGAGAAAATCCAGGAAGTTCTCCCTTCCAGGCGAGATGAGGCCTATTTCCCATGAGGCGTCTGGAGACTAATGACACCTAACCTCTGGAACTTCGAAAGGGTCTTTCACACCCTTGCTGCAACTCAAAAAGTTCACCGCCATACCCGTCTCCACTCGAGAGGAAGCACGATGGTCCCGCCCACATCCCGAGGAGCCCCGTTTCCCCCTCGTAGCTCGAAATGAGGGATCCTTTCCCTGCTTTCAACGGGAAAGAATTCCCGGCGTTCCCGTCGCATCTCAAGAGGAGACACTCTCAACAGGAAAGGCGAGAGGAATTCCATGGTCGTACCACCATTCCAAGAGTCCCCCAGATGTCTCAGTCCATTCCAGAGGAACCTCTTTGCCCTGCACTGGCTCATCTTTCACGCCGAGGATCGACTCATACCACGGTGGCACGTGGGACAGCCCTGTGGGAAAGCCTCAAGGGAAAGCCTCGAGGGAAAACCACAGATCCTTTCATCCACCCCACAGGAAGCTTGACATTGCTGCTACAGCCTGGAAGGAAAGCGCACGTGCATGCCCCCACTCGAGACGAGGCCTGACTCCCCTGGGGAGACTCCAGAAATACCCAAAGCCCCATGTCAGCCCCTGAGAGGTATCCTCGGTTCCGGCCCTGACTCCACACAAGTATTTTGGCCCCGGTATCGACGGGAGAGGAATCCCGAGAGGCCCCCTAGGAACTCGCATGGGGACTGGCCTTTCCTGAGGCCACCAGGGCGTTCCCTGAGGTCCCCGTCGTAACTGGAGAACACCTGCCACAACTCGAGAAAATCCAGGAAGTTCTCCCTTCCAGGCGAGATGAGGCCTATTTCCGATGAGGCGTCTGGACACTAATGACACCTAACCTCTGGAACTTCGAAAGGGTCTTTCACACCCTTGCTGCAACTCAAGAAGTTCACCGCCATACCCGTCTCCACTCGAGAGGAAACACGATGGTCCCGCCCACATCCAGAGGAGCCCCGTTTCCCCCTCGTAGCTCGAGATAAGGGATCCTTTCCCTGCTATCAACGGGAAAGAAATCCCGGCGTTCCCGTCGCATCTCAAGATGAGGCACTCTCAACAGGAAAGATGAGAGGAACTCCATGGTCGTACCACCATTCCAAGAGTCCCCCAGATGTCTCAGTCCATTCCAGAGGAAACTCTTTGCCCTGCACTGGCTCATCTTTCACGCCGAGGATCGACTCACACCACGGTGACTCGTGGGACAGCCCTGTGGGAAAGCCTCGAGGGTAAACCACAGATCCTTTGATCCACGCGACGGGAAGCGTGACATTGCTGCTACAGCCTGGAAGGAAAGCGCACGTGCATGCCCCCACTCGAGACGAGGACTGACTCCCCTGGGGAGACTCCAGAAGTACCCCAAGATCCATGTCAGCCCCTGAGAGGAATCCTCGGTTCCGGCCCTGACTCCACACAAGGTTTTTGGCCCCGTTATCGACGTGAGAGGAATCCCGAGAGGCCCCCTAGCACCTCGCATGGGGACTGGCCTTTCCTGAGGCGACCAGGCCGGTCCCTGAGGTTCCGGTCGTAACTGGAGAACACCTGCCGCAACTCGAGAAAATCCAGGAAGTTCTCCCTTCCAGGCGAGATGAGGCCTATTTCCGATGAGGCGTCTGGACACTAATGACACCTAACCTCTGGAACTTCGAAAGGGTCTTTCACACCCTTGCTGCAACACAAGAAGTTCACCGCCATACCCGTGTCGACTCGAGAGGAAGCATGATGGTCCCGCCCACATCCAGAGGAGCCCCGTTTCCCCCTCGTAGCTCGAGATGAGGGATCCTTTCCCTGCTTAAAACGGGGAAGAATTCCCGGCGTTCCCGTCACATCTCAAGAGGAGGCACTCTCAACAGGAAAGGCGAGAGGAACTCCATGGTCGTACCACCATTCCAAGAGTCCCCCAGATGTCTCAGTCCATTCCAGAGGAACCTCTTTGCCCTGCACTGGCTCATCTTTCACGCCGAGGATCGAATCACACCACGGTGGCACGTGGGACAGCCCTGTGGGAAAGCCTCAAGGGAAAGCCTCGATTGAAAACCACAGATCCTTTGATCCACGCGACGGGAAGCGTGACATTGCTGCTACAGCCTGGAAGGAAAGCGCACGTGCATGCCCCCACTCGAGACGAGGCCTGACTCCCCTGGGGAGACTCCAGAAGTACCCCAAATCCATGTCAGCCCGGAGAGGAATCCTCGGTTCCGGCCCTGACTCCACACAAGGTTTTTGGCCCCGGTATCGACGGAAGAGGAATCCCGAGAGGCCCCCTAGCACCTCGCATGGGGACTGGCCTTTCCTGAGGCCACCAGGCCGGTCCCTGAGGTCCCCGTCGTAACTGGAGAACACCTGCCGCAACTCGAGAAAATCCAGGAAGTTCTCCCTTCCAGGCGAGATGAGGCCTATTTCCCATGAGGCGTCTGGAGACTAATGACACCTAACCTCTGGAACTTCGAAAGGGTCTTTCACACCCTTGCTGCAACTCAAGTAGTTCACCGCCATACCCGTCTCCACTCGAGAGGAAGCACGATCGTCCCACCCATAACCAGAGGAACCCCGTTTCCCCCTCGTAGCTCAAGATGAGGGATCCTTTCCCTGCTTTAAATGGGAAAGAATTCCGGGGTTCCCTTCGCATCTCAAGAGGAGGCACTCTCAACAGGAAAGGCGAGAGGAACTCCATGGTCGTACCACCATTCCAAGAGTCCCCCAGATGTCTCAGTCCATTCCAGAGGAACCTCTTTGCCCTGCACTGGCTCATCTTTCACGCCGAGGATCGACTCACACCACGGTGGCACGTGGGACAGCCCTGTGGGAAAGCCTCGAGGGAAAGCCTCGAGGGAAAACCACAGATCCTTTGATCCACGCGACGGGAAGCGTGACATTGCTGCTACAGCCTGGAAGGAAAGCGCACGTGCATGCCCCCACTCGAGACGAGGCCTGACTCCCCTGGGGAGACTCCAGAAGTACCCAAAGATCCATGTCAGCCCCTGAGAGGAATCCTCGGTTCCGGCCCTGACTCCACACAAGGTTTTTGGCCCCGGTATCGACGGGAGAGGAATCCCGAGAGGCCCCCTAGCAACTCGCATGGGGACTGGCCTCTCCTGAGGCCACCAGGGCGGGTCGCTGAGGTCCTCGTCGTAACTCGAGAGCACCTGCCGCAACTCGAGAAAATCCAGGAAGTTCTCCCTTCCAGGCGAGATGAGGCCTATTTCCGATGAGGCGTCTGGAGACTAATGACACCTAACCTCTGGAACTTCGAAAGGGTCTTTCACACCCTTGCTGCGACTCAAGAAGTTCACCGCCATACCCGTCTCCACTCGAGAGGAAGCACGATGGTCCCGCCCACATCCATAGGATCCCCGTTTCCCCCTCGTAGCTCGAGATGAGGGAACCTTTCCCTGCTTTCAACGGGAAAGAATTCCCGGCGTTCCCGTCGCATCTCAAGAGGAGGCACTCTCAACAGGAAAGGCGAGAGGAACTCCATGGTCGTACCACCATTCCAAGAGTCCCCCAGATGTCTCAGTCCATTCCAGAGGAACCTCTTTGCCCTGCACTGGCTCATCTTTCACGCCGAGGATCGACTCACACCACGGTGGCACGTGGGACAGCCCTGTGGGAAAGCCTCGAGGGAAAGCCTCGAGGGAAAACCACAGATCCTTTGATCCACGCCACGGGAAGCGTGACATTGCTGCTAAAGCCTGGAAGGAAAGTGCACGTGCATGCCCCCTCACGAAACGAGGCCTGTCTCCCCTGGCGAGACTCCAGAAGTATCCAAAGATACATATCAGCCCCTGAGAGGAATCCTCGGTTCCGGCCCTGACTCCACACAAGGTTTTTGGCCCCGCTATCGACGGAAGAGGAATCCCGAGAGGCCCCCTAGCAACTCGCATGGGGACTGGCTTCTCCTGAGGCCACCAGGGCCGGTCCCTGAGGTCCCCGTCGTAACTCGAGAACACCTGCCGCAACTCGAGAAAATCCAGGAAGTTCTCCCTTCCAGGCGAGATGAGGCCTATTTCCGATGAGGCGTCTGGAGACTAATGACACCGAACCTCTGGAACTTCGAAAGGGTCTTTCAAACCCTTGCTGCAACTCAAGAAGTTCACCACCATACCCGTCTCCACTCGAGAGGAAGCACGATGGTCCCGACCACATCCAGAGGAGCCCCGTTTCCCCCTCGTAGCTCGAGATGAGGGATCCTTTCCCTGCTATCAACGGGAAAGAATTCCCTGCGTTCCCGTCGCATCTCAAGAGGAGGCATTCTCAACAGGAAAGGCGAGAGGAACTCCATGGTCGTACCACCATTCCAAGAGTCCCCCAGATGTCTCAGTCCATTCCAGAGGAACCTCTTTGCCCTGCACTGGCTCATCTTTCACGCCGAGGATCGACTCACACCACGGTGGCACGTGGGACAGCCCTGTGGGAAAGCCTCGAGGGAAAGCCTCGAGGGAAAACCACAGATCCTTTGATCCACGCGAAGGGAAGCGTGACATTGCTGCTACAGCCTGGAAGGAAAGCACACGTGCATGCCCCCACTCGAGACGAGGCCTGACTCCCCTGGGGAGACTCCAGAAGTACCCAAAGACCCATGTCAGCCCCTGAGAGGAATCCTCGGTTCCGGCCCTGACTCCACACAGGGTTTTTGGCCCCGGTATCGACGGGAGAGGAATCCCGAGAGGCCCCCTAGCAACTCGCATGGGGACTGGCCTCTCCTGAGGCCACCAGGGCGGGTCCCTGAGGTCCCCGTCGTAACTCGAGAACACCTGCCGCAACTCGAGAAAATCCAGGAAGTTCTCCCTTCCAGGCGAGATGAGGCCTATTTCCGATGAGGCGTCTGGAGACTAATGACACCTAACCTCTGGAACTTCGAAAGGGTCTTTCACACCCTTGCTGCGACTCAAGAAGTTCACCGCCATACCCGTCTCCACTCGAGAGGAAGCACGATGGTCCCGCCCACATCCAGAGGAGCCCCGTTTCCCCCTCGTAGCTCGAGATGAGGGATCCTTTCCCTGCTTTCAACGGGAAAGAATTCCCGGCGTTCCCGTCGCATCTCAAGAGGAGGGACTCTCAACAGGAAAGGCGAGAGGAACTCCATGGTCGTACCACCATTCCAAGAGTCCCCCAGATGTCTCAGTCCATTCCAGAGGAACCTCTTTGCCCTGCACTGGCTCATCTTTCACGCCGAGGATCGACTCACACCACGGTGGCACGTGGGACAGCCCTGTGGGAAAGCCTCGAGGGAAAGCCTCGAGGGAAAACCACAGATCCTTTGATCCACGCGACGGGAAGCGTGACATTGCTGCTACAGCCTGGAAGGAAAGCGCACGTGCATGCCCCCACTCGAGACGAGGCCTGACTCCCCTGGGGAGACTCCAGAAGTACCCAAAGATCCATGTCAGCCCCTGAGAGGAATCCTCGGTTCCAGCCCTGACTCCACACAAGGTTTTTGGCCCCGGTATCGACGGGAGAGGAATCCCGAGAGGCCCCCTAGCAACTCGCATGGGGACTGGCCTCTCCTGAGGCCACCAGGGCGGGTCCCTGAGGTCCCCGTCGTAACTCGAGAACACCTGCCGCAACTCGAGAAAATCCAGGAAGTTCTCCCTTCCAGGCGAGATGAGGCCTATTTCCGATAAGGCGTCTGGAGACTAATGACACCTAACCTCTGGAACTTCGAAAGGGTCTTTCACACCCTTGCTGCGACTCAAGAAGTTCACCGCCATACCCGTCTCCACTCGAGAGGAAGCACGATGGTCCCGCCCACATCCAGAGGAGCCCCGTTTCCCCCTCGTAGCTCGAGATGAGGGATCCTTTCCCTGCTTTCAACGGGAAAGAATTCCCGGCGTTCCCGTCGCATCTCAAGAGGAGGCAGTCTCAACAGGAAAGGCGAGAGGAACTCCATGGTCGTACCACCATTCCAAGAGTCCCCCAGATGTCTCAGTCCATTCCAGAGGAACCTCTTTGCCCTGCACTGGCTCATCTTTCACGCCGAGGATCGACTCACACCACGGTGGCACGTGGGACAGCCCTGTGGGAAAGCCTCGAGGGAAAGCCTCGAGGGAAAACCACAGATCCTTTGATCCACGCCACGGGAAGCGTGACATTGCTGCTAAAGCCTGGATGGAAAGTGCACGTGCATGCCCCCTCACGAAACGAGGCCTGTCTCCCCTGGCGAGACTCCAGAAGTACCCAAAGATCCATGTCAGCCCCTGAGAGGAATCCTCGGTTCCCGCCCTGAGTCCACACAAGGTTTTTGGCCCCGGTATCGACGGGAGAGGAATCCCGAGAGGCCCCCTAGCAACTCGCATGGGGACTGGCCTCTCCTGAGGCCACCAGGGCCGGTCCCTGAGGTCCCCGTCGTAACTCGAGAACACCTGCCGCAACTCGAGAAAATCCAGGAAGTTCTCCCTTCCAGGCGAGATGAGGCCTATTTCAGATGAGGCGTCTGGAGACTAATGACACCTAACCTCTGGAACTTCGAAAGGGTCTTTCACACCCTTGCTGCAACTCAAGAAGTTCACCACCATACCCGTCTCCACTCGAGAGGAAGCACGATGGTCCCGACCACATCCAAAGGAGCCCCGTTTCCCCCTTGTAGCTCGAGATGAGGGATCCTTTCCCTGCTTTCAACGGGAAAGAATTCCCTGCGTTCCCGTCGCATCTCAAGAGGAGGCACTCTCAACAGGAAAGGCGAGAGGAACTCCATGGTCGTACCAATATTCCAAGAGTCCCCCAGATGTCTCAGTCCATTCCAGAGGAACCTCTTTGCCCTGCACTGGCTCATCTTTCACGCCGAGGATCGACTCACACCACGGTGGCACGTGGGACAGCCCTGTGGGAAAGCCTCGAGGGAAAGCCTCGAGGGAAAACCACAGATCCTTTGATCCACGCGACGGGAAGCGTGACATTGCTGCTACAGCCTGGAAGGAAAGCGCACGTGCATGCCCCTACTCGAGACGAGGCCTGACTCCCCTGGGGAGACTCCAGAAGTACCCCAAGATCCATGTCAGCCCCTGAGAGGAATCCTCGGTTCCGGCCCTGACTCCACACAAGGTTTTTGGCCCCGGTATCGACGGGAGAGGAATCCCGAGAGGCCCCCTAGCAACTCGCATGGGGACTGGCCTCTCCTGAGGCCACCAGGGCGGGTCCCTGAGGTCCCTGTCGTAACTCGAGAACACCTGCCGCAACTCGAGAAAATCCAGGAAGTTCTCCCTTCCAGGCGAGATGAGGCCTATGTCCGATGAGGCCTCTGGAGACTAATGACACCAAACCTCTGGAACTTCGAAAGGGTCTTTCATACCCTTGCTGCAACTCAAGAAGTTCACCGCCATACCCGTCTCGACTCGAGAGGAAGCACGATGGTCCCGCCCACATCCAGAGGAGCCCCGTTTCCCCCTCGGAGCTCGAGATGAGGGATCCTTTCCCTGCTTTCAACGGGAAAGAATTCCCGGCGTTCCCGTCGCATCTCAAGAGGAGGCACTCTCAACAGGAAAGGCGAGAGGAACTCCATGGTCGTACCACCATTCCAAGAGTCCCCCAGATGTCTCAGTCCATTCCAGAGGAACCTCTTTGCCCTGCACTGGCTCATCTTTCACGCCGAGGATCGACTCACACCACGGTGGCACGTGGGACAGCCCTGTGGGAAAGCCTCGAGGGAAAGCCTCGAGGGAAAACCACAGATCCTTTGATCCACGCGACGGGAAGCGTGACATTGCTGCTACAGCCTGGAAGGAAAGCGCACGTGCATGCCCCCACTCGAGACGAGGCCTGACTCCCCTGGGGAGTCTCCAGAAGTACCCAAAGATCCATGTCAGCCCCTGAGAGGAATCCTCGGTTCCGGCCCTGACTCCACACAAGGTTTTTGGCCCCGGTATCGACGGGAGAGGAATCCCGAGAGGCCCCCTAGCAACTCGCATGGGGACTGGCCTCTCCTGAGGCCACCAGGGCGGGTCCCTGAGGTCCCTGTCGTAACTCGAGAACACCTGCCGCAACTCGAGAAAATCCAGGAAGTTCTCCCTTCCAGGCGAGATGAGGCCTATTTCCGATGAGGCGTCTGGAGACTAATGACACCTAACCTCTGGAACTTCGAAAGGGTCTTTCACACCCTTGCTGCGACTCAAGAAGTTCACCGCCATACCCGTCTCCACTCGAGAGGAAGCACGATGGTCCCGCCCACATCCAGAGGAGCCCCGTTTCCCCCTCGTAGCTCGAGATGAGGGATCCTTTCCCTGCTTTAAACGGGAAAGAATTCCCGGCGTTCCTGTCGCATCTCAAGAGGAGGCAGTCTCAACAGGAAAGGCGAGAGGAACTCCATGGTCGTACCACCATACCAAGAGTCCCCCAGATGTCTCAGTCCATTCCAGAGGAACCTCTTTGCCCTGCACTGGCTCATCTTTCACGCCGAGGATCGACTCACACCACGGTGGCACGTGGGACAGCCCTGTGGGAAAGCCTCGAGGGAAAGCCTCGAGGGAAAACCACAGATCCTTTGATCCACGCCACGGGAAGCGTGACATTGCTGCTAAAGCCTGGAAGGAAAGTGCACGTGCATGCCCCCTCACGAAACGAGGCCTGTCTCCCCTGGCGAGACTCCAGAAGTATCCAAAGATCCATATCAGCCCCTGAGAGGAATCCTCGGTTCCGGCACTGACTCCACAGAAGGTTTTTGGCACCGGTATCGACGGGAGAGGAATCCCGAGAGGCCCCCTAGCAACTCGCATGGAGATTGGCCTCTCCTGAGGCCACCAGGGTCGGTCACTGCGGTCCCCGTCGTAACTCGAGAACACCTGCCGCAACTCGAGAAAATCCAGGAAGTTCTCCCTTCCAGGCGAGATGAGGCCTATTTCCGATGAGGCGTCTGGAGACTAATGACACCTAACCTCTGGAACTTCGAAAGGGTCTTTCACACCCTTGCTGCAACTCAAGAAGTTCACCACCATACCCGTCTCCACTCGAGAGGAAGCACGATGGTCCCGACCACATCCAAAGGAGCCCCGTTTCCCCCTCGTAGCTCGAGATGAGGGATCCTTTCCCTGCTTTCAACGGGAAAGAATTCCCGGCGTTCCCGTCGCATCTCAAGAGGAGGCACTCTCAACAGGAAAGGCGAGAGGAACTCCATGGTCGTACCACCATTCCAAGAGTCCCCCAGATGTCTCAGTCCATTCCAGAGGAACCTGTTTGCCCTGCACTGGCTCATCTATCACGCCGAGGATCGACTCACACCACGGTGTCACGTGGGACAGCCCTGTGGGAAAGCCTCGAGGGAAAGCCTCGAGGGAAAACCACAGATCCTTTGATCCACGCGACGGGAAGCAGGACATTGCTGCTACAGCCTTAAAGGAAAGCGCACGTGCATGCCCCCACTCGAGACGAGGCCTGACTCCCCTGGGGAGACTCCAGAAGTACCCAAATATCCATGTCAGCCCCTGAGAGTAATCCTCGGTTCCGGCCCTGACCCCAAACAAGGATTTTGGACCCGGTATCAACGGGAGAGGAATCCCGAGAGGCCCCGTAGCAACTCGCATGGGGACTGGCCTTTCCTGAGGCCACCAGGGCGTGTCCCTGAGGTCCCCGTCGTAACTCGAGAACACCTGCCACAACTCGAGAAAATCCAGGAAGTTCTCCCTTCCAGGCGAGATGAGGCCTATTTCCCATGAGGCGTCTGGAGACTAATGACACCTAACCTCTGGAACTTCGAAAGGGTCTTTCACACCCTTGCTGCAACTCAAAAAGTTCACCGCCATACCCGTCTCCACTCGAGAGGAAGCACGATGGTCCCGCCCACATCCCGAGGAGCCCCGTTTCCCCCTCGTAGCTCGAAATGAGGGATCCTTTCCCTGCTTTCAACGGGAAAGAATTCCCGGCGTTCCCGTCGCATCTCAAGAGGAGACACTCTCAACAGGAAAGGCGAGAGGAATTCCATGGTCGTACCACCATTCCAAGAGTCCCCCAGATGTCTCAGTCCATTCCAGAGGAACCTCTTTGCCCTGCACTGGCTCATCTTTCACGCCGAGGATCGACTCATACCACGGTGGCACGTGGGACAGCCCTGTGGGAAAGCCTCAAGGGAAAGCCTCGAGGGAAAACCACAGATCCTTTCATCCACCCCACAGGAAGCTTGACATTGCTGCTACAGCCTGGAAGGAAAGCGCACGTGCATGCCCCCACTCGAGACGAGGCCTGACTCCCCTGGGGAGACTCCAGAAATACCCAAAGCCCCATGTCAGCCCCTGAGAGGTATCCTCGGTTCCGGCCCTGACTCCACACAAGTATTTTGGCCCCGGTATCGACGGGAGAGGAATCCCGAGAGGCCCCCTAGGAACTCGCATGGGGACTGGCCTTTCCTGAGGCCACCAGGGCGTTCCCTGAGGTCCCCGTCGTAACTGGAGAACACCTGCCACAACTTGAGAAAATCCAGGAAGTTCTCCCTTCCAGGCGAGATGAGGCCTATTTCCGATGAGGCGTCTGGACACTAATGACACCTAACCTCTGGAACTTCGAAAGGGTCTTTCACACCCTTGCTGCAACTCAAGAAGTTCACCGCCATACCCGTCTCCACTCGAGAGGAAACACGATGGTCCCGCCCACATCCAGAGGAGCCCCGTTTCCCCCTCGTAGCTCGAGATAAGGGATCCTTTCCCTGCTATCAACGGGAAAGAAATCCCGGCGTTCCCGTCGCATCTCAAGATGAGGCACTCTCAACAGGAAAGATGAGAGGAACTCCATGGTCGTACCACCATTCCAAGAGTCCCCGAGATTTCTCAGTCCATTCCAGAGGAAACTCTTTGCCCTGCACTGGCTCATCTTTCACGCCGAGGATCGACTCACACCACGGTGACTCGTGGGACAGCCCTGTGGGAAAGCCTCGAGGGTAAACCACAGATCCTTTGATCCACGCGACGGGAAGCGTGACATTGCTGCTACAGCCTGGAAGGAAAGCGCACGTGCATGCCCCCACTCGAGACGAGGACTGACTCCCCTGGGGAGACTCCAGAAGTACCCCAAGATCCATGTCAGCCCCTGAGAGGAATCCTCGGTTCCGGCCCTGACTCCACACAAGGTTTTTGGCCCCGTTATCGACGTGAGAGGAATCCCGAGAGGCCCCCTAGCACCTCGCATGGGGACTGGCCTTTCCTGAGGCGACCAGGCCGGTCCCTGAGGTTCCGGTCGTAACTGGAGAACACCTGCCGCAACTCGAGAAAATCCAGGAAGTTCTCCCTTCCAGGCGAGATGAGGCCTATTTCCGATGAGGCGTCTGGACACTAATGACACCTAACCTCTGGAACTTCGAAAGGGTCTTTCACACCCTTGCTGCAACACAAGAAGTTCACCGCCATACCCGTGTCGACTCGAGAGGAAGCATGATGGTCCCGCCCACATCCAGAGGAGCCCCGTTTCCCCCTCGTAGCTCGAGATGAGGGATCCTTTCCCTGCTTAAAACGGGGAAGAATTCCCGGCGTTCCCGTCACATCTCAAGAGGAGGCACTCTCAACAGGAAAGGCGAGAGGAACTCCATGGTCGTACCACCATTCCAAGAGTCCCCCAGATGTCTCAGTCCATTCCAGAGGAACCTCTTTGCCCTGCACTGGCTCATCTTTCACGCCGAGGATCGAATCACACCACGGTGGCACGTGGGACAGCCCTGTGGGAAAGCCTCAAGGGAAAGCCTCGATTGAAAACCACAGATCCTTTGATCCACGCGACGGGAAGCGTGACATTGCTGCTACAGCCTGGAAGGAAAGCGCACGTGCATGCCCCCACTCGAGACGAGGCCTGACTCCCCTGGGGAGACTCCAGAAGTACCCCAAATCCATGTCAGCCCGGAGAGGAATCCTCGGTTCCGGCCCTGACTCCACACAAGGTTTTTGGCCCCGGTATCGACGGAAGAGGAATCCCGAGAGGCCCCCTAGCACCTCGCATGGGGACTGGCCTTTCCTGAGGCCACCAGGCCGGTCCCTGAGGTCCCCGTCGTAACTGGAGAACACCTGCCGCAACTCGAGAAAATCCAAGAAGTTCTCCCTTCCAGGCGAGATGAGGCCTATTTCCCATGAGGCGTCTGGAGACTAATGACACCTAACCTCTGGAACTTCGAAAGGGTCTTTCACACCCTTGCTGCAACTCAAGTAGTTCACCGCCATACCCGTCTCCACTCGAGAGGAAGCACGATCGTCCCACCCATAACCAGAGGAACCCCGTTTCCCCCTCGTAGCTCAAGATGAGGGATCCTTTCCCTGCTTTAAATGGGAAAGAATTCCGGGGTTTCCTTCGCATCTCAAGAGGAGGCACTCTCAACAGGAAAGGCGAGAGGAACTCCATGGTCGTACCACCATTCCAAGAGTCCCCCAGATGTCTCAGTCCATTCCAGAGGAACCTCTTTGCCCTGCACTGGCTCATCTTTCACGCCGAGGATCGACTCACACCACGGTGGCACGTGGGACAGCCCTGTGGGAAAGCCTCGAGGGAAAGCCTCGAGGGAAAACCACAGATCCTTTGATCCACGCCACGGGAAGCGTGACATTGCTGCTACAGCCTGGAAGGAAAGCGCACATGCATGCCCCCACTCGAGACGAGGCCTGACTCCCCTGGGGAGACTCCACAAGTACACAAAGATCCATGTCAGACCCTGAGAGGAATCCTCGGTTCTGGCCCTGACTCCGCACAAGGTTTTTGGCCCCGGTATCGACGGGAGAGGAATCCCGAGAGGCCCCCTAGCACCTCGCATGGGGACTGGCCTCTCCTGAGTCCACCAGGGCGGGTCCCTGAGGTCCGCGTCGTAAATCGAGAACACCTGCCGCAACTCGAGAAAATCCAGGAAGTTCTCCCTTCCAGGCGAGATGAGGCCTATTTCCGATGAGGCGTCGGGAGACTAATGACACCTAACCTCTGGAACTTCGAAAGGGTCTTTCACACCCTTGCTGCAACTAAAGAAGTTCACCGCCATGCCCGTCTCCACTCGAGAGGAAGCACGATGGTCCCGCCCACATCCAGAGGAGCCCCGTTTCCCCCTCGTAGCTCGAGATGAGGGATCCTTTCCCTGCTTTCAACGGGAAAGAATTCCAGGCGTTTCCGTCGCATCTCAAGAGGAGGCACTCTCAACAGGAAAGGCGAGAGGAACTCCATGGTCGTACCACCATTCCAAGAGTTCCCCAGATGTCTCAGTCCATTCCAGAGGAACCTCTTTGCCCTGCACTGGCTCATCTTTCACGCCGAGAATCGACTCACACCACGGTGGCACGTGGGACAGCCCTGTGGGAAAGCCTCGAGGGAAAGCCTCGAGGGAAAACCACAGATCCTTTGATCCACGCGACGGGAAGAGTGACATTGCTGCTACAGCCTGGAAGGAAAGCGCACGTGCATGCCCCCACTCGAGACGAGGCCTGACTCCCCTGGGGAGACTCCAGAAGTACCCAAAGATCCATGTCAGCCCCTGAGAGGAATCCTCGGTTCCGGCCCTGACTCCACACAAGGTTTTTGGCCCCGGTATCGACGGGAGAGGAATCCCGAGAGGCCCCCTAGCAACTCGCATGGGGACTGGCCTCTCCTGAGGCCACCAGGGCGGGTCCCTGAGGTCCCCGTCGTAACTCGAGAACACCTGCCGCAACTCGAGAAAATCCAGGAAGTTCTCCCTTCCAGGCGAGATGAGGCCTATTTCCGATGAGGCGTCTGGAGACTAATGACACCTAACCTCTGGAACTTCGAAAGGGTCTTTCACACCCTTGCTGCGTCTCAAGAAGTTCACCGCCATACCCGTCTCCACTCGAGAGGAAGCACGATGGTCCCGCCCACATCCAGAGGAGCCCCGTTTCCCCCTCGTAGCTCGAGATGAGGGATCCTTTCCCTGCTTTCAACGGGAAAGAATTCCCGGCGTTCCCGTCGCATCTCAAGAGGAGGGACTCTCAACAGGAAAGGCGAGAGGAACTCCATGGTCGTACCACCATTCCAAGAGTCCACCAGATGTCTCAGTCCATTCCAGAGGAACCTCTTTGCCCTGCACTGGCTCATCTTTCACGCCGAGGATCGACTCACACCACGGTGGCACGTGGGACAGCCCTGTGGGAAAGCCTCGAGGGAACGCCTCGAGGGAAAACCACAGATCCTTTGATCCACGCGACGGGAAGCGTGACATTGCTGCTACAGCCTGGAAGGAAAGCGCACGTGCATGCCCCCACTCGAGACGAGGCCTGACTCCCCTGGGGAGACTCCAGAAGTACCCAAAGATCCATGTCAGCCCCTGAGAGGAATCCTCGGTTCCAGCCCTGACTCCACACAAGGTTTTTGGCCCCGGTATCGACGGGAGAGGAATCCCGAGAGGCCCCCTAGCAACTCGCATGGGGACTGGCCTCTCCTGAGGCCACCAGGGCGGGTCCCTGAGGTCCCCGTCGTAACTCGAGAACACCTGCCGCAACTCGAGAAAATCCAGGAAGTTCTCCCTTCCAGGCGAGATGAGGCCTATTTCCGATAAGGCGTCTGGAGACTAATGACACCTAACCTCTGGAACTTCGAAAGTGCCTTTCACAGCCTTGCTGCAACTCAAGAAGTTCACCACCATACCCGTCTCCACTAGAGAGGAAGCACGATGGTCCCGCCCACATCCAGAGGAGCCCCGTTTCCCCCTCGTAGCTCGAGATGAGGGATCCTTTCCCTGCTTTCAACGGGAAAGAATTCCCGGCGTTCCCGTCGCATCTCAAGAGGAGGCACTCTCAACAGGAAAGGCGAGATGAACTCCATGGTCGTACCACCATTCCAAGAGTCCCCCAGATGTCTCAGTCCATTCCAGAGGAACCTCTTTGCCCTGCACTGGCTCATCTTTCACGCCGAGGATCGACTCACACCACGGTGGCACGTGGGACAGCCCTGTGGGAAAGCCTCGAGGGAAAGCCTCGAGGGAAAACCACAGATCCTTTGATCCACGCGACGGGAAGCGTGACATTGCTGCTACAGCCTGGAAGGAAAGCGCACGTGCATGCCCCCACTCGAGACGAGGCCTGACTCCCCTGGGGAGACTCCAGAAGTACCCAAAGATCCATGTCAGCCCCTGAGAGGAATCCTCGGTTCCGGCCCTGACTCCACACAAGGTTTTTCGCACCGGTATCAACGGGAGAGGAATCCCGAGAGGCCCCCTAGCAACACGCCTAGGGACTGGCCTCTCCTGAGGCCACCAGGGCGGGTCCCTGAGGTCCCCGTCGTAACTCGAGAACACCTGCCGCAACTCGAGAAAATCCAGGAAGTTCTCCCTTCCAGGCGAGATGAGGCCTATTTCCGATGAGGCGTCTGGAGACTAATGACACCTAACCTCTGGAACTTCGAAAGGGTCTTTCACACCCTTGCTGCAACTCAAGAAGTTCACCGCCATACCCGTCTCCACTCGAGAGGAAGCACGATGGTCCCGCCCACATCCAGAGGAGCCCCGTTTCCCCCTCGTAGCTCGAGATGAGGGATCCTTTCCCTGCTTTCAACGGGAAAGAATTCCCGGCGTTCCCGTCGCATCTCAAGAGGAGGCACTCTCAACAGGAAAGGCGAGAGGAACTCCATGGTCGTACCACCATTCCAAGAGTCCCCCAGATGTCTCAGTCCATTCCAGAGGAACCTCTTTGCCCTGCATTGGCTCATCTTTAACGCCGAGGATCGACTCACACCACGGTGGCACGTGGGACAGCCCTGTGGGAAAGCCTCGAGGGAACGCCTCGAGGGAAAACCACAGATCCTTTGATCCACGTGACGGGAAGCGTGACATTGCTGCTACAGCCTGAAAGGAAAGCGCACGTGCATGCCCCCACTCGAGACGAGGCCTGACTCCACTGGGGAGACTCCAGAAGTACCCAAAGATCCATGTCAGCCCCTGAGAGGAATCCTCGGTTCCGGCCCTGACTCCACACAAGGTTTTTGGCCCCGGTATCGACGGGAGAGGAATCCCGAGAGGCCCCCTAGCAACTCGCATGGGGACTGGCCTCTCCGGAGGCCACCAGGGCGGGTCCCTGAGGTCCCCGTCGTAATTCGAGAACACCTGCCGCAACTCGAGAAAATCCAGGAAGTTCTCCCTTCCAGGCGAGATGAGGCCTATTTCCGATGAGGCCTCTGGAGACTAATGACACCAAACCTCTGGAACTTCGAAAGGGTCTTTCACACCCTTGCTGCAACTCAAGAAGTTCACCGCCATACCCGTCTCCACTCGAGAGGAAGCACGATGGCCCCGCCCACATCCAGAGGAGCCCCGTTTCCCCCTCGTAGCTCGAGATGAGGGATCCTTTCCCTGCTTTCAACGGGAAAGAATTCCCGGCGTTCCCGTCGCATCTCAAGAGGAGGCACTCTCAACAGGAAAGGCGAGAGGAACTCCATGGTCGTACCACCATTCCAAGAGTCCCCCAGATGTCTCAGTCCATTCCAGAGGAACCTCTTTGCCCTGCACTGGCTCATCTTTCACGCCGAGGATCGACTCACAACACGGTGGCACTTGGGACAGCCCTGTGGGAAAGCCTCGAGGGAAAGCCTCGAGGGAAAACCACAGATCTTTGATCCACGCGACGGGAAGCGTGACATTGCTGCTACAGCCTGGAAGGAAAGCACACGTGCATGCCCCCACTCGAGACGAGGCCTGACTCCCCTGGGGAGACTCCAGAAGTACCCAAAGATCCATGTCTGCCCCTGAGAGGAATCCTCGGTTCCGTCCCTGACTGCACACAAGGTTTTTGGCCCCGGTATCGACGGGAGAGGAATCCCCAGAGGCCCCCTAGCAACTCGCATGGGGACTGGCCTCTCCTGAGGCCACCAGGGCGGGTCCCTGAGGTCCCCGTCGTAACTCGAGAACACCTGCCGCAACTCGAGAAAATCCAGGAAGTTCTCCCTTCCAGGCGAGATGAGGCCTATTTCCGATGAGGCGTCTGGAGACTAATGACACCTAACCTCTGGAACTTCGAAAGGGTCTTTCACACCCTTGCTGCAACTCAAGAAGTTCACCGCCATACCCGTCTCCACTCGAGAGGAAGCACGATGGTCCCGCCCACATCCAGAGGAGCCCCGTTTCCCCCTCGTAGCTCGAGATGAGGGATCCTTTCCCTGCTTTCAACGGGAAAGAATTCCCGGCGTTCCCGTCGCATCTCAAGAGGAGGCACTCTCAACAGGAAAGGCGAGAGGAACTCCATGGTCGTACCACCATTCCAAGAGTCCCCCAGATGTCTCAGTCCATTCCAGAGGAACCTCTTTGCCCTGCACTGGCTCATTTTTCACGCCGAGAATCGACTCACACCACGGTGTCACGTGGGACAGCCCTGTGGGAAAGCCTCGAGGGAAAGCCTCGAGGGAAAACCGCAGATCCTTTGATCCACGCTACGGGAAGCGTGACATTGCTGCTACAGCCTGGAAGGAAAGTGCACGTGCATGCCGCCACACGAGACGAGGCCTGTCTCCCCTGACGAGACTCCAGAAGTACCCAAAGATCCATATCAGTCCCTGAGAGGAATCCTCGGTTCCGGCCCTGACTCCACACAAGGTTTTTGGCCCCTGTATCGACGGGAGAGGAATCCCGAGGGGCCCCCTAGCAACACGCATAGGGACTGGCCTCTCCTGAGGGCAACAGGGCCGGTCCCTGAGGTCCCCGTCGTAACTCGAGAACACCTGCTGCAACTCGAGAAAATCAAGGAAGTTCTCCCTTCCAGGCGAGATGAGGCCTATTTCCGATGAGGCGTCTGGAGACTAATGACACCTAACCTCTGGAACTTCGAAAGTGTCTTTCACACCCTTGTTGCAACTCAAGAAGTTCACCGCCATACCCGTCTCCACTCGAGAGAAAGCACGATGGTCCCGCCCACATCCAGAGGAGCCCCGTTTCCCCCTCGTAGCTCGAGATGAGGGATCCTTTCCCTGCTTTCAACGGGAAAGAATTCCCGGCGTTCCCGTCGCATCTCAAGAGGAGGCACTCTCAACAGGAAAGGCGAGAGGAACTCCATGGTCGTACCACCATTCCAAGAGTCCCCCAGATGTCTCAGTCCATTCCAGAGGAACCTCTTTGCCCTGCACTGGCTCATCTTTCACGCCGAGGATCGACTCACACCACGGTGTCACGTGGGACAGCCCTGTGGGAAAGCCTCTAGGGAAAACCACACATCATTTGATCCACGCGACGGGAAGCGTGACATTGCTGCTACAACCTGGAAGGAAAGTGCACGTCCATGCCCCCACTCGAGACGAGGCCTGACTCCCCTGGGGAGGCTCCAGAAGTACCCAAAGATCCATGTCAGCCCCTGAGAGGAATCCTCGGTTCCGGCCCTGACTCCACACAAGGTTTTTGGCCCCGGTATCGACGGGAGAGGAATCCCGAGAGGCCCCCTAGCAACTCGCATAGGGACTAGCCTCTCCTGAGGCCACCAGGGCGGGTACCTGAGGTCCCCGTCGTAACTCGAGAACACCTGCCGCAACTCGAGAAAATCCAGGAAGTTCTCCCTTCCAGGCGAGATGAGGCCTATTTCCGATGAGGCGTCTGGAGACTAATGACACCTTACCTCTGGAAATTCGAAAGGGTCTTTCACAGCCTTGCTGCAACTCAAGAAGTTCACCACCATACCCGTCTCCACTAGAGAGGAAGCACGATGGTCCCGCCCACATCCAGAGGAGCCCCGTTTCCCCCTCGTAGCTCGAGATGAGGGATCCTTTCCCTGCTTTCAACGGGAAAGAATTCCCGGCGTTCCCGTCGCATCTCAAGAGGAGGCACTCTCAACAGGAAAGGCGAGAGGAACTCCATGGTCGTACCACCATTCCAAGAGTCCCCCAGATGTCTCAGTCCATTCCAGAGGAACCTCTTTGCCCTGCACTGGCTCATCTTTCACGCCCAGGATTGACTCACACCACGGTGGCACGTGGGACAGACCTGTGGGAAAGCCTCGAGGGAAAGCCTCGAGGGAAAACCACAGATCCTTTGATCCACGCGACGGGAAGCGTGACATTGCTGCTACAGCCTGGAAGGAAAGCGCACGTGCATGCCCCCACTCGAGACGAGGCCTGACTCCCCTGGGGAGACTCCAGAAGTACCCAAAGATCCATGTCAGCCCCTGAGAGGAATCCTCGGTTCCGGCCCTGACTCCACACAAGGTTTTTGGCCCCGGTATCAACGGGAGAGGAATCCCGAGAGGCCCCCTAGCAACTCGCCTAGGGACTGGCCTCTCCTGAGGCCACCAGGGCGGGTCCCTGAGGTCCCCGTCGTAACTCGAGAACACCTGCCGCAACTCGAGAAAATCCAGGAAGTTCTCCCTTCCAGGCGAGATGAGGCCTATTTCCGATGAGGCCTCTGGAGACTAATGACACCTAACCTCTGGAACTTCGAAAGGGTCTTTCACACCCTTGCTGCAACTCAAGAAGTTCACCGCCATACCCGTCTCCACTAGAGAGGAAGCACGATGGTCCCGCCCACATCCAGAGGAGCCCCGTTTCCCCCTCGTAGCTCGAGATGAGGGATCCTTTCCCTGCTTTCAACGGGAAAGAATTCCCGGCGTTCCCGTCGCATCTCAAGAGGAGGCACTCTCAACAGGAAAGGCGAGAGGAACTCCATGGTCGTACCACCATTCCAAGAGTCCCCCAGATGTCTCAGTCCATTCCAGAGGAACCTCTTTGCCCTGCACTGGCTCATCTTTCACGCCGAGGATCGACTCACACCACGGTGGCACGTGGGACAGCCCTGTGGGAAAGCCTCGAGGGAAAACCACAGATCCTTTGATCCACGCGACGGGAAGCGTGACATTGCTGCTACAGCCTGGAAGGAAAGTGCACGTGCATGCCCCCACTCGAGACGAGGCCTGACTCCCCTGGGGAGACTCCAGAAGTACCCAAAGATCCATGTCAGCCCCTGAGAGGAATCCTCGGTTCCGGCCCTGACTCCACTCAAGGTTTTTGGCCCCGGTATCGACGGGAGAGGAATCCCGAGAGACCCCCTAGCAACTCGCATGGGGACTGGCCTCTCCTGAGGCCACCAGGGCGGGTCCCTGAGTTCCCCGTCGTAACTTAAGAACACCTGCCGCAACTCGAGAAAATCCAGGAAGTTCTCCCTTCCAGGCGAGATGAGGCCTATTTCCGATGAGGCGTCTGGAGACTAATGACACTTAACCTCTGGAACTTTGAAAGGGTCTTTCACACCCTTGCTGCAACTCAAGAAGTTCTCCGCCATACCCGTCTCCACTCGAGAGGAAGCACGATGGTCCCGCCCACATCCAGAGGAGCCCCGTTTTCCCCTCGGTGCTCGAGATGAGGGAACCTTTCCCTGCTTTCAACGGGAAAGAATTCCCGGCGTTCCCGTCGCATCTCAAGAGGAGGCACTCTCAACAGGAAAGGCGAGAGGATCTCCATGGTCGTACCACCATTCCAAGAGTCCCCCAGATGTCTCAGTCCATTCCAGAGGAACCTCTTTGCCCTGCACTGGCTCATCTTTCACGCCGAGGATCGACTCACACCACGGTGGCACGTGGGACAGCCCTGTGGGAAAGCCTCGAGGGAAAGCCTCGAGGGAAAACCACAGATCCTTTGATCCACGCGACGGGAAGCGTGACATTGCTACTACAGCCTGGAAGGAAAGCGCACGTGCATGCCCCCACTCGAGACGAGGTCTGACTCCACTGGGGAGACTCCAGAAGTACCCAAAGATCCATGTCAGCCCCTGAGAGGAATCCTCGGTTCCGGCCCTGACTCCACACAAGGTTTTTGGCCCCGGTATCGACGGGAGAGGAATCCCGAGAGGCCCCCTAGCAACTCGCATGGGGACTGGCCTCTCCTGAGGCCACCAGGGCGGGTCCCTGAGGTCCCCGTCGTAACTCGAGAACACCTGCCGCAACTCGAGAAAATCCAGGAAGTTCTCCCTTCCAGGCGAGATGAGGCCTATTTCCGATGAGGCCTCTGGAGACTAATGACACCAAACCTCTGGAACTTCGAAAGGGTCTTTCACACCCTTGGTGCAACTCAAGAAGTTCACCGCCATACCCGTCTCCACTCGAGAGGAAGCACGATGGTCCCGCCCACATCCAGAGGAGCCCCGTTTCCCCCTCGTAGCTCGAGATGAGGGATCCTTTCCCTGCTTTCAACGGGAAAGAATTCCGGCGTTCCCGTCGCATCTCAAGAGGAGGCACTCTCAACAGGAAAGGCGAGAGGAACTCCATGGTCGTACCACCATTCCAAGAGTCCCCCAGATGTCTCAGTCCATTCCAGAGGAACCTCTTTGCCCTGCACTGGCTCATCTTTCACTCCGAGGATCGACTCACAACACGGTGGCACGTGGGACAGCCCTGTGGGAAAGCCTCGAGGGAAAGCCTCGAGGGAAAACCACAGATCCTTTGATCCACGCGACGGGAAGCGTGACATTGCTGCTACAGCCTGGAAGGAAAGCGCACATGCATGCCCCCACTCGAGACGAGGCCTGACTCCCCTGGGGAGACTCCAGAAGTACCCAAAGATCCATGTCAGCCCCTGAGAAGAATCCTCGGCTCCGGCCCTGACTCCACACAAGCTTTTTGGCCCCGGTATCGACGGGAGAGGAATCCCGAGAGACCCCCTAGCAACTCGCATGGGGACTGGCCTCTCCTGAGGCCACCAGGGCGGGTCCCTGAGGTCCCCGTCGTAACTCGAGAACACCTGCCGCAACTCGAGAAAATCCAGGAAGTTTTCCCTTCCAGGCGAGATGAGGCCTATTTCCGATGAGGCCTCTGGAGACTATTGACACCAAACCTCTGGAACTTCGAAAGGGTCTTTCACACCCTTGCTGCAACTCAAGAAGTTCACCGCCATACCCGTCTCCACTCGAGAGGAAGCACGATGGTCCCGCCCACATCCAGAGGAGCCCCGTTTCCCCCTCGTAGCTCGAGATGAGGGATCCTTTCCCTGGTTTCAACGGGAAAGAATTCCCGGCGTTCCCGTCGCATCTCAAGAGGAGGCACTCTCAACAGGAAAGGCGAGAGGAACTCCATGGTCGTACCACCATTCCAAGAGTCCCCCAGATGTCTCAGTCCATTCCAGAGGAACCTCTTTGCCCTGCACTGGCTCATCTTTCACGCCGAGGATCGACTCACACCACGGTGGCACGTGGGACAGCCCTGTGGGAAAGCCTCGAGGGAAAGCCTCGAGGGAAAACCACAGATCCTTTGATCCAAGCGACGGGAAGCGTGACATTGCTGCTACAGCCTGGAAGGAAAGCGCACGTGCATGCCCCCACTCGAGACGAGGCCTGACTCCCCTGGGGAGACTCCAGAAGTACCCAAAGATCCATGTCAGCCCCTGAGAGGAATCCTCGGTTCCGGCCCTGACTCCACACAAGCATTTTGGCCCCGGTATCGACGGGAGAGGAATCCCGAGAGGCCCCCTAGCAACTCGCATGGGGACTGGCCTCTCCTGAGGCCCCAAGGCCGGTCCCTGAGGTCCCCGTCGTTACTCGAGAACACCTGCCACAACTCGAGAAAATCCAGGAAGTTCTCCCTTCCAGGCGAGATGAGGCTTATTTCCGATGAGGCGTCTGGAGACTAATGACACCTAACCTCTGGAACTTCGAAAGGGTCTTTCACACCCTTGCTGCAACTCAAGAAGTTCACCGCCATACCCGTCTCCACTCGAGAGGAAGCACGATGGTCCCGACCACATCCAAAGGAGCCCCGTTTCCCCCTCGTAGCTCGAGATGAGGGATCCTTTCCCTGCTTTCAACGGGAAAGAATTCCCTGCGTTCCCGTCGCATCTCAAGAGGAGGCACTCTCAACAGGAAAGGCGAGAGGAACTCCATGGTCGTACCACCATTCCAAGAGTCCCCCAGATGTCTCAGTCCATTCCAGAGGAAGCTCTTTGCC
Source organism: Capricornis sumatraensis (assembly GCF_032405125.1). Classification (NCBI taxonomy): domain Eukaryota; kingdom Metazoa; phylum Chordata; class Mammalia; order Artiodactyla; family Bovidae; genus Capricornis; species Capricornis sumatraensis. Next base: position 3,110,339 of record NW_027184615.1, on the reverse strand, counting down.
CTGCACTGGCTCATCTTTCACGCCGAGGATCGACTCACACCACGGTGGCACGTGGGACAGCCCTGTGGGAAAGCCTCGAGGGAAAACCACACATCATTTGATCCACGCGACGGGAAGCGTGACATTGCTGCTACAGCCTGGAAGGAAAGTGCACGTGCATGCCCCCACTCGAGACGAGGCCTGACTCCCCTGGGGAGACTCCAGAAGTACCCAAAGATCCATGTCAGCCCCTGAGAGGAATCCTCGGTTCCGGCCCTGACTCCACACAAGGTTTTTGGCCCCGGTATCGACGGGAGAGGAATCCCGAGAGGCCCCCTAGCAACTCGCATGGGGACTGGCCTCTCCTGAGGCCACCAGGGCGGGTTCCTGAGGTCCCCGTCGAAACTCGAGAACACCTGCCGCAACTCGAGAAAATCCAGGAAGTTCTCCCTTCCAGGCGAGATGAGGCCTATTTCCGATGAGGCGTCTGGAGTCTAATGACACCTAACCTCTGGAACTTCGAAAGGGTCTTTCACACCCTTGCTGCAACTCAAGAAGTTCACCGCCATACCCGTCTCCACTCGAGAGGAAGCACGATGGTCCCGCCCACATCCAGAGGAGCCCCGTTTCCCCCTCGTAGCTCGAGATGAGGGATCCTTTCCCTGCTTTCAACGGGAAAGAATTCCCGGCGTTCCCGTCGCATCTCAAGAGGAGGCACTCTCAACAGGAAAGGCGAGAGGAACTCCATGGTCGTACCACCATTCCAAGAGTCCCCCAGATGTCTCAGTCCATTCCAGAGGAACCTCTTTGCCCTGCACTGGCTCATCTTTCACGCCGAGGATCGACTCACACCACGGTGGCACGTGGGACAGCCCTGTGGGAAAGCCTCGAGGGAAAGCCTCGAGGGAAAACCACAGATCCTTTGATCCAAGCGACGGGAAGCGTGACATTGCTGCTAAAGCCTGGAAGGAAAGCGCACGCGCATGCCCCCACTCGAGACGAGGCCTGACTCCCCTGGGGAGACTCCAGAAGTACCCAAAGATCCATGTCAGCCCCTGAGAGGAATCCTCGGTTCCGGCCCTGACTCCACACAAGGTTTTTGGCCCCGGTATCGACGGGAGAGGAATCCCGAGAGGCCCCCTAACAACTCGCATGGGGACTGGCCTCTCCTGAGGCCACCAGGGCGGGTCCCTGAGGTCCCCGTCGTAACTCGAGAACACCTGCCGCAAATCGAGAAAATCCAGGAAGTTCTCCCTTCCAGGCGAGATGAGGCCTATTTCCGATGAGGCGTCTGGAGACTAATGACACCTAACCTCTGGAACTTCGAAAGGGTCTTTCACACCCTTGCTGCAACTCAAGAAGTTCACCGCCATACCCGTGTCCACTCAAGAGGAAGCACGATGGTCCCGCCCACATCCAGAGGAGCCCCGTTTCCCCCTCGTAGCTCGAGATGAGGGATCCTTTCCCTGCTTTCAACGGGAAAGAATTCCCGGCGTTCCCGTCGCATCTCAAGAGGAGGCACTCTCAACAGGAAAGGCGAGAGGAACTCCATGGTCGTACCACCATTCCAAGAGTCCCCCAGATGTCTCAGTCCATTCCAGAGGAACCTCTTTGCCCTGCACTGGCTCATTTTTCACGCCGAGAATCGACTCACACCACGGTGTCACGTGGGACAGCCCTGTGGGAAAGCCTCGAGGGAAAGCCTCGAGCGAAAACCGCAGATCCTTTGATCCACGCGACGGGAAGCGTGACATTGCTGCTACAGCCTGGAAGGAAAGTGCACGTGCATGCCCCCACACGAGACGAGGCCTGTCTCCCCTGGCGAGTCTCCAGAAGTACCCAAAGATCCATATCAGTCCCTGAGAGGAATCCTCGGTTCCGGCCCTGACTCCACACAAGGTTTTTGGCCCCGGTATCGACGGGATAGGAATCCCGAGGGGCCCCCTAGCAACACGCATAGGGACTGGCCTCTCCTGAGGCCAACAGGGCGGGTCCCTGAGGTCCCCGTCGTAACTCGAGAACACCTGCCGCAACTCGAGAAAATCAAGGAAGTTCTCCCTTCCAGGCGAGATGAGGCCTATTTCCGATGAGGCGTCTGGAGGCTAATGACACCTAACCTCTGGAACTTCGAAAGGGACTTTCACACCCTTGCTGCAACTCAAGAAGTTCACCGCCATACCCGTCTCCACTAGAGAGGAAGCACGATGGTCCCGCCCACATCCAGAGGAGCCCCGTTTCCCCCTCGTAGCTCGAGATGAGGGATCCTTTCCCTGCTTTCAACGGCAAAAAATTCCCGGCGTTCCCGTCGCATCTCAAGAGGAGGCACTCTCAACAGGAAAGGCGAGAGGAACTCCATGGTCGTACCACCATTCCAAGAGTCCCCCAGATGTCTCAGTCCATTCCAGAGGAACCTCTTTGCCCTGCACTGGCTCATCTTTCACGCCGAGGATCGACTCACACCACGGTGGCACGTGGGACAGCCCTGTGGGAAAGCCTCGAGGGAAAACCACACATCATTTGATCCACGCGACGGGAAGCGTGACATTGCTGCTACAGCCTGGAAGGAAAGTGCACGTGCATGCCCCCACTCGAGACGAGGCCTGACTCCCCTGGGGAGACTCCAGAAGTACCCAAAGATCCATGTCAGCCCCTGAGAGGAATCCTCGGTTCCGGCCCTGACTCCACACAAGGTTTTTGGCCCCGGTATCGACGGGAGAGGAATCCCGAGAGGCCCCCTAGCAACTCGCATAGGGACTGGCCTCTCCTGAGGCCACCAGGGCGGGTCCCTGAGGTCCCCGTCGTAACTCGAGAACACCTGCCGCAACTCGAGAAAATCCAGGAAGTTCTCCCTTCCAGGCGAAATGAGGCCTATTTCCGATGAGGCGTCTGGAGACTAATGACACCTTACCTCTGGAACTTCGAAAGGGTTTTTCACAGCCTTGCTGCAACTCAAGAAGTTCACCACCATACCCGTCTCCACTAGAGAGGAAGCACGATGGTCCCGCCCACATCCAGAGGAGCCCCGTTTCCCCCTCGTAGCTCGAGATGAGGGATCCTTTCCCTGCTTTCAACGGGAAAGAATTCCCGGCGTTCCCGTCTCATCTCAAGAGGAGGCACTCTCAACAGGAAAGGCGAGAGGAACTCCATGGTCGTACCACCATTCCAAGAGTCCCCCAGATGTCTCAGTCCATTCCAGAGGAACCTCTTTGCCCTGCACTGGCTCATCTTTCACGCCGAGGATCGACTCACACCACGGTGGCACGTGGGACAGCCCTGTGGGAAAGCCTCGAGGGAAAACCACAGATCCTTTGATCCACGTGACGGGAAGCGTGACATTGCTGCTACAGCCTGGAAGGAAAGTGCACGTGCATGCCCCCACTCGAGACGAGGCCTGACTCCCCTGGGGAGACTCCAGAAGTACCCAAAGATCCATGTCAGCCCCTGAGAGGAATCCTCGGTTCCGGCCCTGACTCCACACAAGGTTTTTGGCCCCGGTATCGACAGGAGAGGAATCCCGAGAGGCCCCCTAGCAACTCGCATGGGGACTGGCCTCTCCTGAGGCCACCAGGGCGGGTCCCTGAGGTCCCCGTCGTAACTCGAGAACACCTGCCGCAACTCGAGAAAATCCAGGAAGTTCTCCCTTCCAGGCGAGATGAGGCCTATTTCCGATGAGGCGTCTGGAGACTAATGACACCTAACCTCTGGAACTTCGAAAGGGTCTTTCACACCCTTGCTGCAACTCAAGAAGTTCACCGCCATATCCGTCTCCACTCGAGAGGAAGCACGATGGTCCCGCCCACATCCAGAGGAGCCCCGTTTCCCCCTCGTAGCTCGAGATGAGGGATCCTTTCCCTGCTTTCAACGGGAAAGAATTCCCGGCGTTCCCGTCGCATATCAAGAGGAGGCACTCTCAACAGGAAAGGCGAGAGGAACTCCATGGTCGTACCACCATTCCAAGAGTCCCCCAGATGTCTAAGTCCATTCCAGAGGAAACTCTTTGCCCTGCACTGGCTCATCTTTCACGCCGAGGATCGACTCACACCACGGTGGCACGTGGGACAGCCCTGTGGGAAAGCCTCGAGGGAAAGCCTCGATGGAAAACCACAGATCCTTTGATCCACCTGACGGGAAGCGTGACATTGCTGCTACAGCCTGGAAGGAAAGCGCACGTGCATGCCCCCACTCGAGACGAAGCCTGACTCCCCTGGGGAGACTCCAGAAGTACCCAAAGATCCATGTCAGCCCCTGAGAGGAATCCTCGGTTCCGGCCCTGACTCCACTCAAGGTTTTTGGCCCCGGTATCGACGGGAGAGGAATCCCGAGAGGCCCCCTAGCAACTCGCATGGGGACTGGCCTCTCATGAGGCCACCAGGGTGGGTCCCTGAGTTCCCCGTCGTAACTTAAGAACACCTGCCGCAACTCGAGAAAATCCAGGAAGTTCTCCCTTCCAGGCGAGATGAGGCCTATTTCCGATGAGGCGTCTGGAGACTAATGACACCTAACCTCTGGAACTTTGAAAGGGTCTTTCACACCCTTGCTGCAACTCAAGAAGTTCTCCGCCATACCCGTCTCCACTCGACAGGAAGCACGATGGTCCCTCCCACATCCAGAGGAGCCCCGTTTTCCCCTCGGTGCTCGAGATGAGGGATCCTTTCCCTGCTTTCAACGGGAAAGAATTCCCGGCGTTCCCGTCGCATCTCAAGAGGAGGCACTCTCAACAGGAAAGGCGAGAGGATCTCCATGGTCGTACCACCATTCCAAGAGTCCCCCAGATGTCTCAGTCCATTCCAGAGGAACCTCTTTGCCCTGCACTGGCTCATCTTTCACGCCGAGGATCGACTCACACCGCGGTGGCACGTGGGACAGCCCTGTGGGAAAGCCTCGAGGGAAAGCCTCGAGGGAAATCCACAGATCCTTTGATCCACGTGACGGGAAGCGTGACATTGCTGCTACAGCCTGGAAGGAAAGCGCACGTGCATGCCCCCACTCGAGACGAGGTCTGACTCCACTGGGGAGACTCCAGAAGTACCCAAAGATCCATGTCAGCCCCTGAGAGGAATCCTCGGTTCCGGCCCTGACTCCACACAAGGTTTTTCGCCCCGGTATCGACGGGAGAGGAATCCCGAGAGGCCCCCTAGCAACTCGCATGGGGACTGGCCTCTCCGGAGGCCACCAGGGCGGGTCCCTGAGGTCCCCGTCGTAATTCGAGAACACCTGCCGCAACTCGAGAAAATCCAGGAAGTTCTCCCTTCCAGGCGAGATGAGGCCTATTTCCGATGAGGCCTCTGGAGACTAATGACACCAAACCTCTGGAACTTCGAAAGGGTCTTTCACACCCTTGCTGCAACTCAAGAAGTTCACCGCCATACCCGTCTCCACTCGAGAGGAAGCACGATGGTCCCGCCCACATCCAGAGGAGCCCCGTTTCCCCCTCGTAGCTCGAGATGAGGGATCCTTTCCCTGGTTTCAACGGGAAAGAATTCCCGGCGTTCCCGTCGCATCTCAAGAGGAGGCACTCTCAACAGGAAAGGCGAGAGGAACTCCATGGTCGTACCACCATTCCAAGAGTCCCCCAGATGTCTCAGTCCATTCCAGAGGAACCTCTTTGCCCTGCACTGGCTCATCTTTCACGCCGAGGATCGACTCACAACACGGTGGCACGTGGGACAGCCCTGTGGGAAAGCCTCGAGGGAAAGCCTCGAGGGAAAACCACAGATCCTTTGATCCACGCGACGGGAAGCGTGACATTGCTGCTACAGCCTGGAAGGAAAGCGCACGTGCATGCACCCACTCGAGACGAGGCCTGACTCCCCTGGGGAGACTCCAGAAGTACCCAAAGATCCATGTCAGCCCCTGAGAGGAATCCTCGGTTCCGGCCTTGACTCCACACAAGCTTTTTGGCCCCGGTATCGACGGGAGAGGAATCCCGAGAGGCCCCCTAGCAACTCGCATGGGGACTGGCCTCTCCGGAGGCCACCAGGGCGGGTCCCTGAGGTCCCCGTCGTAACTCGAGAACACCTGCCGCAACTCGAGAAAATCCAGGAAGTTCTCGCTTCCAGGCGAGATGAGGCCTATTTCCGATGAGGCCTCTGGAGACTAATGACACCTAACCTCTGGAACTTCGAAAGGGTCTTTCACACCCTTGCTGCAACTCAAGAAGTTCACCGCCATATCCGTCTCCACTCGAGAGGAAGCACGATGGTCCCGCCCACATCCAGAGGAGCCCCGTTTCCCCCTCGTAGCTCGAGATGAGGGATCCTTTCCCTGCTTTCAACGGCAAAAAATTCCCGGCGTTCCCGTCGCATCTCAAGAGGAGGCACTCTCAACAGGAAAGGCGAGAGGAACTCCATGGTCGTACCACCATTCCAAGAGTCCCCCAGATGTCTCAGTCCATTCCAGAGGAACCTCTTTGCCCTGCACTGGCTCATCTTTCACGCCGAGGATCGACTCACACCACGGTGGCACGTGGGACAGCCCTGTGGGAAAGCCTCGAGGGAAAACCACACATCATTTGATCCACGCGACGGGAAACGTGACATTGCTGTTACAGCCTGGTAGGAAAGTGCACGTGCATGCCCCCACTCGAGACGAGGCCTGACTCCCCTGGGGAGACTCCAGAAGTACCCAAAGATCCATGTCAGCCCCTGAGAGGAATCCTCGGTTCCGGCCCTGACTCCACACAAGGTTTTTGGCCCCGGTATCGACGGGAGAGGAATCCCGAGAGGCCCCCTAGCAACTCGCATAGGGACTGGCCTCTCCTGAGGCCACCAGGGCGGGTCCCTGAGGTCCCCGTCGTAACTCGAGAACACCTGCCTCAACTCGAGAAAATCCAGGAAGTTCTCACTTCCAGGCGAGATGAGGCCTATTTCCGATGAGGCGTCTGGAGACTAATGACACCTAACCTCTGGAACTTCGAAAGGGTCTTTCACAGCCTTGCTGCAACTCAAGAAGTTCACCACCATACTCGTCTCCACTAGAGAGGAAGCACGATGGTCCCGCCCACATCCAGAGGAGCCCCGTTTCCCCCTCTTAGCTCGAGATGAGGGATCCTTTCCCTGCTTTCAACGGGAAAGAATTCCCGGCGTTCCCGTCACATCTCAAGAGGAGGCACTCTCAACAGGAAAGGCGAGAGGAACTCCATGGTCGTACCACCATTCCAAGAGTCCCCCAGATGTCTCAGTCCATTCCAGAGGAACCTCTTTGCCCTGCAATGGCTCATCTTTCACGCCGAGGATCGACTCACACCACGGTGGCACGTGGGACAGCCCTGTGGGAAAGGCTCGAGGGAAAGCCTCGAGGGAAAACCACAGATCCTTTGATCCACGCGACGGCAAGCGTGACATTGCTGCTACAGCCTGGAAGGAAAGCGCACGTGCATGCCCCCACTCGAGACGAGGCCTGACTCCCCTGGGGAGACTCCAGAAGTACCCAAAGATCCATGTCAGCCCCTGAGAGGAATCCTCGGTTCCGGCCCTGACGCCACACAAGGTTTTTGGCCCCGGTATCGACGGGAGAGGAATCCCGAGAGGCCCCCTAGCAACTCGCATGGGGACTGGCCTCTCCGGAGGCCACCAGGGCGGGTCCCTGAGGTCCCCGTCGTAATTCGAGAACACCTGCCGCAACTCGAGAAAATCCAGGAAGTTCTCCCTTCCAGGCGAGATGAGGCCTATTTCCGATGAGGCCTCTGGAGACTAATGACACCAAACCTCTGGAACTTCGAAAGGGTCTTTCACACCCTTGCTGCAACTCAAGAAGTTCACCGCCATACCCGTCTCCACTCGAGAGGAAGCACGATGGTCCCGCCCACATCCAGAGGAGCCCCGTTTCCCCCTCGTAGCTCGAGATGAGGGATCCTTTCCCTGCTTTCAACGGGAAAGAATTCCCGGCGTTCCCGTCGCATCTCAAGAGGAGGCACTCTCAACAGGAAAGGCGAGAGGAACTCCATGGTCGTACCACCATTCCAAGAGTCCCCCAGATGTCTCAGTCCATTCCAGAGGAACCTCTTTGCCCTGCACTGGCTCATCTTTCACGCCGAGGATCGACTCACACCACGGTGGCACGTGGGACAGCCCTGTGGGAAAGCCTCGAGGGAAAGCCTCGAGGGAAAACCACAGATCCTTTGATCCACGCGACGGGAAGCGTGACATTGCTGCTACAGCCTGGAAGGAAAGCGCACGTGCATGCCCCCACTCGAGACGAGGCCTGACTCCACTGGGGAGACTCCAGAAGTACCCAAAGATCCATGTCAGCCCCTGAGAGGAATCCTCGGTTCCGGCCCTGACTCCACACAAGGTTTTTGGCCCCGGTATCGACGGGAGAGGAATCCCGAGAGGCCCCCTAGCAACTCGCATGGGGAGTGGCCTCTCCGGAGGCCACCAGGGCGGGTCCCTGAGGTCCCCGTCGTAACTCGAGAACACCTGCCGCAACTCGAGAAAATCCAGTAAGTTCTCCCTTCCAGGCGAGAAGAGGCCTATTTCCGATGAGGCCTCTGGAGACTAATGACACCAAACCTCTGGAACTTCGAAAGGGTCTTTCACACCCTTGCTGCAACTCAAGAAGTTCACCGCCATACCCGTCTCCACTCGAGAGGAAGCACGATGGTCCCGCCCACATCCAGAGGAGCCCCTTTTTCCCCTCGGTGCTCGAGATGAGGGATCCTTTCCCTGGTTTCAACGAGAAAGAATTCCCGGCGTTCCCGTCGCATCTCAAGAGGAGGCACTCTCAACAGGAAAGGCGAGAGGAACTCCATGGTCGTACCACCATTCCAAGAGTCCCCCAGATGTCTCAGTCCATTCCAGAGGAACCTCTTTGCCCTGCACTGGCTCATCTTTCACGCCGAGGATCGACTCACACCACGGTGGCACGTGGGACAGCCCTGTGGGAAAGCCTCGAGGGAAAGCCTCGAGGGAAAACCACAGATCCTTTGATCCACGCGACGGGAAGCGTGACATTGCTGCTACAGGCTGGAAGGAAAGCGCACGTGCATGCCCCCACTCGAGACGAGGCCTGACTCCCCTGGGGAGACTCCAGAAGTACCCAAAGATCCATGTCAGCCCCTGAGAGGAATCCTCGGTTCCGGCCCTGACTGCACACAAGGTTTTTGGCCCCGGTATCGACGGGAGAGGAATCCCGAGAGGCCCCCTAGCAACTCGCATGGGGACTGGCCTCTCCTGAGGCCACCAGGGCGGGTCCCTGAGGTCCCCGTCGTAACTCGAGAACACCTGCCGCAACTCGAGAAAATCCAGGAAGTTCTCCCTTCCAGGCGAGATGAGGCCTATTTCCGATGAGGCCTCTGGAGACTAATGACACCTAACCTCTGGAACTTCGAAAGGGTCTTTCACACCCTTGCTGCAACTCAAGAAGTTCACCGCCATACCCGTCTCCACTCGAGAGGAAGCACGATGGTCCCGCCCACATCCAGAGGAGCCCCGTTTCCCCCTCGTAGCTCGAGATGAGGGATCCTTTCCCTGCTTTCAACGGGAAAGAATTCCCGGCGTTCCCGTCGCATCTCAAGAGGAGGCACTCTCAACAGGAAAGGCGAGAGGAACTCCATGGTCGTACCACCATTCCAAGAGTCCCCCAGATGTCTCAGTCCATTCCAGAGGAACCTCTTTGCCCTGCACTGGCTCATCTTTCACGCCGAGGATCGACTCACACCACGGTGGCACGTGGGACAGCCCTGTGGGAAAGCCTCGAGGGAAAGCCTCGAGGGAAAACCACAGATCCTTTGATCCACGCGACGGGAAGCGTGACATTGCTGCTACAGCCTGGAAGGAAAGCGCACGTGCATGCCCCCACTCGAGACGAGGCCTGACTCCACTGGGGAGACTCCAGAAGTACCCAAAGATCCATGTCAGCCCCTGAGAGGAATCCTCGGTTCCGGCCCTGACTCCACACAAGGTTTTTGGCCCCGGTATCGACGGGAGAGGAATCCCGAGAGGCCCCCTAGCAACTCGCATGGGGAGTGGCCTCTCCGGAGGCCACCAGGGCGGGTCCCTGAGGTCCCCGTCGTAACTCGAGAACACCTGCCGCAACTCGAGAAAATCCAGTAAGTTCTCCCTTCCAGGCGAGAAGAGGCCTATTTCCGATGAGGCCTCTGGAGACTAATGACACCAAACCTCTGGAACTTCGAAAGGGTCTTTCACACCCTTGCTGCAACTCAAGAAGTTCACCGCCATACCCGTCTCCACTCGAGAGGAAGCACGATGGTCCCGCCCACATCCAGAGGAGCCCCTTTTTCCCCTCGGTGCTCGAGATGAGGGATCCTTTCCCTGGTTTCAACGAGAAAGAATTCCCGGCGTTCCCGTCGCATCTCAAGAGGAGGCACTCTCAACAGGAAAGGCGAGAGGAACTCCATGGTCGTACCACCATTCCAAGAGTCCCCCAGATGTCTCAGTCCATTCCAGAGGAACCTCTTTGCCCTGCACTGGCTCATCTTTCACGCCGAGGATCGACTCACACCACGGTGGCACGTGGGACAGCCCTGTGGGAAAGCCTCGAGGGAAAGCCTCGAGGGAAAACCACAGATCCTTTGATCCACGCGACGGGAAGCGTGACATTGCTGCTACAGGCTGGAAGGAAAGCGCACGTGCATGCCCCCACTCGAGACGAGGCCTGACTCCCCTGGGGAGACTCCAGAAGTACCCAAAGATCCATGTCAGCCCCTGAGAGGAATCCTCGGTTCCGGCCCTGACTGCACACAAGGTTTTTGGCCCCGGTATCGACGGGAGAGGAATCCCGAGAGGCCCCCTAGCAACTCGCATGGGGACTGGCCTCTCCTGAGGCCACCAGGGCGGGTCCCTGAGGTCCCCGTCGTAACTCGAGAACACCTGCCGCAACTCGAGAAAATCCAGGAAGTTCTCCCTTCCAGGCGAGATGAGGCCTATTTCCGATGAGGCCTCTGGAGACTAATGACACCTAACCTCTGGAACTTCGAAAGTGTCTTTCACACCCTTGCTGCAACTCAAGAAGTTCACCGCCATACCCGTCTCCACTCGAGAGGAAGCACGATGGTCCCGCCCACATCCAGAGGAGCCCCGTTTCCCCCTCGTAGCTCGAGATGAGGGATCCTTTCCCTGCTTTCAACGGGAAAGTATTCCCGGCGTTCCCGTCGCATCTCAAGAGGAGGCACTCTCAACAGGAAAGGCGAGAGGAACTCCATGGTCGTACCACCATTCCAAGAGTCCCCCAGATGTCTCAGTCCATTCCAGAGGATCCTCTTTGCCCTGCACTGGCTCATCTTTCACGCCGAGGATCGACTCACACCACGGTGGCACGTGGGACAGCCCTGTGGGAAAGCCTCGAGGGAAAACCACAGATCCTTTGATCCACGCGACGGGAAGCGTGACATTGCTGCTACAGCCTGGAAGGAAAGTGCACGTGCATGCCTCCACTCGAGACGAGGCCTGACTCCCCTGGGGAGACTCCAGAAGTACCCAAAGATCCATGTCAGCCCCTGAGAGGAATCCTCGGTTCCGGCCCTGACTCCACACAAGGTTTTTGGCCCCGGTATTGACGGGAGAGGAATCCCGAGAGGCCCCCTAGCAACTCGCATGGGGACTGGCCTCTCCTGAGGCCACCAGGGCGGGTCCCTGAGGTCCCCGTCGTAACTCGAGAACACCTGCCGCAACTCGAGAAAATCCAGGAAGTTCTCCCTTCCAGGCGAGATGAGGCCTATTTCCGATGAGGCGTCTGGAGACTAATGACACCTAACCTCTGGAACTTCGAAAGGGTCTTTCACACCCTTGCTGCAACTCAAGAAGTTCACCGCCATACCCGTCTCCACTCGAGAGGAAGCACGATGGTCCCGCCCACATCCAGAGGAGCCCCGTTTCCCCCTCGTAGCTCGAGATGAGGGATCCTTTCCCTGCTTTAAACGGGAAAGAATTTCCGGCGTTCCCGTCGCATATCAAGAGGAGGCACTCTCAACAGGAAAGGCGAGAGGAACTCCATGGTCGTACCACCATTCCAAGAGTCCCCCAGATGTCTCAGTCCATTCCAGAGGAAACTCTTTGCCCTGCACTGGCTCATCTTTCACGCCGAGGATCGACTCACACCACGGTGGCAAGTGGGACAGCCCTGTGGGAAAGCCTCGAGGGAAAGCCTCGAGGGAAAACCACAGATCCTTTGATGCACGTGACGGGAAGCGTGACATTGCTGCTACAGCCTGGAAGGAAAGCGCACGTGCATGCCCCCACTCGAGACGAGGCCTGACTCCCCTGGGGAGACTCCAGAAGTACCCAAAGATCCATGTCAGCCCCTGAGAGGAATCCTCGGTTCCGGCCCTGACTCCACTCAAGGTTTTTGGCCCCGGTATCGACGGGAGAGGAATCCCGAGAGGCCCCCTAGCAACTCGCATGGGGACTGGCCTCTCCTGAGGCCACCAGGGCGGGTCCCTGAGTTCCCCGTAGTAACTTAAGAACACCTGCCGCAACTCGAGAAAATCCAGGAAATTCTCCCTTCCAGGCGAGATGAGGCCTATTTCCGATGAGGCGTCTGGAGACTAATGACACCTAACCTCTGGAACTTTGAAAGGGTCTTTCACACCCTTGCTGCAACTCAAGAAGTTCTCCGCCATACCCGTATCCACTCGAGAGGAAGCACGATGGTCCCGCCCACATCCAGAGGAGCCCCGTTTCCCCCTAGGTGCTCGAGATGAGGGATCCTTTCCCTGCTTTCAACGGGAAAGAATTCCCGGCGTTCCCGTCGCATCTCAAGAGGAGGCACTCTCAACAGGAAAGGCGAGAGGATCTCCATGGTCGTACCACCATTCCAAGAGTCCCCCAGATGTCTCAGTCCATTCCAGAGGAACCTCTTTGCCCTGCACTGGCTCATCTTTCACGCCGAGGATCGACTCACACCACGGTGGCACGTGGGACAGCCCTGTGGGAAAGCCTCGAGGGAAAGCCTCGAGGGAAAACCACAGATCCTTTGATCCACGCGACGGGAAGCATGACATTGCTGTTTCAGCCTGGAAGGAAAGCGCACGTGCATGCCCCCACTCGAGACGAGGTCTGACTCCACTGGGGAGACTCCAGAAGTACCCAAAGATCCATGTCAGCCCCTGAGAGGAATCCTCGGTTCCGGCCCTGACTCCACACAAGGTTTTTGGCCCCGGTATCGACGGGAGAGGAATCCCGAGAGGCCCCCTAGCAACTCGCATGGGGACTGGCCTCTCCTGAGGCCACCAGGGCGGGTCCCTGAGTTCCCCGTAGTAACTTAAGAACACCTGCCGCAACTCGAGAAAATCCAGGAAGTTCTCCCTTCCAGGCGAGATGAGGCCTATTTCCGATGAGGCGTCTGGAGACTAATGACACCTAACCTCTGGAACTTTGAAAGGGTCTTTCACACCCTTGCTGCAACTCAAGAAGTTCACCGCCATACCCGTCTCCACTCGAGAGGAAGCACGATGGTCCCGCCCACATCCAGAGGAGCCCCGTTTCCCCCTCGTAGCTCGAGATGAGGGATCCTTTCCCTGGTTTCAACGGGAAAGAATTCCCGGCGTTCCCGTCGCATCTCAAGAGGAGGCACTCTCAACAGGAAAGGCGAGAGGATCTCCATGGTCGTACCACCATTCCAAGAGTCCCCCAGATGTCTCAGTCCATTCCAGAGGAACCTCTTTGCCCTGCACTGGCTCATCTTTCACGCCGAGGATCGACTCACACCACGGTGGCACGTGGGACAGCCCTGTGGGAAAGCCTCGAGGGAAAGCCTCGAGGGAAAACCACAGATCCTTTGATCCACGCGACGGGAAGCGTGACATTGCTGTTTCAGCCTGGAAGGAAAGCGCACGTGCATGCCCCCACTCGAGACGAGGTCTGACTCCACTGGGGAGACTCCAGAAGTACCCAAAGATCCATGTCAGCCCCTGAGAGGAATCCTCGGTTCCGGCCCTGACTCCACACAAGGTTTTTGGCCCCGGTATCGACGGGAGAGGAATCCCGAGAGGCCCCCTAGCAACTCGCATGGGGACTGGCCTCTCCTGAGGCCACCAGGGTGGGTCCCTGAGGTCCCCGTCGTAACTCGAGAACACCTGCCGCAACTCGAGAAAATCCAGGAAGTTCTCCCTTCCAGGCGAGATGAGGCCTATTTCCGATGAGGCCTCTGGAGACTAATGACACCAAACCTCTGGAACTTCGAAAGGGTCTTTCACACCCTTGCTGCAACTCAAGAAGTTCACCGCCATACCCGTCTCCACTCGAGAGGAAGCACGATGGTCCCGCCCACATCCAGAGGAGCCCCGTTTCCCCCTCGTAGCTCGAGATGAGGGATCCTTTCCCTGGTTTCAACGGGAAAGAATTCACGGCGTTCCCGACGCATCTCAAGAGGAGGCACTCTCAACAGGAAAGGCGAGAGGAACTCCATGGTCGTACCACCATTCCAAGAGTCCCCCAGATGTCTCAGTCCATTCCAGAGGAACCTCTTTGCCCTGCACTGGCTCATCTTTCACGCCGAGGATCGACTCACAACACGGTGGCACGTGGGACAGCCCTGTGGGAAAGCCTCGAGGGAAAGCCTCGAGGGAAAACCACAGATCCTTTGATCCACGCGACGGGAAGCGTGACATTGCTGCTACAGCCTGGAAGGAAAGCGCACGTGCATGCCCCCACTCGAGACGAGGCCTGACTCCCCTGGGGAGACTCCAGAAGTACCCAAAGATCCATGTCAGCCCCTGAGAGTAATCCTCGGTTCCGGCCTTGACTCCACACAAGCTTTTTGGCCCCGGTATCGACGGGAGAGGAATCCCGAGAGGCCCCCTAGCAACTCGCATGGGGACTGGCCTCTCCTGAGGCCACCAGGGCGGGTCCCTGAGGTCCCCGTCGTAACTCGAGAACACCTGCCGCAACTCGAGAAAATCCAGGAAGTTCTCCCTTCCAGGCGAGATGAGGCCTATTTCCGATGAGGCCTCTGGAGACTAATGACACCTAACCTCTGGAACTTCGAAAGGGTCTTTCACACCCTTGCTGCAACTCAAGAAGTTCACCGCCATACCCGTCTCCACTCGAGAGGAAGCACGATGGTCCCGCCCACATCCAGAGGAGCCCCGTTTCCCCCTCGTACTTCGAGATGAGGGATCCTTTCCCTGCTTTCAACGGCAAAAAATTCCCGGCGTTCCCGTCGCATCTCAAGAGGAGGCACTCTCAACAGGAAAGGCGAGAGGAACTCCATGGTCGTACCACCATTCCAAGAGTCCCCCAGATGTCTCAGTCCATTCCAGAGGAACCTCTTTGCCCTGCACTGGCTCATCTTTCACGCCGAGGATCGACTCACACCACGGTGGCACGTGGGACAGCCCTGTGGGAAAGCCTCGAGGGAAAACCACAGATCCTTTGATCCACGCGACGGGAAGCGTGACATTGCTGCTACAGCCTGGAAGGAAAGTGCACGTGCATGCCCCCACTCGAGACGAGGCCTGACTCCCCTGGGGAGACTCCAGAAGTACCCAAAGATCCATGTCAGCCCATGAGAGGAATCCTCGGTTCCGGCCCTGACTCCACACAAGGTTTTTGGCCCCGGTATCGACGGGAGAGGAATCCCGAGAGGCCTCCTAGCAACTCGCATGGGGACTGGCCTCTCCTGAGGCCACCAGGGCGGGTCCCTGAGGTCCCCGTCGTAACTCGAGAACACCTGCCGCAACTCGAGAAAATACAGGAAGTTCTCCCTTCCAGGAGAGATGAGGCCTATTTCCGATGAGGCCTCTGGAGACTAATGACACCAAACCTCTGGAACTTCGAAAGGGTCTTTCACACCCTTGCTGCAACTCAAGAAGTTCACCGCCATACCCGTCTCCACTCGAGAGGAAGCACGATGGTCCCGCCCACATCCAGAGGAGCCCCGTTTCCCCCTCGTAGCTCGAGATGAGGGATCCTTTCCCTGGTTTCAACGGGAAAGAATTCCCGGCGTTCCCGTCGCATCTCAAGAGGAGGCACTCTCAACAGGAAAGGCGAGAGGAACTCCATGGTCGTACCACCATTCCAAGAGTCCCCCAGATGTCTCAGTCCATTCCAGAGGAACCTCTTTGCCCTGCACTGGCTCATCTTTCACGCCGAGGATCGACTCACAACACGGTGGCACGTGGGACAGCCCTGTGGGAAAGCCTCGAGGGAAAGCCTCGAGGGAAAACCACAGATCCTTTGATCCACGAGACTGGAAGCGTGACATTGCTGCTACAGCCTGGAAGGAAAGCGCACGTGCATGCCCCCACTCGAGACGAAGCCTGACTCCCCTGGGGAGACTCCAGAAGTACCCAAAGATCCATGTCAGCCCCTGAGAGGAATCCTCGGTTCCGGCCTTGACTCCACACAAGCTTTTTGGCCCCGGTATCGACGGGAGAGGAATCCCGAGAGGCCCCCTAGCAACTCGCATGGGGACTGGCCTCTCCTGAGGCCACCAGGGCGGGTCCCTGAGGTCCCCGTCGTAACTCGAGAACACCTGCCGCAACTGGAGAAAATCCAGGAAGTTCTCCCTTCCAGGCGAGATGAGGCCTATTTCCGATGAGGCCTCTGGAGACTAATGACACCTAACCTCTGGAACTTCGAAAGGGTCTTTCACACCCTTGCTGCAACTCAAGAAGTTCACCGCCATACCCGTCTCCACTCGAGAGGAAGCACGATGGTCCCGCCCACATCCAGAGGAGCCCCGTTTCCCCCTCGTAGCTCGAGATGAGGGATCCTTTCCCTGCTTTCAACGGCAAAAAATTCCCGGCGTTCCCGTCGCATCTCAAGAGGAGGCACTCTCAACAGGAAAGGCGAGAGGAACTCCATGGTCGTACCACCATTCCAAGAGTCCCCCAGATGTCTCAGTCCATTCCAGAGGAACCTCTTTGCCCTGCACTGGCTCATCTTTCACGCCGAGGATCGACTCACACCACGGTGGCACGTGGGACAGCCCTGTGGGAAAGCCTCGAGGGAAAACCACAGATCCTTTGATCCACGCGACGGGAAGCGTGACATTGCTGCTACAGCCTGGAAGGAAAGTGCACGTGCATGCCCCCACTCGAGACGAGGCCTGACTCCCCTGGGGAGACTCCAGAAGTACCCAAAGATCCATGTCAGCCCATGAGAGGAATCCTCGGTTCCGGCCCTGACTCCACACAAGGTTTTTGGCCCCGGTATCGACGGGAGAGGAATACCGAGAGGCCCCCTAGCAACTCGCATGGGGACTGGCCTCTCCTGAGGCCACCAGGGCGGGTCCCTGAGGTCCCCGTCGTAACTCGAGAACACCTGCCGCAACTCGAGAAAATACAGGAAGTTCTCCCTTCCAGGAGAGATGAGGCCTATTTCCAATGAGGCCTCTGGAGACTAATGACACCTAACCTCTGGAACTTCGAAAGGGTCTTTCACACCCTTGCTGCAACTCAAGAAGTTCACCGCCATACCCGTCTCCACTCGAGAGGAAGCACGATGGTCCCGCCCACATCCAGAGGAGCCCCGTTTCCCCCTCGTAGCTCGAGATGAGGGATCCTTTCCCTGCTTTCAACGGCAAAAAATTCCCGGCGTTCCCGTCGCATCTCAAGAGGAGGCACTCTCAACAGGAAAGGCGAGAGGAACTCCATGGTCGTACCACCATTCCAAGAGTCCCCCAGATGTCTCAGTCCATTCCAGAGGAACCTCTTTGCCCTGCACTGGCTCATCTTTCACGCCGAGGATCGACTCACACCACGGTGGCACGTGGGACAGCCCTGTGGGAAAGCCTCGAGGGAAAGCCTCGAGGGAAAACCACAGATCCTTTGATCCAAGCGACGGGAAGCGTGACATTGCTGCTAAAGCCTGGAAGGAAAATGCACGTGCATGCCCCCACTCGAGACGAGGCCTGACTCCCCTGGGGAGACTCCAGAAGTACCCAAAGATCCATGTCAGCCCCTGAGAGGAATCCTCGGTTCCGGCCCTGACTCCACTCAAGGTTTTTGGCCCCGGTATCAACGGGAGAGGAATCCCGAGAGGCCCCCTAACAACTCGCATGGGGACTGGCCTCTCCTGAGGCCACCAGGGCGGGTCCCTGAGGTCCCCGACGTAACTCGAGAACACCAGCCGCAAATCGAGAAAATCCAGGAAGTTCTCCCTTCCAGGCGAGATGAGGCCTATTTCCGATGAGGCGTCTGGAGACTAATGACACCTAACCTCTGGAACTTCGAAAGGGTCTTTCACACCCTTGCTGCAACTCAAGAAGTTCACCGCCATACCCGTGTCCACTCAAGAGGAAGCACGATGGTCCCGCCCACATCCAGAGGAGCCCCGTTTCCCCCTCGTAGCTCGAGATGAGGGATCCTTTCCCTGCTTTCAACGGGAAAGAATTCCCGGCGTTCCCGTCGCATCTCAAGAGGAGGCACTCTCAACAGGAAAGGCGAGAGGAACTCCATGGTCGTACCACCATTCCAAGAGTCCCCCAGATGTCTCAGTCCATTCCAGAGGAACCTCTTTGCCCTGCACTGGCTCATTTTTCACCCCGAGAATCGACTCACACCACGGTGTCACGTGGGACAGCCCTGTGGGAAAGCCTCGAGGGAAAGCCTCGAGCGAAAACCGCAGATCCTTTGATCCACGCGACGGGAAGCGTGACATTGCTGCTACAGCCTGGAAGGAAAGTGCACGTGCATGCCCCCACACGAGACGAGGCCTGTCTCCCCTGGCGAGACTCCAGAAGTACCCAAAGATCCATATCAGTCCCTGAGAGGAATCCTCGGTTCCGGCCCTGACTCCACACAAGGTTTTTGGCCCCGGTATCGACGGGAGAGGAATCCCGAGGGGCCCCCTAGCAACACGCATAGGGACTGGACTCTCCTGAGGCCAACAGGGCGGGTCCCTGAGGTCCCCGTCGTAACTCGAGAACACCTGCCGCAACTCGAGAAAATCAAGGAAGTTCTCCCTTCCAGGCGAGATGAGGCCTATTTCCGATGAGGCGTCTGGAGACTAATGACACCTAACCTCTGGAACTTCGAAAGGGTCTTTCACACCCTTGCTGCAACTCAAGAAGTTCACCGCCATACCCGTCTCCACTCGAGAGAAAGCACGATGGTCCCGCCCACATCCAGAGGAGCCCCGTTTCCCCCTCGTAGCTCGAGATGAGGGATCCTTTCCCTGCTTTCAACGGCAAAAAATTCCCGGCGTTCCCGTCGCATCTCAAGAGGAGGCACTCTCAACAGGAAAGTCGAGAGGAACTCCATGGTCGTACCACCATTCCAAGAGTCCCCCAGATGTCTCAGTCCATTCCAGAGGAACCTCTTTGCCCTGCACTGGCTCATCTTTCACGCCGAGGATCGACTCACACCACGGTGGCACGTGGGACAGCCCTGTGGGAAAGCCTCGAGGGAAAACCACAGATCCTTTGATCCACGCGACGGGAAGCGAGACATTGCTGCTACAGCCTGGAAGGAAAGTGCACGTGCATGCCCCCACTCGAGACGAGGCCTGACTCCCCTGGGGAGACTCCAGAAGTACCCAAAGATCCATGTCAGCCCCTGAGAGGAATCCTCGGTTCCGGCCCTGACTCCACACAAGGTTTTTGGCCCCGGTATCGACGGGAGAGGAATCCCGAGAGGCCCCCTAGCAACTCACATGGGGACTGGCCTCTCCTGAGGCCACCAGGGCGGGTTCCTGAGGTCCCCGTCGTAACTCGAGAACACCTGCCGCAACTCGAGAAAATCCAGGAAGTTCTCCCTTCCAGGCGAGATGAGGCCTATTTCCGATAAGGCGTCTGGAGACTAATGACACCTAACCTCTGGAACTTCGAAAGGGTCTTTCACACCCTTGCTGCAACTCAAGAAGTTCACCGCCATACCCGTCTCCACTCGAGAGGAAGCACGATGGTCCCGCCCACATCCAGAGGAGCCCCGTTTCCCCCTCGGAGCTCGAGATGAGGGATCCTTTCCCTGCTTTCAACGGGAAAGAATTCCCGGCGTTCCCGTCGCATCTCAAGAGGAGGCACTCTCAACAGGAAAGGCGAGAGGAACTCCATGGTCGTACCACCATTCCAAGAGTCCCCCAGATGTCTCAGTCCATTCCAGAGGAACCTCTTTGCCCTGCACTGGCTCATCTTTCACGCCGAGGATCGACTCACACCACGGTGGCACGTGGGACAGCCCTGTGGGAAAGCCTCGAGGGAAAGCCTCGAGGGAAAACCACAGATCCTTTGATCCACGTGACGGGAAGCGTGACATTGCTGCTACAGCCTGGAAGGAAAGCGCACGTGCATGCACCCACTCGAGACGAGGCCTGACTCCCCTGGGGAGACTCCAGAAGTACCCAAAGATCCATGTCAGCCCCTGAGAGGAATCCTCGGTTCCGGCCCTGACTCCACTCAAGGTTTTTGGCCCCGGTATCGACGGGAGAGGAATCCCGAGAGGCCCCCTAGCAACTCGCATGGGGACTGGCCTCTCCTGAGGCCACCAGGGCCGGTCCCTGAGGTCCCCGTCGTAACTCGAGAACACCTGCCGCAACTCGAGAAAATCCAGGAAGTTCTCCCTTCCAGGCGAGATGAGGCCTATTTCCGATGAGGCGTCTGGAGACTAATGACACCTAACCTCTGGAACTTCGAAAGGGTCTTTCACACCCTTGCTGCAACTCAAGAAGTTCACCACCATACCCGTCTCCACTCGAGAGGAAGCACGATGGTCCCGACCACATCCAAAGGAGCCCCGTTTCCCCCTCGTAGCTCGAGATGAGGGATCCTTTCCCTGCTTTCAACGGGAAAGAATTCCCTGCGTGCCCGTCGCATCTCAAGAGGAGGCACTCTCAACAGGAAAGGCGAGAGGAACTCCATGGTCGTACCACCATTCCAAGAGTCCCCCAGATGTCTCAGTCCATTCCAGAGGAACCTCTTTGCCCTGCACTGGCTCATCTTTCACGCCGAGGATCGACTCACAACACGGTGGCACGTGGGACAGCCCTGTGGGAAAGCCTCGAGGGAAAGCCTCGAGGGAAAACCACAGATCCTTTGATCCACGCGACGGGAAGCGTGACATTGCTGCTACAGCCTGGAAGGAAAGCGCACGTGCATGCCCCCACGCGAGACGAGGTCTGACTCCCCTGGGGAGACTCCAGAAGTACCCAAAGATCCATGTCAGCCCCTGAGAGGAATCCTCGGTTCCGGCCTTGACTCCACACAAGCTTTTTGGCCCCGGTATCTACGGGAGAGGAATCCCGAGAGGCCCCCTAGCAACTCGCATGGGGACTGGCCTCTCCGGAGGCCACCAGGGCGGGTCCCTGAGGTCCCCGTCGTAA